>NC_134212.1:28331308-28634339 GCF_965140235.1 Caretta caretta | reverse complement strand
TTCATTGGACATTTTGGTCTAGTGCCTGGGGCCAAATCACCTTGATCAGTCCCACTGAAGTCAGGGAGACTATTTGCCTAAGGTTTGGGCAGTTTGTGAAAAGAACAGTTGTATATTAGAGGCAAGGGTGGATTATGTCAGGATCCATGGTGCCAGGACCTGAGATAGAGTGGCCCAAGGACCTGAAATATTTGATTTCAAGGATCCAAGTGGGGGTCCTCTGCTGGCGAGTGCTGGGGTCTATCATGAGGACCAAGCAAGTGGAGGTAGCATTGGCAAGACACAAAAGCTAGGAATTTAATGAACACTTGTGAAGTGGAAGGGTAAATGTGACATTGGTTTATTGTAGGCCCTTTGGGTTGGATCCAGGCTCCTTTTAGTTTTAGGGTACATTTTTCAAACATACTTAAGTGGTTGAGAAGCATAAGTCCCATTTTCAAAGGTAACATAGGCACATAGGGCTAGATTTGCAAAGATATTTAGGCACTGGTGGTATTTACAAAGGTACCCACACAGGTTAAGTACCTAACTCTTGGCCCCACCAGTGCCAAGTAAAGCTGGACAATTATCTCCTGTGTCTTATATCCAACACGCCTGTTAATACACTGCAGAATGATATCAGCCTTTTTCACAACTGCACCACACTGGTAACTCTCATTCAATTTGTGATCCACTATAACCCCCAGAACTTTTTCCGCAATACTACAACCTAGCCAGTTATTCCCCATTGTAGTTGCACGTTGTAGTTGTATTGTAGTTGCACGCTGGATTTTTCCTTTCTAAGTGTAGTACTCTGCACTTGTCTTTATTGAATTTCATCATGTTGATTTCAGACCAATTCTCCAATTTGTCATGGTCATTTTGAATTCTAAGCCTGTTCTCCAAAGTGCTTGCAACCCCTCCCACCATGGTGTCATCCTCAAATCTTATAAGCATAATCTCCACTCATTTATCTAAATCATGAATTAAAATTTTGAATAGTTCTGTATCCAGTGCTGATTGCCTCCACTAGCTACATCCTCCCAGTCTGACAGCAAACCTTTGACGACTAGTCTTTGAGTATGGTCTTAGCCATTCATAACACGTTGAGAGGTGAAAGACACGGGAGATACCAATGGTGAAGGGAAAGAGATTGGAAATGAAAATAGCAATAAGGATGGAGGATGGATGTGGAGATGGCAAAAGGGCTAAAGTATTGTACAATAAGCATGGCAGATGGAAACGGGGCATAAATAATATAGGGATGGGGAATAAGAGAAGGAGCTGTAGATATAACTATGACTGTGAACAGGGAAAGAGAGAGTTCCAGTAATGGGTATGAGTGGCTGATGCTAAAACAGTAGAACCAGATTGGTTGCTAGGGATAGGAAAGGGGATGAGTAGTGCCTGCTTCTCTGGCTGGGGCAGGTCATGGGTATGGTAAAGAGATGGGGAGAGGAGAGAGGATGATTAAGTGAAGCTAGGCAGGGACAGCGGGAGAAGTGGATGAGGGTGAAGGGTTGATTTGCATAGCCTGTAGCTGGGGCAAGTCGTGGGTATGGGTCATAGGAGGTGGGGATGAGTGTGGGAGGCAGGGCCTGGGTAGGGCCGAGGGGCTGAATGTGTGGGGCAGGACCTGGGTACGGCTAGAGGGTGGGGTGTGGCAGGGCCAGGGTAAGGCTGGGGTGTGTGTGAATGTGTGGGGCAGGGTATGAGTTTAGCTGAAGGAGTGAGTGTGTGGGGCAGGGCCAGGGAATGGCTGGGGGTGTGAATGTGTGGGGCAGGGTGTGAGTTTAGCTGAGGGAGTGAGTGTGTGGGGCAGGGCCAGGGAATGGTTGGTGTGAATGTGTGGGGCAGGGCCCCAGGTTTAGCTGAGGGAGGGAGTGTGTGGGGCAGGCCTGGGGTATGGTTGGAGGGGTGGAGGGCAGGTCTCCGGTATGTGAGGGAAGTGAGAGGCTGTGGCTAGTAAATAGCAGGGACACGAGGGGCTGCAGTAAGCTCCCCCCCCACACACACACCGGCGGTGCTGCACCGAGCCGGGCAGCGAAGGGTTAACGAGGCTGGCGGGGGGTTCCATTTGCGGAGGCTGCGGGGCGGCGGCAGCGAGGGAGTTAACCCTGTGGCGGCGGCGGGGGAGCGCAGCAGCGGGGCCGAGCCGCCGCCGGGTTGCTAGGGATGGAGAGATCCCGTGTCACCCGGATGTGAGTGTCATGTTGGCCCCAACTCCAAGGGATTTGGCAGCAGCGGCAGCGGCAGCAGCAGAGGAGCAGCCCCTCGCCTCTCATTAGTCGCTGCCATGGGGGTCGGATAGTGGGGGGCGCAGGGGGCAGCACACGCCTGGCGTGGGGGTGGGGTGGGAGCGTCTCTGCTTTTATTCCGTTTACACCGGGCAGAAAGTGATAATAATGCACCACCACCCCCACCACCACCAGCAGCAGGAGCAGGAGCAGCAGCACCCAGAAGGTAAGAGCCCGGTGCAGCCGGCCAGGGCAGCAGCATGCCCCGGTGAGGGGGTGACTGCGGGCTGTGGGAGGGGGGGATTAGGGGGTGGGGCGGTGTAGGGCATGGGGAAGGTTAGGGCCCCAGGGGGCTTTGGGAGGGAGAAGGGATGCGAGTGGGGGATTAAGGCTGGGAACAGGGCTAAAGATAGATATAGACGGAAGGGGATAGCAGGGATTTAGGAAGGGCACGGGGACAAAAGACAAGGAAGAGGGGTAGGGATGCTGCCCTCGGTGTGTGACCAACATGGGAGCGGGTTTAATTAATGTGTACACGCTTCTCTTTTGCCCTGAGGCCATTACAATCAGCTGGTGGGGCTGCGAGCGAGAGGCGTGTGTGTGTGTGTCGCTCTCCGCGTGTGGACAGACCTGGCTGGAAATGCAGCTTCCCAGGGCTGGCTGGGGGGCGGGTGTCTTTGGTGCGTGGGCAGGGGCAGGTGAGGGGTTGTTACCGGGCGGGCTTTCGGTGCGATGCGTTCAGCCCCCCCCCCCCAGGCGCCGCTGCCGGCAGCGCACGGAGAGAGACGACACATGGGGCTCGTGTGTGCTCATCTCCCTTGCCGACAGGCTCAGGCGCTGCGGCTGCCCCCCGGGCTGGGTTGAAATGATTCGCCCCTCCTGAAATTAACAGTAAGTTTGGGCTTGTGTGGCCGTGCTGGAGGGCAGGAGCTCCCCCGGGGAACCCTGACGCTCGGGCTTTGTTTCATTGTCAAAGCTTGATTTCAAGGCAGATGGAGGGTGGCTGCTCTGTGCCGAGTCCCGTCGCATGGCATCCCAGAAAGGGAGGCGGGGGGAGCATGTGGGGCCGTTGGAAAACGAAAGAATTATTTGGAAAATGAGTCAGGTGAAACTGCCAGTGTCAAACTGTGACCTGAGGCAGCAGGCGCTCTCTCTCTCTCTCTCTCGTGTAACCTAGCAATGGACCCAGCTGTTGATGTGCGGAGTGTCACATCTCTGTGGGAGATCCACGTGGGCAGCAGGAGATATTGTAGGCTAGATCCAGGAGTGACCTCTTCCCAGCTGCCAGCCTAGGGAGCCATTTTAATATTACCCCTTCTCCTCCCCCTACACACACACACACACACACACACACACACAAAGTTGGGCAAGGAGAGAAGCAGCAGCAGCTGAGGCCCGGTTCTATCCGCGTCTCCATCGTACCCACACGCTCACAGGGCAGGTTTTTTACTGCCTCGTTGAGGTTGCGTGGGTGGGTGGGTAGGGGGTGGTGTTGGTTTTGCAAATGGAACTTATATCTGTTTTACCTCAGGTGAACGATCAGGGGATAATATTTCCATCTCCTGCCCTGGCAGATCTGCCTGAGTGTCATTCTCTCCCCTAATTTCCAGCACATATCCTGTGCTAACCCTCCATCTTTTCCCCCCTCAGATATCTTCAAGTTTTGAGTTTACTGGGGCCTTCTTACAGGTGCCATTGGTACTAGACTCTGCTGCTTCAGCTGGGAAGCTTGCAAGACAAATATCCCTGCTCTGTAGGGCTGTTTTGCCTTCTTTGTTGACCACCTAGATGAGATTATTTCAATGGTTTATTATTTTGAATTTATAGTTTATTTTCCCCTTAAAAGGTTTTGGAGGTTTTTCAGTATGGCAGTTTACAATATGGGGCATACTGATGTTTTTGGAAGTGTTTATCATCAAAGGCTATTGAATTTTAATTGGAGGGAAGTGTCCAGGGAAGTTTCCTTTTTTAAGAATGCAGAAAGGTGAAGGATTTAACTTATTGACAAGAATATTTCTAATTTGATAAATAATTCACAATATTCTGAACTATTAGACTTTGTTTTGCCCAAAATGAGGAGGGGGGGGGAATAGTGAATACTGTGCTGTTTTAACAAACTCAGTCACACACACACACACAAAAGATAGGATTTGTTAGATATAAATATGATGATGTGCAAGCTGTCATCCAATTTGGAAAACTCCAATACAGTGCTTCAAGTGGAGGAGTCAAGATGAACAGTGTTTCGGTGTCAGCACATATCTTGACAGTCCTATTTAACTGACATTTATACTACCGATTCCTGTATCTTTCTTATGGTGGAAGGAGCCTATTTAATATATATCTGTGTGTGTAAAGGAAACATCAGGAGTTATTTAAATAGCTCCATCCTTTTTATTTAGAATACTATGTTTATATTTGAATGTAAAAAAACTAAAACGAAATTACTTTTTTTTTTCTTCTGCAGAGGCAAACTATGCAAGTAGTACCAGAATTCCTCTCCCTGGTGACGGACCAACTATTCAGTCAAACAGTTCAGCACCGTCCAAGCAAACTGTTCTGTCTTGGCAAGCTGCAATTGATGCTGCTAGACAAGCCAAGGCTGCCCAAACTATGAGCACTACCACAGCCCAACCCGTAGGATCTCTGTCCCAAAGAAAACGCCAGCAATATGCCAAGAGCAAAAAACAGGGTAATACATCTAACAGTCGGCCACCCCGTGCCCTTTTCTGTTTATCCCTCAATAACCCAATACGAAGAGCCTGCATTAGTCTAGTAGAATGGAAGTATCCTTTTGATGCAATTTTGTTTTTACCATCTGTTCTTTCAATATTCCAGATATGTCAGAGAGATTGTCTAGGACAGGACAAAAAAGCAATGAGGCCTTGGAACAGGAGCAGAACAGTATTTAAATTCTTCTGTTGTAAAGTTACGTGGTATTGGATTTGGAGTTATATTTAGTATTTTATTTGTAATAAATAGCAATCTCACAGTCTACATTTTTAAAAATATGAAATTAATTTTCATATACATATGTGTGTAGGTAAAAAAAGTCACTGGTTTAAACAATGTTTTGTAATGTTTTATGTTTCAGGTTTTGTTTTACAGTTAATAAATTGTATATTAAAATAATAGCCTTCCTGGCAGTGGAAGCATTTTTAACTGTTGGGGAGATAACGCATGTTGATGCACTTATATGTACATGTGTAACCCATTGATGTTAATGGTGTTTACATACTTAAATCCCTGCTCATCAAAATGAGACTATATCCCTTAATCTGTCATCATTACATGCAATTTCATTTCCCTAATTAAAATAAATATATGAAACATAAATGTACAGAGAAAAGCAAGGTAGCAGGTGGTATGTTCCCCAGCTATTTTGCCCCAGGAAAAAACACTCTCAAATAATTTTCTCCCTAGAGAATATTCTGGACATGCTCTTGTAAAAGATAGTTATATGGTTACATATTTATATATTTTAAAATTAAATAAATTTCTTATTCACTTTGCCCCAGGCTGACTGATGCATCCAGTGATCCAGGTAGCCCCTTCCTTCCTCACCTGCCATGTGGAATTTTTACTTCTCTGTTGAAATCAAGATAACATCTCCTATTCCACCTCCCCCACCCCTCCACACACTTTCCTTTACTTCACATCCCTTCATCAAATCCCCAGGTTGCAACCGTTATCATTCTGATGAAGGGAGACTTGATGGGACAAAACCTGTCAATGCTTCTTTCTAATTGGCAGATAAATAACTGCTTGAGTAATATGAAGTATTTCCTCCCCACAGGCTATTGCCCTATAGCTCTCCCAAACCTGTTTGCCCAAGGAACAAGAAGTCAAGTCTAGATCTTCCACATGGCAATTTCCTACATTACTGCTAGGCCCAGTGAGCCTGCTGCAGAAGTCCTTTCAAAATAATGCTTACCGAATGGAGAAGTAGGGAGACATTAGGAGCCAAGCTGCAGATTCACTCTGAGTACATACAAGTAGTCTGCAGTACATGATTCATCTGAACTTTTAAGACATATCGACAGCCAAAACACATATTTGGATATGTTCCCTATATAGTCATAGATGAGAGAGCAGAATTGCTAGCGTATATTCCCAATGGCTTATATGTTTTGTTTTGTTTTTTCTTGGTTCAGTGGTGATGGGTTTGGGCTGGGATTTAAAAACTTCTTTTGAAGAGTTGATAGTATGTATTTTCATAAATCTCAAGTAACATTTTGAAACAGACAATATCATTTTGGTGGGAGTCCTGGGAAGGGGATGTAAAATTTTGGCCTGTCAACCTAGATAATTTCCCTTTAACAGCAAATAACTGTGCTAGCAAGTAGATTGCTAAATGCCAAAATAAATGTGTTACTTCAAAGAGACCCTCCAGCATGAGAGCTGTTAATGTAAAGCATTTGGCAATGGCCAGTGCTACTCTCTTTTATAAAGATGTTCTTTTGAGTTATTTTTTAAACATAATTTAATTACAAGTTAGATTTAGTGGGCCAAATTCTTCTCTCATTTACACTGGTATAAAGTGAGAGAAACTCCAAAGAGTTGGTCTCTCTCAGGCTGTTAAATACTTCTGGATTCAGAATAGAATAACTGAGAGCAGAATTTGGGCCCAGTAGCACTACATCATAAAACAAAGTTGTAATTTACTAAAATGCAAATTGATATAATCTACTCATTTCAGCTAGCAGGAAAATGCAGATTTAGATAGATGTATGTTCCTACTTTGTATGTTGAGATCTATTGTACATAAAAGAGCAACCATTGATCTTAATGGGAGTTGCAAACATAAAGTCTGTTATTGAGGATGGATTAATTTTCTCCTGTGAAGAGAGCCAGCAAAATAGGGCTTAAGTGGTTTTAAGGTATGCCTAGTCCTTGTGCTGGCTCTCTCCATAGCATTGAATATCATCCGCTGAGATTATGCCTCCAAGGCAATTAAGACCATTTTCAGTATAGTGCCTTTGATGCACATACAAAATACCCATAGATAGAAATCAATGAGAGTTGTGCATGGAATTGAGGATAGTATATGTCTCTAAATAAATATAAGTGAAATATCCTGCATCTCTTCCCAAATTCAGTTCCCAGGCAGGGTAAATGAGCTGTGTGTGGATGAACTTCAAAAGCTTTTTTATTTCTGGGGGAAGAGGAATCATGTTCCCAGTGGGAATGGAATTGGCTACCTGTTATTGCTATTTCAGCCCTTGGACAAGGATAGTGGCTGCAATTCCTGCATATCCTCTACATGGTAGTTTATAGCCACTTGGTCTATGTAAATTCTAGAGCAAGTGACCATGTCCCTATTCCTGGCTCTGCTTATCTAAACCCTTATCTCCAAGCCCTGACTCTGGCAGACCTGATACAGAAGGCAGCAGTTACAGACCTGAGACAGGTGCAGAACCTTCCTGCATACTCACGCTGCAGCTTTCCAGCCCTCACGCTGCAAAACTGCTGAAGTTCTGTTTCACTGGGACCTTCCTTGTCCCCTACTACAATCTTCACTCTGTGTGGTTTATTCTTCCTTTGATACACACATGTAATTTCCATTAAGGTTAATTGGAGGTGTGTGTGCATAGATTTGTAAGTATACTATATAATCCAATGGCCAACTTATTCATTTAATATTGTGTGATGAGATTTACGTCTCAGAATTTAACATAAAATACTGTGTGGCAGAAGGAATGTAGCTGTGCTCCTTGTCATAAAAGAAAAGAGGGCATTTCAATGTCATTGTGATCGAAAACAATAGGGTATGGTGATATAATTGATGCTGAGGAGGAATTGGTTGTCAGTCATCACTCAAAAGATTGTAGTGAAAAAATCAGACTTATTTTAAAAATAAAATGTGAGTGCAAGATATAGAAATCAAAAGCAGAATGAGACTGGAGTAGTGTATACATTCAAAATCCATATATTCCTTAACAAGATTTTTCAGACCATTTGACATATTTATACTACTGGCTATTTTTGCCAATTGTGTGGCCTTAGCTGTTTACATCCCATTCCCAGAAGATGATTCTAATTCAACTAATCATAACTTGGTAAGTATTCTTTGATTTTCTTTCTATATTTATGTTGGTTTATTATATACTTTGACAATTAACTGCTAATATTAGGGAGCAGTTGTCAGTATGGATAGTAGCTTTAGTTAGAAAAAATGGCATTTAGTGATACTCTGAAACAAAATGTCTTTGAAATATTTCACTGCTTTGGTTGTCAATTTCAGTGTGTGTTCTGTAGTATCTGCTGTAAAAAGAATTGACAAAAATTATAAATTTTTGGGACAATATATGTTGACGATGATGTTGGATATAAAAGAATGTAATTTAATTTGTCTGTTACTGTTGTTTAGATTAAAATTACTTTGCTGTTTTTTTGCTCTTTAATTTTCTGAAATCAGTCCTGTTGAAGTCATACTGTGCTTTCTGGTATATTAATCTCATGTGTTTTCAGATTTTAATGCTAAATTCTTAATCATATTTTAGGGTCTATATTAGTTGAGGTTTTTCTTTATATTAAACTAATCCAAGACAAGAATTTATACAATGAGTGTTGTTGTATAGTTGTTATATAATTAGATCACTGCCTTCATGTAAAAGATGAAATGTTGTAAGGGGGAGGTGTTGCTTTAATGAAGACAAATCTAAAGGAAGGTTTATGTACTTTAAAGCTGAGTTTTAAAAAGAGACTGCTGTTGCTATAACAGAGATTTCTAACCTGGGTTGCAATGTGCAGAGTGTATCATGTACAGCAGAGCATATCTAGGATCAATTTTTTTTTACTACGGTTGTGTTTTATTGTTCGTCATAAATATATATCAATAATTTTTAAATTGCAATGTAATTGCAAGAATATATTTTATAATAGTGTTTGTAATACATATTGTATCCAGTATTAATATTGGATTGCTTCCATTGTTTATATTGAATAATAACTTTAACATTAATGATACATTTAAAAAGCTGGAAGAGTTCATAGGTCCTGACTGTGCAGTCTTTGCACACTCAAAATCCTCATGGGAGATTTGGGTGTGTAAAAAAACCCAAACAAATGAACAAAAAAACCCCCAACCAAACAATAGAAACAACACAGGATTGGACCCAAACTAGTAAACAGATGATGTGGGATTATTTTTGTATGGAATATCTGGGTTAATGCGTAACCTTACATGAATGAAGACATTTGTTCAGGTTACAATTTGTAACCTTGTTTATTTTACTATAGATGATAATTCGTATACATTGACTCATTTTGTGCATTCTTTGTTTACCAAGAGTACAAGATTAAACAAATATAGACAATAAAAACACTGGCAAAAGGCAGACTAATTCAGGTCAATGTAAAGAACAATTTATGCAGCTGAATATCTGAGCCAATCAACAATCTGTTTTTTCTCTGAGAAATTCAGGGCAGAAATCTCCATAGTTGTCAATCCATCAGAAAGTCTCTGTTAATAACTAATTTCATAAAGCATCACATGAAAGCATAAAATATTTGTGTGTCAGAGGCTAATAGTTTTATAAAATTTGGTGGGTTTTTAAGCAATAGTTCTTACAAAAGCTGAACTCATATCTTTCTGACCTAATTTTATAATGTGTTAACATTTAGGATTAAAGTGTGTGCTTATTCCTTTCTTGCTTTGTAGCTTTTTGAACTCATATAGCCATATTGTTTTAAGTAGAAATAAATTATAGTCTTTTATCCAGAGATTCATATTCATTTTTTAGCATTTTAGAGAGGCTTTTTTTGGACTCCTTTCATATACATCAACAAATTCTACATTTTGATCACTCTCCTATTCACATTCTGCTCTGTTATATTGGTGTAAATTCTGAGCAACTCTAGAGCAGAATTTAATCTAGTGTTTTCATTTTGGCAGCATTTTTTTGATACCAGGTCAGAGTAAGTCAGGTGAAAGGGAAGGCACATATTTTATCTGTATTATATATATGATCAAATAAAATAAATAGATTGGAATCAAACTGGATTGGCTGTTTCTATGGTGGTAGCTGTACATCATGAAATGGACTGACATGTCTTTTTCTGTGGAAACCTGCATCTATTGACTCGTCTGCCCAGTATAGCCCGATTTCTCCTCTAAATGTGGATGGAGGCAAAGTACAGGAGCTGCACATAGGTATCTTCCTGGAAATCCTCTAGGCTCACACGAGAACCTGTCATGAAGGGTGGCTATTGCCTGGCAGCCCCTTGGACCCTGGACTCATTGATGTGAGATAGAGGGAGTTCTGTGGTATTATGGAAGAAGTAGAGCTTATGTTATAGAACTGTTATTGCCCCCTTCTTCCGCTATGTCTGAGTTCCACCAGCTTCTGTTCCTCTTTACTCGTGTTAGTCTGATACTCCAGTAGAAACTGTGTTTGGTCAGTGGCTGTCCTAATATCTCATATGCTTTCAGATTATCTATAAACTTTAAATTTATAAATGCAGTTAAAAATAAAATAATTACATGCATCACTAAACAAAAAAAGCATTCATTTAAAATGTAAGGAAATTGTAAAGGCGGAAATTTTATAGCTCTACATTTGTATAACATTTTAAAATAGAGAACTGGATTGTCAGCTGGTGTAAGTCACTGTAGCTCTATTGAGTAAAATGCATTGACACCAGCTCAGAATTTGGGCCATAATTGTTACATTTGCAAAATTTATATACATAAAAATGTAAGCATATCAAACATATGCTTATGGTTATGAAGTTGAAAACCTAGATAGGGCCCTGGAAAGAGGGAGCACTGGTCGAGGATGGGGGAAACAGAGGTGGGGCACTGGTCAATGGGGAACTGGAAAAGGAGTCTGTCCCAGATGAACAGTTGGGCCTTGAGAGGATCTCCCATCCTGCACATCTTAGGAGGTACTCAGGAGAGGTGTTTTTCTCCTGCAAACGTTGGGAAATCTGCAGCAGAGCCTTCTATCCAGTTTAGACGTACAGAATAGACATTCTGTAATAGAAGAGCTCCCTTCCTGTGGCTTCCCAAGACCAGGTTGGGTGGTCCAGGAGACAAATTCTGAGAGTAAATGCTTGCTTATAGCTCAATCAGTGAAGTATTAGATCACATAACTGGCTGAGCCACTGGTGAATCCCTTTGAGGAAGAATACTTTTTCAGTCCTCTACTGCTGACTTAACTTGCAAAAATATATTGTGCAACTCATTCTCCAATGAAAACAGTCAACACAATCAATTATACATCACAATATTCATTATAAAATACATTTTATGACAAATTAATTTGATTACAAATATATGAAACATCACAGGGCAAATAGAAATGGATATGACTAACAGTATTAATGGCTCAAATATATGCACATTAATAAACTTAAAAAATAGCTCATGTCTTAGATTTTGAGACTCAAGTGAGTCAATTTTCAACTCTCAAACTTCAGGAAGTTATTTTCTAGAGGGATTTGCACCATTTTTATTGTAACAATGCAGTAATTTAAGAAAAATGTAATATGGACAAGGCCTAGGGATGAGAGGCCTAAGGTTGTTCATTATCTGTGCACGTTCAGTTACTTGTGTCTGCGGAGGCAGCCATCAAAGGTGTCCGTGGTAGTGGTTATGGTTTTTGTGATTATAGCCATCTGTCTACTATGAAATAAATGGTAAAGAACTAAACACATTTAGTAAATCAAAAGGAAGAAGGGAAGGTTGTTGTGTAGTGTTAGTGGCTCTAAGCCCAGCATACTCCCCTCCTTGCTGGTGGGAAAGGATAGCTCAGGTTTCTTCCTCCTTACACTGTGGGGGAGTCCAATCTTATGTATCTGCTTGGTTGATAGATGTCTAGTAAACATAAATTCCATTCCATAAATGGCTACTGTGATGGGTTCAGTGTGCTCCTCTGTGTGTATTGCTCTCTTTATCCTCTCTTTTTCTTGTCTCCTGAGTGAGAAAAAGGAGGCTTTTGTGCTCTCTTCTCTTTCCCTAGCTATAGGGATGGGGAAGGCAGTATGACCATCTTCTTCCACTAGGGTTCTCTTGATGGAACTTCCTCTCCCTTTAGATATTGGTACTCCGCTGCCTAGTAGGCTGGGAGGACATAGAAGAAAGAAACACATTGCTCCCTTCAGGCAAAGCAGGCAGTGGAAAATTAAATTGTCAGGTAGGGCTGTGCTTGGCTGCTCACCAATTTGACAGTCTTGCATTGAGCAGGTGCATGCATATTTGAGCCTTTTTGAAATTTTTTTCCTTTGATGTATGCCAGTGGGAGAAGTCTCCTCTACCTGAATGGAGCAATGTGCTCATGCTTGTCTGAACTGCCTGAAATGTATTGCAGACCATTCTTACAATGACAAATGATGTTCTTGAAAACTAGTTATTGAACCAAGTCATGAAGTCTTTGTTCTGTTTTCAAGTAATCCTAACTCAATGAAAACTCCCACTGACTGAGCAGAAACTGAAAACCTAACATTCAGTTTGGGCTCAGTTCTTCTTCCAGTTGATACAAGAAATCCCTATTGACTTCTGTGGGAATCATTACTATCCCGTAGCAGGAGCACTGGGATGGAATATTTGAGCATAACCTCACTACTTCATTCAGACTTTAAAGTGATTTCTTTCTCCTTCCCTCTGGTATTTCAGGTGCTTTGAGTCTTCCAAGTGCGTGAATCAGTTCTTCTTTTAGCACTGTCTCCTGTCAGTGGCTGCTATGAGGCACTGTTTCTGGCCAGATGGATTTCCTCCCTGTATCTTTCTTTTGTTTTTTCCTTTTCTCTTCTCTTTTCAGTTTTGCTGCCCTTCTGTTATGTTATTTCCCTTCATGTCTCTTTCTTTGTGCTTACCAGCTCAGTTCTTCTCTTCTTGATATCTGTTGTCTCTGCCCGATCACTCTCCTCTATTTTTCCTCTTTTACCCCTTTGTTTGCCTTCTCCTCCTGTCTTCCTTGCTCTACCTCATCCCTTCCCACTCAGTTTCTCTCCTTTTCTTTCCTCCTTCACACCACCCCACTGCATCATCTCCTTTTCTCCCTTCCTGCTTACTCCTGCTTTGTCTTCTCTCCCCACGTTGCATTCCCCTTGTGGTATGGGAACTTTCCTTATCTTGCTTGGGCAGTGCTTCTCTCTGATTAGTGTGCTCTGCTTCTCACTCTGAAATGTGCAGGCAGGCTGGTGTAAATAAGTCTGCATTTTTGCCACTATGCAGGGATTCCTATGAGGCTCTTCTTGTTCTCTTTCCTAGGAATAAAATAGGAATAATAAACATGAACATGTACTGAACCAATCAATACTACGTACAAGGAATCTGGACTTTGCTTATGCTGGGCTGGATGGCCCTTCCTGTGTTTAAACCCCACACATAGTTTTATTGGTGGGATTGCTGTCTCCAGGGAATAGGCAGTGAGGCCCAGTCAAGAATCTCAAGGATTGTTAGGACTTCACATGGATTATAGCAGATAACCAGGTGGTAGAGCCATCTGCACAGAGGCCCCTGTACCAGTTCATTAACTCTGTGTCCCTGGCAGTTCTGGCTACAGTTGCCTTTGGGGATCCCCTTAAAAGGAAGGGGCTCTACAGGAAAGATCATGCCTCCCCAGTCTGTGTTGCTTTTGTGGGAGAATCCCCATTAGGATTGAAGAAAGGACAGCATACATGCCCTGTCTTGCAGTGCTCTTGGCACAGCCAGCCATACCCCCAGCCTGCTCATCCCTACCACCCTAACAGGGCTGGAGGAGCCAGAGTGGATGATGCTGCCCATGGAAATGGCTCAGTCGCCTTCCTATTGTTTGTGTGAGAGGAAGGAGATCCCCTCCTTGGGCAGATCTAGGAAGCACAGTCAGTCCCCCATAGGCAAGCCCATTCCACTAGTGTGATGTAGAAATGTCAACTACACAGTACATTCCAGGGCATTGTTTTGGAATGCAAAAGACTACACTCTGTAGACCTAATCAGACTTGTGACAAAGAGGTGTCAGGCTCCATAGCCATATCTCATTAGTAATCTCACGAGTCATTCAATCACCAGGCCACATGATAAATTAATACACCCATTGAAAAATACATTTATCTTGAACCAGTTTATTGAAATCCTATATACACAATGAACTTCTAATAAAAGCCTGAAACTAATCAGTATATACCATTATTAATTTTTAAAGCATTCTTGTAAAAAAGGCCTATGAAGATGCATTTGTTTAATGGCTACAGTTTTCTCTGTTGTTTTTAAGAATTGTACACCACATATTTATTCTCTTTGCTATATTTGTCCTTTTGGTTGAAAGGTCTCTGTGCTCAACCCCACCCTCATCCGCTTGTGCTCCAGATCATATACATTTTTAACCTTTTTGTTTCAGGATGTCCTACATTCAGATTCTCAGTTCATTCACACTCTTTAGAGTTAGTGCAATCTATAGCATAAAAGCCAGACAACTAACTAGTATGCAGGAAAGGCAAGGATTGGATTCTACTGGAAATAATATCAGCTACTTAGCAAACAGATAAACATGTCAGAGAAATTAAAACTTTATTTATTGTATCTAATCCTTCAGTAACTTTTTAGCCAAAGTGTAAAATACAGGTAGTGTAGTTGTTCACTGATGCTCTTTTTAATAAAGAAAAATCTCAATATGTTTCATTTGAAAAAGCATTCAAAATATAAGATATAATTGTACCTGATATGCCACCTGAATTTCAGGAGGCATATCAATGACAATTAAAGGAAGTGAAAATATATTTATAGCTTACTGAATGAGTACGCAGAAGGGTCTGAGAGAAAGTCAGTAGTTTAGTTTTGAAATCAAATGATGGGAAATGTCTTTTTTTCCCTTTCAAAACAAGCTTAACATCAAGTAGGCTTTGAAATCTCTCCTCCTTACTTTTCGTGTGTGTGCTCAAGATAGTTTTGTTAAGTTTTTTGTTGCAGTTGTCTTTTCAGTACAACGATTACTTTGTCATCTTTTCTGACATAAGCAAAACATGCAATAGCTGTTTGACTGCCAGAACAACCTGACTTCCTTTTCTAAAAGCAATGGGGAAAATGCCATTTGATAGCTATAAACGGGGACAATATGCATCAGCAAGTAACCTTTTGAAAAGCTGTAAGAACTCTTCAGTAGGAAGCATTTCTGCAAGGGGACTATTTTAAAAAAATGTAATTGTACTTGGGCCTATCTTTGTATTTAAATTTCAGATATTATAACAAGGGCAGAGAGGGTTATTCAACAACATTTATATGCTTATTATTCTGAATTGCCTTCTCTTTTGTCTGTTTAGATCAAGGTTTATAAAATCTCACAGGGGCTGGTTCTCCACATCCCTGTACCTCTTGTAGTAATTTACACTGCCACAAAAAGATGAAAATTCTGAATTGGTAACATTTTACAGCCACTCTTGCAACTTTGCACCACTGTGGTTGCATAAAGCAAATGGAAGTCTAGCTTAACGGGCTCCTTGCTCCTTCTGTGAAAAGAGAATCCCCAGGTGACACGGAGTCAGCATAATGTCTCTATGCTATCTCCATCCTCAGCCTCTGGAAAAGGGAATGTGTGACTGGGATGCCTTTATCACCTGTCAATTTCCATCTGCTGGAATAGTCTCTTGGTCTTGTGGGCAGCTGGGATTAATTTAGATCATCCTCAGGGTTACTCTGTCAGGGACTAGACTTGCTCTCAGATAGGAAAAAGAGAAAGGGAGAAGAGGTTTAAAATCACTTTTACCATGGCTCTACTTCATCTGTGTCAAACATGTCTTGGCGACAGTTGAGGAACTAGCTCTCTTAGAATAGGTGTAAATGACTATGCAAGGTACAAGTCAGTGGATTATTGGGCCCACAAGCTACATTACAGGATGCAATATAAACACAACATCATCCTGTTTTTTGGGGAAAGCTTCTCTGTTATCCAGTTCATAGAGTACTACTTACTCCTTCTGTTTGAAAAGAAATGTATTTTCTTTATTCAAATTTGCAGCTTATTCCTCTGAGAAATCTCTGCTAATAAAAATAAATTCAAGTGTGGCTGACATATTGAAGAAACATGTTAGCTACTTTTTCAGTGGCATGATCAGTAGGAAAGTATTGTAATGAACAATGTTGACATTAAGTTGTGATTAAGGTTCAAAGTGAAAACCTAAGAATAGTGGGGGAAATTCACACCTTTCTTATGCATTACTGAAACAGCAGGGGTGCAAAGTTTGATGTGCACATAGTTTAATGTAAAATATATGTAACCCAAGATTATCAAATCATTTTACAGAGCATATGCAAACAATGCAATTTGTCAATTTACCAGCCAATGTTAATGCAGGTAAACCTCACATAAACACTAGTTCATATCTGCTTTACTCCCTGAGAAAACAGTGATTTCAATTGCTGCATAAACAAAATGTTCTTAAACTGTGGTTCTGAAGCAATTTCCCACCCCACAAGTTTTTGTAAACTGGAGAATTCTACCACATTCCCATTTGCCTATGATTGGATTGCAATTTATTCAGTATGGGGCTACTCTGTAAAACCTCTCCAAAACTTCAGTTGGTGCCCGACTTGGCTATCTATTTGTTGAAGAATGTTTCTTGCAAGGAGCATGTTACACTTAAGTTCAGTGATCAGCACTAGATTGAAATATTTTCCAGGTGCAACAGAGAGTGCCATCTCTATTAAAGGCTTGTATAGTTGGTATCCAGGGTGGGATTTTCATAAGCATTCAGTATTGGTCTAACTCTGCTCCCACTGAATTCAATGGAAGTTTTTCCAATGACTTCTAGGAGATCAGAGTTAAGTGAGTGATGAGTTTTTCTGAAAATCCTACCCCATGTTACCTCAGAGATTCATTATATGATAATGACGTAGTTGAGGTTGCTTAATTTATTTAATGTCACATAGTGCCCATATCAACAGTGCTTAGGTCCTGTGCATTTATTATTAAAAATATAAAAATTGTCAGCTCAAAACTCACAAACAGTTCTACCCTTCACCTAATCTAAGGCAAACTAACCAAAACAAATTTAAAAAAAAATCAGAATAGAAACAAAAACACAGTAATATTGAACTCAAAGATGACTGAGCCTAAAAGCTTTGCAGCATCAGCTGAAATTCATGCTGCTTGGGCTCCGATGGACAGTCAAGGCAAGCAAGTGTAACCCTGACAGACCCTGGTTGTCATCGAACCTGGGGCCTCTGGAGCTTAGTGCATGAGCCTCTACCACATGAGCCAAAAGCCGACTGCCTTTTAGCTAATGCTGTAGAGCAGACTCATTTAGCTATCTCTGAGTGATCTCAGTGCCACTAGATGGGCCAGAACACAATACCTAGGAGGTGTGTGGGTTACACAAGCTCCAAATGTGAGTACTTTCAGCTGAGAATGCCTTGCCACTGACTTCCTAAACTAAAGCAATGTAGCTAGCTTCAGATACCAACAGTGGAAATGACCTCAACTCTTGGGGCATGAAATAAAAAAGGAAGAGGTTTCACAACAATTGAGGTTCAGGCCAGATAGTGTTTTAAAGATTGCCACTAATGCCTTGAATTGCACCTGGAACTGAATAGGAAGTCAGCGAGTGCATTGTACAGATCACAGGTGTCTTGTTTTCAGGGTAACTCATCCCACCCAGAAGACAGGTTCCTGGGTTCTGCACCAGATAAGGCTTGAGGAGGCTTCCCAAGAGTAGAACCAAATAGAGTGTGTTGTAGTAATCCAGCCTGGATGATCTAATTGATGTGTAACCCTTCTGCCCATCAGATTTAGCAGCAACAAGGGTTCAGTATCTAGGGGTTCCATTCTAATAACACAATGCAAAACTGGCTCGAGCCCCCTCCCAGTGACCTGGGACAAATATACAGCACCCCCGCTAGGCGCCTCTAAGAGGCAATACTTCCCCTCTCACAAGCACAGAGTCTGAGTGTAGCAAAAGCCTTTTAATAACAGAGAGAAACAATGTGACATTATGTTGGGGAAACACCACCAACAGGATTCATAACACAACCCATGAGCCAAAACCCACCCCAAGCAAATTGGGCCATGTCCTTTCCCTTTGGTTCTTGAGTCCAGCAACACAAAAGTCACCCAAAGTCCCAAAAGTCCAACACCCAAAAGTCTCTGTCCCTAGTCAGTGCAGCCCCAGAGTTTGAAAGTTTATCTGCAGAGTTTTACCTCCCAACCTGGGTGGAAATGCAGGGGGTTAAGGGGCACCTTACGTGGTCCGAAGCCAATTGCCCAACCTCTTCGTGTGGCTCCGCTCCACCCCACGAATTGCTAGCCACTCCACTTCTCCAGCTGTCCTGCAAACTGCTCCAGCCATCCCATCAGCCACTCCCGCCGCCTTATGAATTGCTCCACAATATATCTTTAGGCCCCCCCACTACTTAACACAACACTCAGTGATTTCAGCTCTTAGTAATTTTAGCTCTTTAGTGATTTCAGCTTGTAGTAGGGGAGCCTCAGTGCTGGTACACCATTGGCCCAAAGTGAATTAATCTCAGTAGCCTGTAACTAGACTCGTATTGGAATCCAAACTAGCTCTGATATTCTACAGTGGAGCAAGGAGAGGGTACAATTGGCATGTAATGACCTCATCAGGTGGTGGTACCTATACTACCAGGTATTAATACCTGTCCCCAGCCTCTCTCAATTCACTGGGTTTTGGAACCCATGACCCTTTCCTAGCGAGTGCTGTTTAGTTGATCTTGAGTCCCTCCATCATAACAAAAGGCCAAGTACAGTTCCACTGTCCTTGATTCACATAATCAGGACAATAACAGTTTATTGTTCCTGCCCCAATAACAGAGAAATTGGGGCTCCTACAGCAGTCAAAGTGACCATCTAGGTGGGGTGGGTGTGCCTATGCAAATGAGATCAGCCCCTGAAGTTCTTTTCCATAACCCACCATGACTCGCCACCAAATGTCAGGATAGAGCTCATTCTGACTCTGCTTACAGATGTATGACTTGGCTTCTATAACACAGACAATTTTTATAATGGAAATGTTACTAAAAATAAATGAAATATTCCTCAAAACACATTTTATTGTTATGAGATGGGAAATTTATTTAACTAGCTAAAGAAAGAGGGAAATATTTCCTCTATCCAATAGATAACTTTGAACAAGGGTAGTTAAAGAACACCATGGAGTAGTGCAATGGGAGAATGGCTGGTCCAGTGGGTATGGAGCTAGCTTGGAACTTGAGGGTTCAATTCCTTGCTTTTGCTATAGTCTTCCTATGTGACCTTGGGCAAGTCACTTAGCCTTTCCCCCATTTGTAATATGGGGATAATAGTATTTCCCTACCTCTGAGAGGTGGTGTGAGGATAAACACATTAAAGATCTTGATGTGCTCAGATACCACAGTAATGGGACCATGTAAGTATCTTAGATAGATGTACAGTATGAGCTCTTTAAACTTAACAGACTGCTTCTGATATTGCTCTTAGTAAGAAGGGTTTGGCTGGTTGGGTGCTGCACCCCACAAATTCAGCATTCAGTGCATTATCAGAGGCTTCATTTCAGCTTTTCAGGATGCAAAATGTTTTGGCAGCAAATTTTGGTGAAGTGAAAATGACTGGTAGTGGCAATATAAAAACAGAAGGAACAGCCACAGTTCCCATAGTGACCCAGCAACAACAGTGACATCTAGGTAAACAGCAGCAGGCAAGTAAATTTGAGGGGAATTAGTGTTAGAAGTCTCAGAAGACACAGTCAGTTTACATACGGTGTTTACTCTGTGTTTGAAATGTTAATCCAGTACTTGCTACTCTGCAGGATGAAAGCCCCAGAATGTGTAGTGGGGAGTTTAACCACTTGCCTAGACAGGCGCTATGCCCAGGAAGCCAGAACAGACATCTTTGGACACTGGCAGTCAACATTCCATTGAGCAGAAACTGGCATTTCAGTTAACAAAAATAGCATGTTGTTTTGGGTGTTTGCAAATATGCTCAAGCGAACTATCCAGCTGGTTGGGAATGGTACCACAGAAGGCTGTTTCAGCAAGACCACATGACACACAGATGACAATGGGTATTTATAGAAGCCCTTGTGGCAATAATACTATTGATCTGACAAAATCATTTTACGTATGTATTAGGTTACTTTATTCTCATAACAAATACAATCTCAAACAGATGAGTGTGATTTCAAGTCCTTGGTTCTTACTCATAGGAACATAAGAGTGGCCATACTGCGTCAGATCAATGGTCCATCTAGTCCAGAACCCTGTCTCTGAGAGTGGCCAGTGCCAGGTGCTTCAGAGGGAATGAACAGAACTGAGTAATATCGTGCAATCCATCCCTTGTCGTCTAGTCTCAGGTTCTGGGGGTCTCGGACAGCAGAACTCCCCACAAGCAGCAGTTTTGCTTGTTGAAGCTCTGTTAACAGTGTTTCTCTCCCCAGTGGGATTTTCAGAGGAGAGACTCCCCTTGAAAGCAACCAACTCTTCAGAACCTTGCCAGCCTTAGGAAATCATTTGAGAACTTGCTGAGTGGAGCTTTCTGACAGATCTTAGGTTGTGGCAGTAGTCCTGAAGATCACTGTACTGGATGGTCCATACAGTGATGATATAATTGTGTCTCCTTGCAGGAATTCATGGGATGGCTGAACAGGCCAAACCCTAGTTACCAGTGGAACTTCAGGGATTCCCAAAACAGGATCAGATCAGTCAGCCAAACATACACATGACTAACCAAAAGCACACTCAGTTTTGCCTGAATAAGGCATTTGTCTTAGTAAAGACTGAATAATATCTTAGACCCTGATTTAGCATTTTGTGATGCATGGATCGTGGACTACTCCAGTCAGACTCAACATGGTTGTAGCAGTCTGTCTATGTACTACACAGTGCAGGTTCCAAACCTAAATAGCATTTGGACATGTGTGAATAGCTGGGGGAATGAAAGATTCATTATCATCTACTTTTTCCAAGATTAAGGGTAGGCCTGAGATTATGAGCAGATTCCATCCATGTCTGTTTTGAGCTGCCATTTGAGCCTGGTGAGGTGTCACCTGGGTAGTATTATATACTGTGTTATACTGTCTCCTTGGATGTCCACAGCTTCTCTCTTCAAGCACTCTTCCATAGAGAACAATTGTAGACAATCGGTGTAGGGTCATTGTATCAACATGGGCAAACCATTGCAGTTGACGCCTTTTGATGATTCTAGTCACATACTGCACTTTCAGTCTTCTATGGAAGTTGTCATTTCTTCACCTTTTTAGCCTTGTCATACCTAGGATATGATGCAGGCACCTCAGTTCAAATGTTTGCAGCTTTTGCTCCAGATGCTTTGACAGTCCCAAGTTTCAGAACCATAAAGTAAGGTGAGTACAATGGGCATTATATATAATCTGATTTTAGCTCTCATGAACATTGATTTAAGGTTCCAAATACTGTATTTTTATTCAGACCTGCAAGCATTCTTTTGGCAGTACTTATTGATGTCATCGTAGATCACAGTGGAGCCCAATACTGACACATAAATGTCTAAGTCTAAGGGTTAGGTGCTGAAGTACCTTTGTGGATCTGGGCCATAGTCTCATATTTGTGTTCCTAATTGAAAAGGAGGTCAGCATACTACTATGAAGGCCATTCCTCTTCACATGCAAGTGTCCTGAGTCTCTGTTTCCCTGTATCTTCTCTCATCATATATACTTGTGCAAAATATGTGTAAAAACACTATTGCAGGCTGTGGGATGAGTGGAGAATTCACACTTAGGAATGTTTTACACCCACTTTGCACAGATGTTAATGACAGCACCCAATCTGCAAGACAATGGAGAATCAGTCCCCAGGTGTTCCAGTCATGGAATAAATAGGGTATTGTGTCTGCTGACTTCAGTTCATGTCCTTTATTAAGAATTTAATGCAAAAACTCTGCATACCCACTATATTTTAATCACTCAGATGACCTTGTTAGTCTAGTGTGGATCTGAATATTAAGGAGCATAGGTACCTAGCATCTTTTTTGGCCAAATTTTTAAACATAAAATATATCTGATCCACACTGTTAATGAGGCAGTTTCAGAAGGCAACAGAAAGAGCACAACAGCTAGGAAGGCTAATAGAGACTGAGTTTGGAAGAGCAACTACAGAGAAACACTAGTTTTGATGTTCTTAAATGTATCTTGCTTTAAGAGATAATCAAGGAAGGTCACTTGCAAATTAGCTGCCATGGGATGAACTTAATCCATTTTTGAAGCAAAGATATATCTGTCTTGGATTGTTCTGCCTTGAATGTACTTTGTTGAGTTCCAGGACAATATATTGCATAAAGATTAACAGGTGATTCGAACGGCCTGTCACTAGCTGGTGTGTTGTGAATGAAGCAGATCTTTTGTAGGGTTAAATAATATGTGATGCAGGCACTTTAGATTTGCTTTTTCTAAACTTTATGCAAGAGATGAGGAAACAAAATATGAATGTTAGTAGATGGCCTCTGGGCAGATTAGTCACTAGGAACAAGTTAAGAAAATGATAGGTGTTAGGTTGGTCTGAGGAGATATGGGAGGACATGAATGATAAAGAGATGGATCAAGGCATCTCTATCTTCCCTTAAAGACTCCTATACAATAGTTGTTTTAATGGTTAAATAAGTGGCAGTTTCTGAAGGTTGCTAAGGATGCAGCAACTGTCTTCATAAAGCATCTGCAAATGCGTACAAATGTGTTTAATGCTAAGGAATACTGTTACAAATGCAATAAACATTATAGTCTATTTTGTGTATGTGTGTCTGTGCACTTTGAAAAACTCTCTCTATTTAGCCTATATAGATGGTTTCTTGGGGCAAGGTGGTGATGCTGAAGAATTGGTCAGTGGCCCATGCATCAGAAGCCACTTGGATGACCAATGCAGCATACTTTATGGATGGCAAGATTTTGCTTTTACAAATGCTAATCTAAATTCCCTCTCTTTATTTTTTAAAAATACAGTAACTTTGTCTCTGTTTGCATGTTGTACCTTGCAAAAGTAGTAACTGTGAAGAGTGCTCTTGATTGTGTCTCCAATTTTGCTTTTACAGCAGAATAGGGCAGATTTAGTACTCAGAGTCAAAAGGAATTTGAATTCCCTTCAATAAGGAACAATTATGTTTTATATTTTGACAATTCATTGCTTGGATTTGGGTTTTTTATATATTTTCCAAGATTAATATTTAAAAATTTAAGCTGTAGCTATAAATTGAGGAGGAGTGAGAAACAGACAGTCATGTGTGTCCAAGTGCATGCTAGAGGATAATATGGATAAAACTGAGTTATTAGACTAGATAATCAGGGGTTATAGAGATGTGTGGAACATTTTTCAGTATAAACTCTTTCCTTACACACCCAGAAAAAAAAGAAAGAAATAAAAAAGAAAGGAAAAAAAAAAAGAAATGGTCCAAATCCATAAAAATATTTTTTAACTAAAGAGGTGAAGATAGTAAAAAAAATAAGTTGTGTGTGGCCATTTTACAGAACGTATATGAAAATATAAATTTCTGTATTTTTGTCTTGATTTTCTATCATTATGAAATTTCAAACAATTGATTGTTAAGGGACAAGGTCTGGCCCTTGATTATCCAGGAGTAAGGGTTATGTTAGCCATTAACTACTACATCAAGCAGCTCTGACAGGGTGTGCAATCTTCAACAGGTTGGTCCAGGTCCTCATTGAAATGTACTCTCCCCATTCTAGGTGTCACTTTGCTTCTTTCATCTCTCTGTCCTGTGCTAAGGTCAGGAAGGCTACCAAGCCCTAAGTCTTCTGTGACCTCCCTCACCTTTGGAGGTATCATGGAGGGATGGGGAGAGAGAGCCAGGAGTGGAGTTTTTGAACTGGAGTCCCTCTCCCTCCAAAATACCCCTGTTATCTGTTGAGGAGTGGTGAGGTGTGGCTTGCCTTGTTGGAGTGTGTGTGTGTGTATTTTTCTCTGTGTGGGTTCTGTCCCTCACCCAATTGACTATCCTAAAATTTCCTAAGGTGAGTATGGCCTCTTGGTTGGCCCAGTCTGTTATCACTCAGTTAAGGAGATCTGTCTGGCCTCTCCACTGCAAAGTCAGGGAGGCAGTGTGCCTATTTCACATCTTTGCTAAGTCATTTCCCAGGGCCAGTGGAGAAGCTGTGTACTCCCTTTGGGTAGGGGTTAGCATGTTTTGGGCTCACATTTGCCTTGAGTAGGAGTTTCCTCCTCATTGAACAAATAGTACTCAGTTTGTCAGACAGCTCCAGCTGGGATTAGCACTGAGTAGGGAGCAGGACTCAGGGTTGGCCCTAAAACTGCAGCTATACTTATGTTGTAAATGATATGAAACCTTCTGAATATGTGGAGAAGGAGCAACCAAAAGGGACACTTCAGGGTGCAAGACTTGCTTTCTTATCCTGCTTCCTCCAAAATCTGTGGGATTATATTCCATGGGTTTACTGTATGCAAACCACAGAGGTGAGTCATTCGGGGCAGAATT
Organism: Caretta caretta; assembly: GCF_965140235.1. NCBI lineage: Eukaryota > Metazoa > Chordata > Testudines > Cheloniidae > Caretta > Caretta caretta. The sequence continues at coordinate 28,609,733 of NC_134212.1, read as the reverse complement.
TAGGTGGCTGTAGGCCATGTGTTTAGGATAGACACTCTGTGGACCAGTAACACTGCAAAGCCGCTCTCAGTCTAATTTGCTCCTGTGCCTGACACATGTTATGTATTTTGGGGTGCAGTGAGTGGAAGAAACCCAATATTGAACATTAATTTGATCATATGCATTTTTAGGTTTATGTGAAATATTTTTTACTAAAAATGAAAAAGTGAGAGTCTTATGCATGCGTATTGATTTTTGGAGTGATGTAAAATGATTCAAAGGGCTTAATCTGTTTTGAAGCACATTCTCTTTTGAAGGGGTCAAGGTTCTGTATGTGTATTCACATTGCAGATGAAGATGCATTTGTCAAAAGAGGCTTTCAGAATCTTTAGCATTTTAACAATGTATCAGCTTATCAGTGATTTAAAATTTCTGAACGCTTCACAAGAAATGCGTTTTTACAGCCTTGTCAGCTCAGAAGTGAAGAGCAAATTCCATAAAATGTGTGAAGAAATATTAAAGAATGTCAAAGTGTGACGTACAAAAAATAGCTCTTGAACTGAAAATTGTGTCTGAAATGAAACAGATCGACCATCCTCACAATAAAATGCTAATTAACCTTTACATATTTGTAGTGCCTTACATGTAAGCTCCTAACTCCCACACAGCTCCTGAAGAGTTTGACGAATCCTCATTAGTGTGGTCCAATGCTTTATAGATTGTAATGAATTAAGTGTCACAACACCCCCCAAAATGGACTAGGATATAGATGTCTGAAGAATTCTTACCCTTTTTAAGGCAGGCCAAAAATATGAATGTAGTATCTTGAACTTGGCTTTCTCAAAAATTAATTCTGTAATTCAACTGCTTTTCTTGTTTTCATATTCCTAAAATAAGCCTATTGGCATTTAATTTTTGACTTTGCCTTTTTGTAGAGTTGGTGACTAGCATACTTTGTTCCTTCCAGTTCTTTATTTCCATCTTCAGTATGAATCCATCTTAGCTTCTAGGACCTTATATTAACGGTATTAGTACATACATTAATTTAAAAACTTTTTAAAAAATATCAAGATTGACACAATGTCATCCAAAACTAAAGACTTACCCCCTTCCTCTTGAAAAACTTCATTCTTTCCTTTCTCACTCACTGCAAAAGGCTGGGAGAATACATAAGCCTTGCAGCATGCCCTAAATATCAACAAATTCAGCCTCTGGCAGATAAAAGGAGAAAAACTTTCTGTGTTGAGAGCTGCTTACCAAGAATGCCTGGCTGCAACTCCTAGAAAAACGGATTCAGGCACTGTCAAGCTGAACATTCTGGTTGATCTCAAGTGACTAGCTATAATACAAAGAGAGAGGGGTTTGGAATGGTACAGAGGAACTAATCCATAAATGGCTTAATAAATCAAAACCAGCCCTTAATTTGCTCCTGGATCTGAATGGAAACCATTGCTCCCAGTGGAAAGCACTGCTAAGCAAGAATTAAATTCACCCTTGTGCAGAAGGCCACCACAAGGCCAACGCATTTCTTAAGTCCCAGATCAGCCTTTAAAATAGGGCTTAGGTGTTGCATTAGCCTTGTACTGGAGCTCTGCACAAAGATGAATTTAATCCTGTGTCAGTAGCGATATGATCAAGAGTTCATCAGTTGTATATTACTTTTTTGTAATATGCTAGTTAAATGTTTCATGTCTCCCTCTAGTGGTGATCTACACAGATAATTGAAGGTTACTACTGCTACCCACTAATCAAATTACTGCTTTAGTGTAAGTCATAGTGGTCTGTACTTTGGAAATAAAGGTCCCAAGGACTATCCGCATTGATAACAATGCATTATACTGACTATACAAAAAAAGTTGGGTTAGAAAATCTGAATGATTTCAGTCTTCTGGAGTACTACTGAACTCTAGTTTATTAAACTGAATCTTTTTGCTGCCATACTTGCTCTGGGGATCCCAACCTATTTATTATGACTTGGTTTTGATGATAAAGTTGTGTTCATACTTCAACTTGTAAAGTAGAGCCAAATGCTTGCTAAATGTGTTCTTAAACTGTCTGCCAAAATGGTTGAACGTTGAAACATTTTGTTCTTTTTGGATAACACATATTTTTCTTCTGCTATTAATAGAATTAGATTTTTAAAAGTTTTCAATCATGAAAACTATGGGCTTGATCTGAAACCTATTGAAGTCAATGGAAAGATTCCCACTGATTTCATCATTCAAAAAAGTTGGGTTACAAAATCTGTATGATTTCAGTCTTGGGGAGTACTATTGAACTCTAGTTTATTAAAGGTTTCAGAGGAACAGCCGTGTTAGTCTGTATTCGCAAAAAGAAAAGGAGTACTTGTGGCACCTTAGAGACTAACCAATTTATTTGAGCATGAGCTTTCGTGAGCCACAGCTCACTTCATCAGATGTGTACCGTGGAAACTGCAGCAGACTTTATATACACACAGAGAATATGAAACAATACCTCCTCCCACCCCACTGTCCTGCTGGTAATAGCTTATCTAAAGTGATCAACAGGTGGGCCATTTCCAGCACAAATCCAGGTTTTCTCACCCTCCACCCCCCCACACTCTCCTGCAGGAGAGTGAATTTGTGTGGGGGGGTGGAGGGTGAGAAAACCTGGATTTGTGCTGGAAATGGCCCACCTGTTGATCACTTTAGATAAGCTATTACCAGCAGGACAGTGGGGTGGGAGGAGGTATTGTTTCATATTCTCTGTGTGTATATAAAGTCTGCTGCAGTTTCCACGGTACACATCTGATGAAGTGAGCTGTGGCTCACGAAAGCTCATGCTCAAATAAATTGGTTAGTCTCTAAGGTGCCACAAGTACTCCTTTTCTTTTTAGTTTATTAAACTGAATCTTTTTGGTGCCATACTGGCTCTGGAGATCCCAACCTATTTATTATGACATGGTTTTGATGATAAAGTTGTATTCATATCTCAACTTGTAAATTAGAGCCGAATGCTTGCTAAATGTGTTCTTAAACTGTCTGCCATTGAAGTCAATGGAAAGATTTCCATTGATTTCATTAGTAGTTGATTAAGATGTATAAGCCATCAGTAGGTGTGATAATGTAACACTGGGTTGAGAAATTGATACCTGCATCTTTTGAACCATGTACGTATCAAGTAGAGTATAAAGGATTAGTTCATTATTTTAGTTCAGAGCCACAACACATAGTCTGATACATCTAGCAACCATAGTAAAGAAACCAAGACTACATATAGTTTGCAATGCATCACTTGAAATAATTGTAAGAAAATTAGAGGAGTGTTTTGGCATTCTCTGTTCAAAGGACTAAATCTGGTTTATGTTTTGCTGTCCTAATTGGGCATAGTGACTTGAGACCTTTTCAGCTTGGACACACACACACTTTCAAAAGGGTAGAATCAAGTGCTAGATGTTAGTTATGCTATTTTAAACTGTTTACCTCAGCTTAAAAGAGAGCATTGTGTTTGTACTGAGCTGTTGCTTTGTAGTCTGCTTGCAACATTGTTTTTAGGGAAACTCTAAAAGTAGTCATGACTCTAAAAAGGGCAAAAAAGTTATTTTTAAAAATACTTTGAGAAATTTAAACTCTGTAATTAGTAGGTGAAGCTAAGTGTCAAGATTTTTCTTTTAATTTTGATGGTTTGCCAAAGTGAATTTGGTGTTGCTGGAAGCAATACAGGAATGATAAACTTCACTGTTAAATAAAAACCTTGCTTTATACAAATGTATTTTAACTATATATGAATAACCATACAAAATATTCGTCTACAGAAATTACATATAAAATGATGTTGTCAAGTACTTTAGGCCTAAAATGCAATGTCTAAAATCTTGTCAGTGGTTGTTATTCTATTTTTATTATTTTGGAAATCATATAATTTAAAAGTGAACAGTTGACCAAACTATTTTTTCTAAGTTTTAGGGGTGGAGTGAAATCTAAATCCCAGATTGATTCACTGAGAAAAAACCTCATTAATGCAGAATTAAGGTTGCCTGACAGTATCTTGTGCCCTTCTATAATGTCAAGTTAAGTAAAACTCAAACCTCTGAAAACCAGGAGATAAAGACTTAAGGTGTTTCAAACCTAAACTTCAGAAAATCAGGAAACAGAGTTAAGGTACATAGCACTGCAGCCTTAATTTTGCTCCCCCCTGCTCCCATCCAGAGCCCCTTTATCTGCCCCTTCCCATGTGTATAATCAAAGGAAAGAGATGCATGTGTATTTTGAGATATCCAGCATGCCTCATTCCAGCTCTGTAGGAGTTCTGTAGGTTTTGTCACTGGTGTTGCACTGAGGTCTACATGCCATGTGGATTGTCTGCAGGGAGGTGAAATATGAGTGATCTATGGATTTAATGATGGGTAAGTGAAAGTACAGGGTTAGATGGCATCCTGTGTGCAAGTGTGAAGGCTTTGTAAAGGGGATGAAGAGGTTGTAAAATTAATCAGATATGGTGTTGTTTCTGTGGCTAGTGTTTGAGTGTAGGGCAGATATGGGTAATTGCTGTTCAGTACAGTTCCCATAAACATAAGTTTTGCATTAGCAAAGAGAAGGCATTAGCCTCTAAGCCTATAGTCGTCACCTGCCCTATTCCCTGAGTGTTCTGTACCATCTGCAAAGGCAGAGTGTATGTGTTTTATGGGTGTACTGGTATTGCTCAAGGAAGGCACAGTTAGGGTTGTGTTGGCATGTACCTTAACTTTGTATTCCCTATTTTTTCCCTAGTTTTCAGAGGTTTGAGTTTTGCTAAACTCAATATTCTGGAAGGACATGAAATACCACAAGGCAACTTTAATTCTGCATTGACAAAGTTTTTGTCAGTGAATTTTCTAGTGTTTTTAAAAGAAGAGAAATGTTTTTGTAGGTGTTAGTGTTCATTTAGGCAGTTGCAGTTATCTTGTAGGGATGCAGCTGATGGTCTACTGTGGCTACCTAAAGGCATAGGATATTATGTGATTCCTAAGTGATCCTTCCCCTTCCTGTACATTTTGTTATAGTGGAATGGTGATAATGGTCATTCTCTGAAATGTTTGGCACGTGGAGTTGCTGCAGGGTGAGAAATCACAGACATGGTCTACAGCCCCAAATCTTGATAGTTTTATTCCATGTTGGTTACAGTAACTTTAAGATCGTGAGAGAAGACTGGTGTCTGTCTCTCCTTCTCCATCCCCATTCCCCGTTCCCCGCAACAAATAGCCACCCTGCCAACATTTAAAGATAACTCTCCCCTTCCCATCCCATCCCATGAAGTCATTAGTTTGCAGCAAGTTTCTCTTTGCTGTCTGGTGCCTTCTGCTCTTCTGTATTTAAATCACAGGCAGCAGTTTACTGGAGGGTTGCATGCTTCCTTTGTTAGGTAGCCCAAGTTGTACACTGAGCTGGGCACTGCATCCCCACTATGCCTCCAGCCTCTGCTTCAGACAGGCCTCCTGAGCCATACCGCTGGCCTCCCCAATTCCCTCCCCATACAAACCAATCCCCCTCATCCCACTCCAGCCTGCCCCCAACCCCACATGTTGGTGGCATGTAACTTAACTTTTTCCACTGGTTTTCAGAGGTTGAAATTTGCATTACTTTCATGGTTCCTGAGATGCTAGCTCAGTCTGTCCCTCTCCTCATAATCCCCCCTCTCCTCACTGCAGTCTCTAATCCATTCTCCTCTATTCCTCCCCACTCCTCCACCCGACCTGTCCCCTCACTGCTCTGCACTTTCCAAACCTCACACCCTCAAGCACTGTGCAGCAAGCTTACAAATATGTAAATAATTTTCTTTTTGAAAATAGTTTGAGCCCCTTTGAATTGTATTCTGTACTCGTATTACATTTTCCAGGAACAAACAAACAAAAAATCTTGACAGAGGCAGATAGTAACAACATGGATACAGATCTTTTTCAGATTTCTGCCAATGGTAGGGTTACGCTGCCTGGATGTAGCTCAGGTTCAATGGCCATATCATGTCCCCTTGAGCCACCCAGGTCTCGTGAAACTAGGCTGGCTGGAAATCTTCTTACTGGTAATTCTGCACATGCACTTTCAATATGATTGGCTCCTGAGTGTTTATTATGTACTATTCAGTCTTTCAATATTAAATATTTTTTTATATATATTTCAATGTAAACATTTTCAATATTTCTCCCCCAAAGGGTCAGTGGGTGCCATGTACTAGCTGAGATAAATATCGAACATCTGAGATCAGTTGGGATATGATGAGAGTCATGGTTTGAACCCCAAGATGTGCAAAAAAAAAAAATAGCTTAATCTGTTGACTTCATGAAATGCTGTTTTTTGGGGGGATCTGTATCTCAGGAATCCCTTGCTCAAATAACCCCAAATTTGAAACACTCACCTTCTCCAGGCCCTACAAGATGCACAGCAAATTTCAAGACATTTCAAGTAAGCATGCATATTTTAGAGTACTTAGGGTATGCTGGAGCTGAAAGGTGTAACTTCCAGCTCAATTAGACATACCTGCTAAAGATAGAAGTGTAGCCATGGTGGCCTGAGTGGTGGGAGAGCTTAACCACCTGAGTATGCACATAGGGTCTCAGATGGCATTGTACGTGGGACAGGTATCCTGTCCTGTTGCTTTTGCCGCTGTGGCTACACTTCTATTTTTAGTGTGCTAGCTTGATCAGAACTAGCACAGACATACTATTTGAGCTGGAAATTATACCTCCCAGCTCCTGTATAGACATACCCTTAGATATGTCAGCCTTTAAACAGGAAGGCCTCCACTTTATTACAGTAGTGCTGGCACTCTGCTTTGACATGTATTTTGGTCTGACTCTTTCTGAAGCAGAAGTCCAATTGAAATCAATGTGATTTTTCTTGAGATATGCAGGATCAAACCCTTTTGTAGTCAGATTCCAACCAGGAGCAAACTGCATGGCAGAAGTAAGTCTGTGAAAATAGTATTTGAAGCGATATTCACAGATCCTGAATTATTGTTTAACCAAAAGTATGGCTATAACGTAAGACCTTATGCAACTGCAAGGGCCTGAAGTCATGAGAGTCTTGCCTGAGTAGGGACTATAGGACAAGGTCTTTAATCTGTATCTGAAGCATACAGATATAAGCATAGCATGTTAATAATCATCCTGTGTGCTCATTTCCAATATAGGCAGAAATCATATCTGATTAGTAAAAAATAGGATATTCTTTGGAGTGTGATAGGCATCTTATTGGCTATGCACGAAATACCAAATTTCCACTTTATTTATTATGTAACTATATGTATAATAATGAATATTCTGCAGAAGTTAAAGGAACACACTTTCTTCAAAACAAATGTCTAAGATAATGCTAAGCTTGAGAGAAGCCTTTTCCCTCCCCTTGTTTAAGCTAAATGAAGAGCAAGTCATTGGAAGAGTTAGGTAAGGCTTCACATTTTTGTTGCCTGGAGCTTTATGCCAGTGCTGTCATACCAGAGCAATAATTTACTTTATTTTGACAGCTTGAAAAGGTCATAGTGTTCTTCTTTATTTATACATGAAAAAAGGAAACTTTGGATACAGTGAGAAAAAATAAAAGACTTGCAAAGATTGACCTTAAAAGGCTAAACCCTTCATTATCATGACTATAAATCCTTTTAGTGCAAAAAGCCAATCAGTGTAACCCTCCTACTGAGAACGTCTTTTGTATAATAGCAACTCATACACATAGGGCAGCTTAAAAAGAATCTGAACTTAATCACCTTTTACATTTTAAAAAAATCTAAATTTAAATGATCTCTTAGTTCCTAGCTCCTGTGTTCAGATATGTCTCTCTTCAGGCATCCATGAGTGGCCATCTCTACTTAACATCTTATTCCTGTTCACTCAGCAAAAACGAAAACAAAAACAGAAAGACTAAGACCCAAGGGAAGATTTCTACAGCCCATACCCGGTAATCTTTACTTGTGAGTTGAAAAATAATTCTTAAGTTGATAATGAACATGTATTTATTCATAACCATCTAAAAAAAGCTAAACTAAATGTTTTACTACTTGGAGAAAAACATTTTCTTTCATACTGAGGTGAGGAGGGATGGTTAAGGCACAAGCTTGGAATCAGGAGATCTGGAATCTTTTCCCAGCTCTGCTACATTCTTATTGTGTGATCTTGGACAACTTAATTTTGCTGTCTGAAACTTACTTTCCAGAGCTGTAAAATGGGACAATACTTACCTACCTCACAGGAGTATTGTGAGGCTTAGTATAGTTATATTAATTAAGTGGTTTTGGACTCTTTGGATTGAAGGTGATAAAGATTCTTTTAGATCTATCAACTACCTTCATACCATTCAGCATGAGATGAGGCTGATGGTCCTTAAGGAATATTATTATTATTACTATTATTATTATTTCTACTGCCAGAATACTGAGGAGCCCCAGTCATGGATCAAGACTCCATTGTGTTAGGCGCTGGTCAAACACAGAACAAAAAGATGGTCCCTGTCCCAAAGGGCTTACATTAGATGGAGTCACTCAGAAGTGGCTCTGTTCCTCTGTTTTCTGAGGTCACAGTTTGGGGTTCCAAGTGTTTGACATGTATATGGGGCCATTCAGAGGTGTAAGTTACAGTGCATTCAGTATGCTGATGAAACCTAGTTTGCTATTTCCATCTCCTATTTCAGATCCTGCAGGTGTGGTGGGATGCTTTATTCAGTATCTAATGGAGACTGAGGTAGGGATTAGAGCTGGCTGGCTAAGACTCCGCCTAGATAAGACTGAGCTGATGCTTGGAGAATGGGAGGAGTAACCAAAAGAAATCACAGATATTGTTTCAGCACCCCCAAAATGAGAATGTGTCCACTATTTGATCACGATCTGAGTGTCAGCTGCTTCTGAATTCTCCGTTTGAAGTGGTTGCTGAGAGTTCTTCCTATCATTTGTATTTTTCTGGGAAGTTGCATCTTCTCCTTTTTGAGGTAGCCCTTGCCTTAGTTATTCATGCTTTTCTTTCCTCAAAATTGAACACTCTACTTGTGGGGTAACATCTTAAATTCATCTATAAATTGCACTAGTGCAGAATATGGCTATTTGCTTAATAAGCAATGTTTCACTCAGGAAACTTATTACTATGTATTGGGATCTGCTTTGACTTCTGATTTATTTCCTGGCGAAGTTCTGACCTATTTGGGCTTTGACTGTTTTGAAATAACACCTCTTTCTTCATGTAATGTTGCAGCAGTTCAATTATATGAGGTGCTTGTGCTAGCAGCCCTCTGGATTAAAGGAGAGAGGGCTGGCAGTAGAACATTTTTGTTGGCTCTAGAACTTGCTAGCCCACTTGGTTTTCCAGAACCCAGATATAGTTGACATTCAGGGTACACATAAAGAGCCTCCTGTTTACCGGAGAAAAGTGGTGGATGTGATAAGGTTCAACTCTGATCAAAGGGTGGATTTTACAAAAGGTCTTTTTTTGGATTTAAAATCCCCGAGGGAGCTCCTTTAGAAACAAACCAACCAACCTTTCTAGCTTGCTTGTTTCACAGGTGTACAAAGAGTTGGGAATAGAGATAATGAAGGCAGTGGAGTGGATAGCGGAGAAGGGCTTATTTTTTGGGATGGGGAAGCCTCTTGAGGGAAATCTTTTAAAATGTTTTGATAGGTTTGTTAATTGTTTGTATCTAAAGAATCAGTTAATTGGTATACTTACAGATCTAGAGTAATAAATATCATGGCACTGTCATGCCTCTGTACTACTGTCTAGGTTTTAAGTTTCCTTTTTCCTTTTAATGACAGTGGTGGTGGTAGGGGGAGTCAAGTACAACAATACTGACAGAGGGAAACTAAAATAGAAACAGCTGTTTTCTGGTGAATTGAATGTAGGTCTTGTAGGTTAGAAAATTGAGTTCTTTTCTCAGCTTTCCTACTGACTTACTGTGTGATCTTAGATAAGTCACTTGAGCCCAAATCCTCAAAAGTATTTATGTGCCAAACTCCCAATGAGGTTTAGGCGCATAAACACCCTTGATGATGTGGACCTTAGGCACCAATTCAGCAAAAGAAAATAGCACATGTGTAAGTCCATCCCTGTCCAGGAATCTGGGCATTAACCTTTGTGTTTCTCAATTTCTTTTTCTGTATAATATTTTTGTAGCTCCTTAATAGTGCTTAGAGGTCTATGGATGAAAAGCATTCAATACGGGTAAAATGGTGGTATTATTTATTAAAACAGGAGAATTAATCCTCCTGTTTAAGGATGTAGCCAAATGATATTAGGTTGTTATAATAAGCATTATTTCTAGATTTAGAGGGTTTCTAATGTGTGCCAACTCTATATTTTAAGGGGCATTTCTTAATTAGTTATGTTTGTAGAGTGCCTTTAAAAATGTAAAGCATCACTGGGTTTGAATAATATTATTAACTCTGATTCTTCCAAGTGTCACATTTATCAGTGAAGCTTAAGAACCTAACCTTTTCAAGCTATTATACTATTTATTGTAGCTATTTATTAGTTAAGATTGAGGTTATTTTATTAATTGGACCACATTCCATAGCATTTTTCCATCTATTGCTATTTAATTTTGTAGTGTGTTGCAAATATATGTTAATTAAATAATACAGAATGTAATATTTAAAATAGACAGATATAAGAATTGCTCCTACATTCCTTGTGCATTTGAAATGTCTACAGGCCTAAATGAGATGTATAGTGTGCAAAAAAAAAATTAGATCGGGACCTTGGTGCAAGGGAGAATGTAGAAGAAAATATGTATTTTTACAACTGGAAGAGAGCTGAACTTGCTAATCTTATTCATTGTTTAAATGCAGAAACATTTACTAGTCGAAGTAATTACTTCATTATTGAGATGTAGTCTCATAATATCAAATAATGTAAAACAAAATATGCATCTGATCAAATTGATTGAAAATGCTATTCAGAATAATTTCTTGTACTTTGCAATAAATTTCTTTATTAGCGTGAAACAGCTTAACTAGACCAAATTAATTTCAAAAACATGCCTTGTTTAATATTTGCCGAGCAGGAGCTGTATTTCTTCAAATACTTTTGAGATGAATTTGGGTTAGATCTTATTATTAAAGGAATACTTTTAATAGAAAAAAGGACTCGATTGCTTATCTTCCTTTTAGCTACTAAGATTCAGTCCATTTAGAGAAAAGAAATGAGATATTTCATTCTGTCACTGATATTACTCATAACATGTTCATGTGCGCCTGCTGGCTTCAGATGGTTTGTATTGTAGGAGAGCAGCAAATGATGTCTTTGCATGCAAACTTAGGACCATGTGCTCCTATAACCTCCATATGGTGGAGTCAAAGTATGTTGTAAGAGAAAACGAAATCTTCTTCAAAATAAACTTCAGAATGTTATGATTCCTGAGTAGTATAATGTCATCACAGTTCCATTCTGCTATGGGCAGTGGGGGACACAATCCATAGTTCTTTGAATGAAGAGAGATATATGGACATAGTTAATGGAAGACAGGAGGAATAAAGTGAGACAGAGTTTGTTCCATATGATCCCCTCAAACACATGGAAGTTATGTCATTAAAACCCTCTCAAGCTAATGCTGCTTGAGGCAGTATTGCTTTGTGATGTGCTGGCAACTGAGACTGCAGATTATCACTACTGACACCTTCTGGCAGCTGACAACAACGGATGTTGAATGATGCCAATTGCCATCTGTTGTTTGCCCAAGAAGATATTGGTGCTTAGTGTTCTGCACTGTACAGTTTCTCTGCGATAGCATTTTCTATTGTATGAGGAAGGGTGGTGAGGAGAGCTGGTTTCAATGGGATAGCAGTTGGGTCCACATCATATTGCTGCCTTTCTCACTACAAAGCACCAGTCTGGTGGAGTTTGCTACAGAGCTTATGGCCATGCCATAAGCTTCCAACACATAGTTATTTGTACTTGAATGATGTCATATTATGTCACAAGTTACTCTCCTTGTTTCCTCATTGAAATTTCAGTGTGAGCAATAACCTTGAGCTCCTTTTACCACAGGAGGAGTGTGAGAGGATCACTCCTGGGCTCATGACAACTCACTGCTATATCCCCGGTCAGGTGCAAAAGGGTTTTATTTGGTTATCACCCACTTAAGCCAGGGCACCAACTCTAGCAGTCTTACTCAGCACTCATAATCCAGTCACAGGTAGCAAATCAAAAGAATAATCTCACATCAGGCCTACCCTCGCTCAGAGAGGCTCTGGCAGGCAGCAATCTAGGCAATTCCTGGTCCCAGCCACACTCCCCTCACAGGATATAAGACATGAGGTATGAGGCACTTTGATCAAGCTAGTGCACTAAAAATAGGTTATGTCTACACTGTACACCATAGGCGTTGTTGTGTAGTGTACATGTAGCTAGACACTGGACTGAAAAGCAGGCTGTGTCCACACTGTGGTGTGTAGCTAAGCATGTCAGTGAAAGACTCTGGCAGAGCGGAGGCAGCACGGAAAAACTTCAGTGACTATTTCCCTGCAGCAGCTCCCACAATGGGGAACTGGCAGAGCCTTTCCCCTCTGCCTCCTTCCTGCCACAGCCTTTTCCCTGTGGTGGGGATGGGCTACAGCAGAGGGGAGCTCCCAGTGCCTTTTCCTGCTGCGTTCCCACCCCCAGAGCCTTTCACTGTTGCCAGAGTCTTTCCCTGCAGCTCAGAAGGGCTCCAGCAGCCGGGAGGCAGCAGGACCCCACCCCACTAGAAGTAGTGGTACGGGCATGACTTGGGTGATTAGAGAGTCGTGTAGGGTTTGTACTTGGGTACATGCTGACACCCTTCAGGTGTGTCATGACTCTCTTGACCTGTGCCTCACTGTCTACACTGCTATTTATATACCCATGCTAGATGGGCTACATGTGTATGTATGCTACACACTGCTGAAAGATGCATGCATTGTAGACATATCCATAGAGTGTAGCTGCAGCAGTGTGAACAGCAGGAGTGGCTAGCTATCGCAAGTACATACCTGTCCAACATTAGGCCTGTACTTGGGGAGAGGGGTGAGCCCCTTGTGCTGCCATGGCTATGCTTGCATTTTAGTGCACTAGCTTGATCAGAGCTAGTGTGGGTGTGTCCCCTTGAGCCGGGAATCACACCCTCAGCTTGAAGTGCATGGTGAGAGTTGGAGGTCTACTCTTCCTCCCATCCAGCTCCCAACTGGGTTGGGCTCTCTCCTTTAAATCCCTTCCTCCAAGCCTGGCACCTATTGCAGGTGAAGCAGGCCAGGGCTCATTGAGCCCACAGCAGCTTGTAAACCCTTTCCCGGTCAGTGAGGGGTTTGTGTACCCCAATCACAAGGGGCTAGTCAATAAGCCCTGCTCAAATTCCAACTGAATTTGGCCAAACCAAATTCTTTTCAGATCTTATACTTGTATACTGCTTCTGCATCGCATTGCTAATAACATAAGCACCATGTACAATGCTGGTTCAAAACTCTTCAAATAATTATAGTATGAGAGAGGTCCACAACATTTCTCACAAAAATGTGCATTAGGAAACAACGGAATGTCTTCATAACTCAGTCTTTACCAAATTAAAAACAGATTCAATATTGTACCAGCAGGATAAAGTGGTTAATATTTTCTTAAGGCTGATAATGACCAGGTAGTTTATAAAGAGTTACGAGACATTATTGGAACACCAGGTAGAGTGGGGAATAGATTTAGTTTAACGACTCTTTCATTGCATCAATGTTTTAGTCTAATGTTATGCTGTATATCTGCATTGCTTGTTATTATACAGCTCTTCTCCCTTGAAGAAAAGAGATTTTCTGTTATCAGATTGCAATAAATAAATAATTTATGGAGTTTCTTACATACTATTTGCAAGTTTTAGAAAAAACTAAGAAAAGCTGGCAATGCCGACAAAAGAAAATTCTGTAAAGGAAAATTCAGTTGGATTGAAATTGATAAATAATTCCAGGCAGCAGATGCTGATAGGAAATAAACTTTTTGGTGTATTCACCCTACTAACATTATCTGTAGTACCTCGTGAATGGTTAAATTAGTTAATCAAGTAGTCAGTTTGCAAGCATCTAGAGGAAAATAAGACACTGTAATTAAACAGTAGGCAACACAACCTTGTCAAAATTAAATCATGCCAAATTATTTGTTTTGTTAAAAATTCCAGTCTTGCCCTTTGCCCTCTAAAAGTAAGATTCTCATGAAATCCTGAGTCCCTAAAGAGCTCTGCTCCAACATTGCCTCATTAATGCCATTCAGGCATTTTTTCCCGACAGTTCTTCAGCTGAGAAAGTGAGGACAATCTCTTTACTTCAGAGTTCTCAAATGAGACCTATCAAAACTTCCTTCTAGAGCTATCGTCACTGAACTTACTTGGTCTTCAAAAATCCATTTAGAAACCTTCAAGAACCATTATCTCAGAAATAACTTTCTATGGATTTTATGCTGCATGTATGTGTTTACAGTAATATTTCTCAGAAAGTTGGTAGGATTTATGATGAACAACCCTCATTTTCATGCTTTTAGCCTGTGCCATCTTGGAACTTTTCAGGAAAAACATGTTGGTTCCCCAGGAATGCCTTGTAGAGATAGTGAATACATTTTGTTCCTCAAACTTTTACGTTGTAAACATTGCTATAGTCCTTCAGCTGTTCTCGTCCCTAATTAAACTGCGTAGTAAGGAAAAATGTACTGTTCATTCATCACTTCAGAAACTCCTCCTTCATAGGAGATATTTTTATGACCACATTGGAGAAGGTGTTTACTTCAAAGAAAAGGGGGCATGAAGACAATGACTGACACGATGATAACAATGTTCCCTTCTGGCCTTAAAACCTAAGAAATTGCCAACTTCAAGGTCACTTGAAGTACAAAACTAAAAATCTGAGATTCTGTTTATCTCTTCGGGCTATGAACTTATGTCTTCGTACTGCCCTTATGACAAGAGTAGGTCTGCAATCCCCTTCTGCTGTTTTTCCTCTCATTGGTGGTTCATTCTTGACAAATCTAGAAGAACTTCTGTAAATTCCCCAGATAATGAAAACTTCCCTCAGACCGTGGTTGCTATAAAAATGGCTGGAAAGTCTTCACAACAAAAGTAAAGATTTTTCATGTGGATATCACACTTTGGCTTCAAGGCTCATCAGCCAGTACTTCATCAGACCTCTTGCCATGTCAAAATAGGAACTGAAGGTGAAAGGTTAAACAAACAATCCTAGAAATATCCCTATCCTGTTGCTGCTGTTTGTTTTATAGGATGGTTAAAGGCAAGCTTTTAGTATTTCTAAATTCTTATTTGCCAGATGGATCTCAGACTGTCTTTGGGAAGAATGAGTGGGTTCTGTGTACTGTTCAGGTTGTGGCTTATTCCACAAGGTCCTTGAGAGCATCATTAGATATGTGGGGAAGTCCTCAGTTGACAAGACCCGCAAGGCTGCTCTTTTGGAGGACTGCCACTTTCAGGCAGAGAGAGCTTATGGCTCTAATATATATGGATTAGTTTGCTTTTTATATCTAGTGTTGTGGTCCACATGAAGGGGAGGTAATGTTATACAGATGAGATCTCATCAATCCAGAATGGGTCTGCAGTCTGAGGCAACAGAAGGAGTAATATCTGAAAAACTGTTTCTTTGACACAAATAGACTAATCCAGACAGCCGCTCAGTGTCTTAATTTCTCTAAATGCTGGTAGGCTAGCTGAGATCTTTTCTTATTTTCATCCGTCTTCTTACCCTTAACTATTAGAGTATCTCTCAGATTTTATTCAAGAGGAAGTTCTAACAAGCCTAAAAGAAAAAAAATCTCTTAATGGTGTCTACTGCCTAACTAAAGGATGTAATAATAGATATAGTAATGATAATGCATAAGTCACAGAAATTTATTTTTCAGATAAGATATTCTAGTACAGTTAGCAGTGTCCTGCATGATTGCCTAGTCCATGCCAGGATTTAAGAAGATTCTGTATAATGACTCTAGTGCTTAAGTCATACAGACTGTTAATTAGTCAGCTGTGTTAGAGGCAAGGATAACTACAGAGTCTATCTAGGTTTCAGAGTAGCAGCCATGTTAGTCTGTATTCGCAAAAAGAAAAGCTGTACTTGTGGCACCTTAGAGACTAAGCAATTTAGTTGAGCATAAACTTTCATGAGCTACAGCTCACTTCATCGGATGCATTGAGTGGTGTCAGTAGCGAATTTCCTTTGTATGCATCCCAGCTAAGTCCTGTCTCTTTGTTTCCCAAGGAGAGTATAGATGTTGCCATATTACGTACTGATCAACACAAAGCTGTGTTATTGTCACAGAGAAAAATAAATTGACAGATTTTGTAAAAATTTAAACTAGTATCATCAATGTGTGTGATAAAACTTCAATAGGATACAAGATGTACTGATTGCTACATTGTCTCAACCAGAAATTATCAAATTGCTTGATAATGGAAGTTTATATATAGGGTAAAGCACAAATATTGTTTGGTAGTTTTCTGTTTGTATATATTAGTTAAATGATATTCATTATTTACTAGTAGGTTTTCTAAAGGTCTACTTTTGCAAATTCTGTTTTCTCCAAAGAATATAGATCAATGTATCATTTGAAGATGTTACCATATTTTTTTATAGTACTGCAACTTACCATTTTTTTAAATTGAAAAGCAAATTATTCTGTCTTGAGGGCTGATCTCTCTCTAAAGCTTGTCTTACTTCTCAAAATAACCTTTTCATTTATTTGAATCAGCCCTAACTTCTACCTTTATCTCAGATGTAGACAACAGCCAGGAAAGGAATGTAACAGGCTGTCCTCATTGCTGATAAATACTTCAGAATTATTGAAGAGATGGCTGTTTCATGCTGGAAGAAAAACAGTCCTACTCAGGTGGCTGGCTATTCTTTCATCAAAGCACAAGGGATTTTTGTTTTATTAATTGGCATTAACGTTACCTCCACCACACAGTGAAAGGATTATGAATCTTGTGTTATTTTCTGTTTCTTTTAGCTATCATAACGTTATTTTAGCCACCGCTAACAATTTAACAGCATATATTACTCTGCATTTGGCTTAAAATAATACAAACAAACATCTAACTGGATACTTTGCACTCTCACAGAAATTTGATTCAAATCAAAGGAATAGCTGTTAAAAAATGTAATATATCTAAGCAATAGCTTATTGGCTAACTAGCTAGATCGGATTTTTATTTCAGAACAAAATATTTTTAGAGTTAGTTTTTCTATCACAGGTTTGGCATATGTAGAGGTTTCCATATAGCTTCTAAATAAACGTCAATTTTGTATAGCCAGATGTCTATTTTGCAGTGTCAGAGCCTATTCAATGCTAAGTCAAGATGGTTATGTTTATTCTGTGATCCTGCTTTTGGGTCATTTCCTTTTAGAATCAGTTCTTTGATAGCATCACAGTTAACTGAGTATAGCATTACAGAATATGCCTGCTTTCTTAATTGATTCTGCAGATTTGTAACCACCTCTTTCTTTTGTTCAGAGAATCTAAAATGCTGTGGCACTTCAGGTTCAGAGAGCATGGGTTACATAGTCTCTCACAGAGGCCCCCATTGGAATTAAAGAAGTCACATTAAATACCTTATTTATTTGAGCATAAGCTCACGAAAGCTTATGCTCAAATAAATTGGTTAGTCTCTAAGGTGCCACAAGTACTCCTTTTCTTTTTACTTTCCACAGTATGCATCCAATGAAGTGAGCTGTAGCTCATGAAAGCTTATGCTCAAATAAATTGGTTAGTCTCTAAGGTGCCACAAGTACTCCTTTTCTTTTTATTAATCTTAGAAGCTCAGTTGTGCCATGTAAGGATGTATATGTCCTCCATTGTGGACATCAATAGATATTATTATCAGAAACATCCCTTAATTTTCCTTTTAATGTCTAACCGAAAATTTCCTCCCCCAACCCTCAATGACTTTTAATCAATTTGTAACTCTATGAGATGCACTGAGTTGTTTTGCCAATACTATTGTGAAGTACCTTGAGATACCGCTACATAAGGTAGTATAAACATTTGCCTAACTCTGTCAGTAGATCTGGCTGTGTAACATATCATAAGTTTTAGAATAGTTTTGTTAGGAGAAACCTACCAAGGTACAGTTCAGGGTATGGTATGTAGCTGTGCATGGTGAACATTCTGCATTACAATATTTTTGAAATAATTATAATTTCCCAAAGAATGCAGCAAGCATATTAAGCACAGGGCATTGGCATTCGAATCAGTTCTAATATTAGACATCTGGGCACAATTCAGTGTGTTGACAATCTCATAGTTTGCAAGGATTCCTAAGATAGTAGCAGATTTTTCAAGATGTGCATAAGAGCACGCCACATATCTTAGTAAGAAATCAGCTGGGGGAAGGGCGGGGTAATGGGCCATGGAACCTAATAGCGTTGTGAGAAAATGGCTGTGTTTTGTGCAAGTTCTTGTTAACTTTCTGATCTCTTGTTGTTTCCTGTTTTACTTTAGATTGTTCTTTCTGATATTCAGAGTAAATCTGTTAATGGTGCTTAGAATCCTAAAACTGGGTAACTACAACAGTAACGAGCAAGAGTAATGAGGGTAATTGGGATTTTTAAAAATCCATGGGTGAGATACTTTTGCTCAGTATAGGCTACATCTTGTGGAACTCTTTATTTATTTCTCCTTTTAACTGTCTATTTCTACCACCTAATTTCTTTCTATTTTCTGTTCCCCTTTTAGTCATTCTACTGCCTTAGATAAGCAGCATGGTTTAGCATCATGAACACTGTCAATCAATACTTCCTGTATTTTTATCCTGGATGTGACACTGATTCACTGTGTGACTTAGGGCAAGTCACTCCCTAGGCCAAATTCTCTGCTGGAAGAAATCACTGACGTTAATGCAGTTATGCTGCCTGACAATCTGGTCCTGTATTTCCAGTCTATAAAATGCGGATGATAATTACCCACCTAACAAGGGGCCACTACTGGCACTGGTGACAGTTACTCTCAGTTACTGTCCGATTGATTTCATTGAAAATATTTGGTTGAGTCACTGCTCATCAGTATAATTTATGGGCTCCTAATGTGGCCCAACGATATTGCGAACACCAATTAATGTTAGCCTAGCCATTTGAAAGATGTCAGTAATTATTTACACTGCAATAATGTCCAAAGGCCCCAGTCAGGATTGGGCCCCATTTTAATAGGCAGTGAACCAACTCATAGGTAGACATATCCCTCCCCTAATTATAAGTGTTTTATCTATATTTCTTTTGAGAGTCTTTATTTCTCCTTCAAGTCCTCATGTCACTGTCTCATTCCCCACTTTTTCTCTTCTCCTTTTGATCTTTTCATACCTTTTCCCTCTTTCTCCTTCATACCTCCTGTGGAGAGAGTGGTGCCATGTGGGCCTCACCTCCTCTCCGGCTGTCATCAATCATGGGAGTCACTCTTTTGCGGATCTGGAATACCACCTCTGTGGGATCTTTCATGGGATGTGTTTCTCCTCTGAGCAGTCTGACAGTTTGGATAACCTGCAGTATGTCTTTTAGGCACGAATGTGCCTTGGGCCACTGGGCGAGAAGGAAATACTCATTGTTCCCTTATTTTGCATCATGCTGAAGGCAACCTCTTGATATGGTGCACCATCATCCCGCAGCAATCTGATGATGTCCCTGATTGTTCCGGTGGGTAGATATTGTCTCCGGCGGATTCTGGAGTCTGGGAACCTGACAGGTTACACTGTTTCTTCTTTGGAGCTTTGATATGAGTTATAACCTTTGTAATGTGTGTGTCAGGTGGGTCTTTTGCCAAGAGGCAGAACAAAGATGAAAAGAATGGCACCTCCTGAGCTCTCATCTATCTTACTCTGGAGGGAGGCAGACATTTTTGGAGGAGAATTGGTGGTTAGGACCAGGCGGGCCTAGATGCAGAGCTCTAGATGCCTCCATCAATTCAGCAGGGGGAACCTATCCACAAATAGAGGCTCAGCACATGTTCCACTCAAGGATTGCTCATATGGTTAGTGTCTGCAGAATCTATCTTAAATTATGTAAACATGGTGTTTATAAGAAAGCCTCCAAAGAAATACTAATAATGATACCTAGCTCTTACAGAGCACCTTTAATCTGTAGGTCTCAAAGTGCTTTACAAAAGAGCTCAGTATCATTGTCCCCATTTTACAGATGAGGAGACTGAAACGCAGGAAGAAAAATTACTTGCCCAAAGTCACCCAGCAAAGTGGTGGCAGAGCTGGGAATTGGAGCCAGATCTCTTGAGTCCCCTAATAAATAAAGTGGTATAGTAGAGGTAAAGCCACCAAGAAGGAATTATTTGGGGTGAACTCATAGCTAATGGAAGAAGTTTTAGAACTAAATTTCAAATACTATAAGTAATTAGGTAGCAGAATTAAATGTGCAGTGTGGGTGAGCAGTGAGTGGGCCTCAGACTATAGCTACTCTTCATTGTCCAAACTGTAAACTTAGAAAGTTTGCTTTGACATTACATAAACTATTATTCCCTTAAAAAGTAAAATGGCCTGCATTAGCTTCAGTTTATTGGTCACATAAAGTAGGTATTTGTTTATAAGAAGTAACGCATACAAAAGTACGTCCAACTTGTTGGGGATGATCTGGGTTGTTATTGGTCATATAAATCATTGCGATGCATGTTAAAACGTCAGTGTATGTTAACTTGGAATTGGGTTATTGTATTAATATTACGTTCCATCTATAAAGCGTCTAAACTTCCTCAGACTCACATTTCTGATGACAGTGCAGTGGGTTTTCGGATCTGATTTGCTGGTAAAAGCATTCATCTATTTCATGACAAGGAGGGTGGCTGCCCCTGGGTGAATAAAGTGATGTTCTCCTGCACCATTTAAGTTTTCATACATTGCTGATTCAGGAACACAGATTGAGAATCTTCACAGTTCTAATGAGGGTGGATTTGATTTAAATCACTAGTCAGGAAGACTCGATTTAATCATGGATTTCTACATAAAAGTGAATTCTTGTTGGTTGTTATAACCTTAATACATATTCTTCACAACTCAGAGATACATGTAGGTTTCATTTTTAGAAGGTACACACTGTACATTTTTAAAGCGATTTATTTTGAAAACTTTTCAGTTTAGTTTTACAGCTGTATCAGAAAATGAATGATTGTTTGGTTATTTCATTTACCAAAAGTAATTGAAGCAGATATTTATGAAGTCATTGGGAAGTGACATTTAAATTGTTTTATTTAACTAAAACAACAACGTTATGTATTTTGGATTTTTTTCTTCAACAGCAAACATATAATATTTTAACAAAACAAGCATATGAATTTTTGAATTTCGTTAAACATTTAAGTTTTTTAAAATCAGGTTTGTTTTTGATAACATTGTTTTTAACTAAAATAGTTAAATGAAATCTTTTAAAAAACAAAACAAAAATTAAATCAACTGTGTCAGTCAGGTCAACATGAGAAACTTAAAATATTGGCTTCTGCAGCTAACTCAGTCGTCTTCACCTTCATTTTCCTATTTGTTCATAATTTGGAAAAGAAAAACAAGCTTTCCTGCTTTTTCAGGTCCCAAACGATTTCTCAATTTGGAATGAATTAGTCCAAAAGAAGAAAATATTCTTTCTACACTGGCAGAAAAAGCTCCTGCTGTTAAAAGTGAGATTATCACTTCAACAGTCTCTGAATCCAAGTGCTTAAGTGACTTCCACCAGTTCACTGGTGTGACTTTCTTTAAAACATCATCACCAAACATATATTTCTTGAATGGCTCACCCTTAGCTCTGAAGTTTATTGTAGCTGGCATTAATGAGGGATGATTGCTGGATGTCCATGTCATAGCCAACTCCTCTTCTTCAGTAGTTAAGGTTTGACCCTGGTACAGAGTATTGAGAATATTTGCAAGAAAATGAGCTGGAGATAGTGCTTGTCCCATTTGTTTTTTTAATGCTTGTAATTTAACTCTGTCATTGCATATTTCTCTTTTTAAGATTTCACTCAGTTCCTTCCAAATTTCAACATCGTCAGCAATAAAACAGCTATTTCCCAGCATTTTGGTCAAGGCTACAGAAATAGGCTTCAGGGTACTCAGCATGTGTTCAGCATTTATCTTAAGCCCAATGTTGAGAACTTTGGCTGTGACACTGCCATCTATTTTTTCACGGTTTTGTTCACAAACTGTCATCAGATTAGGCCAGTTCTTGATATAGTGCTCAAAACAATCCACTACTGAGTTCCATTGCACGTCTTGTAGGAGAGTTAGCTTGGTTCCTCCCACTTTTTTCAGAGCAGCTGCTCCAAAGTGGTTGTTACGGAAGTATTTTGCAATTTCAACAACATTAGCCTTTATTTTTGGAACACTGAAGTCTTTGGCTAGGAGGTGCATGAAATGAGCACTGCAAATGTATGTTATTAGCTTGGGACTCTCTTCACTCTCTTCTAAATAATTTCTTCTCATCTTGGATACATTTGCAGCATTGTCTGTGACCAAGCTGCATACTAGACATTTGAATTTTTTTCCCACAGTTTGTTATAGCTTTACTGCTACTTCTCATAAGTATTCTGCTGTGTGTGGATTTCCTGACGTATCAATTGTTTCTGTAAGGAATTTGTCCAAAATTCCCTTATTCTGTTGACACACAAGCACATACAACAGGATCATTGTGGACATTGCTCCACCCATCAAGACTCAGGTTAACAATTTCACCCTCTAGATCTTTTGCACACTGCTCAATTTCTCTTTCATACACTTTATCCAGCAATTTGCCTGTGACATCTGCTCTGTTGGGTGGACTGTATCCTGGTCTTAATAATTGAACCATGTTAATGAAGTGTGGGTTCTCAATCATATGGAAAGAAGAGTTTGTTGCATAAACAAATTGGGCAATTTTTTCATCAATTACCTCTTTTTGTAATCTGCTGGTTCTTATCACAAACTTATCTATGGTTGTTTCTGGATGATGGAGTTTTTTTTTTCTTTTTGCTACAGGTGATATACTGTGGCTATGTGACATACATGATGTGACTGAAACACTATCATTGGCAGATAACTCTGAAACTATAGAAAATGATGGTGATCTTGAAGGTGGATAGTCTTCAGAATCCTGTATGTTGAGGATGGATTCTCCTAAACAAAATAAGTCAATGCAGTTATTTAATTATTATTATCATACTGATCATTTAGTATTACTCATTGTTTTCACTGACACTCAGTACTACTTTAAAGGTGAAATTGTAAAAGGAAGATCTGTCTATTTCAGCTATTTATTTTTTATCACAACTGCATCTAAAATGATAGTACCATAGATTAAGAACTATATTTTTTGCTCAAACATGAGAATTCAAGAATAGTTCCGAAGGAAGACAGGCAGTCCTTAAGAAAAGTATGAAATAAAACAGTTTACCAACCTGAAGATCCTGCATGTTCAGAAACGTTCCTTTCATCATCTTCAATGCAGCTTCCTCCTGAGAAGGAACACTTCTCATGATGTTGTTTCATTTGGGCAACCAGGCCTTGCATTTCTTTGTTGCACTGTTTGCATTTTCCACGCATGTCTGTCTTACCCACAGGTATAGGAACTTCATTAAAATATTCCCAAACTGGGTCTGTTTTACAGTCTGCTGCCATTATAGGTTTTCCCTTCTAGTGAGAGAATGGTTAGGTAGATTTTAAATCAATGAAGGGTACACTCAGAAAGCCCTCAAGACATCTGGAACATGCTGCTCTAACAGTTTCATTTTTGTTTCTGCTGCCTGTCCCTCCCTTCTCAGATTTATCTCCAGACTTCTTGTCCAGATCTATTCCACCCCCAACAATCTTCCATTCATTGAACTTTTTGGAACATTGCACTTTTAGAGAGAGGTAAGGGATTGACTCTGTGTACACAAATTTGCAGAGGGACAATAGGGTTGAGGTCTGTTATTTCTCACCTCTGTATATTATTTATTTAAAACCATTTTTGCTGTTAACAAGCATGTTATCTCTGGAGATACAAATGCACAGTTGGAGAACTGCAAAACTAAGGATCTCTGATGGTATTTTCTAGACTGAACACTGAGTCCCATTGCGTAGATAGAAAGATTAACCTAAATAATCTATCCAGAAGCCCCTGGAACCCCATAGATTGGGTCCCTAATCCATGAACTATTGGAACTCATTTACAAAACTTTTCTTAAACATTACATGAATATATTGTCTCATACTATAGAATTTATAATCCCTATTCCATGATAAGATATCTTTGAGCTATAATGTATCTTAATTAAAACTATCTTTAGATAGGTTTTTTCCTCCAGAAGCATTTTTATCAAAGAAATCCGATTTAAATAAAAAAATCTGATTTCTTTGATTTTTTAAAAAAATAATAATTGATTTTTATCCACCCTGGTTCTAATGTTTTCCAGCATATGATGATGATGATGGGTGATCACTCATTACCGAGTATGATCATCTTCCATGGGAGTTATGGATCCTCAGATGGCTAATAAGGCCAATCCTTGAACCACAAGTTCTATTGCAATGAGGGCAGATGATTTCAGGCTCAGCAGGAGGCTATTAACCATGACTGGAAGTCAGTCCCTCCTTCCTTCTGCGCCTCTTGTCCTCTTCAGTTTGTTGGTGAACAAGTTCAAAATGCAGGGGACCATCACGTAGGACTTCACTCCATTTTAAGTGATCCTGGGCAAGTGTCTCCCAAGTGTCAATGTCAATATTACACTTTTTTAGGTTGTCCTTCAGTAAGTCCTTATATCACTTGGTTGTCCATCCACGTTACGGTACCCTTCTTTCAGCTGAGAGATCAGGACCTGTTTTGGGAGGTGATGGTCTGGCATCCGGACAATGTGACCAGTCCAGCGGAATTGCTGACGGATGATCATTGCCTTGATACTGGTGGTCTTTGCCTCTTCCAGGACGCTAATATTGGTGTGCCTGTCTTCCCATTTGATCTTCAGAATATTATGAAGGCAGCATTGATGGTGCCTCTCAAGTTGTGTCTATAGGCTATCCAAGTTTTGGACCCATACAATAGTGTTGGGAGAATAACGGCTTGATAAACATGTCTGTTTGAATGTCGTGATCTTCTAAAACCCTGTGCTGTAAATGAGAAAAAGCTACACTGGCACAGCTCAGGCGATGTTGAATTTCTGCATCAATACCTGCCTTGGATGAAAGATGACTTCCAAGGTAGAGGAAATGATCGACATTCTCAGTGCCACTCCATTGATTTTGATAGATGGGGCATGTAATACCTCATTTGGAGAGGGCTGATAGAGTAGTTTAGTCTTCTTGATATTAAGAGTGAGACCAAGACATGCATAAGCATCAGCAAACACATTCAGGATAGTTTGAAGATCTTCCTCAGAGTGGGCAAAGATTGCGTTGTCATCAGCATACTGAAGTTCCACAATAGATGTTGTGGAGATCTTTCTCTTGGCTTTCAGCCTGCTAAGCCTGAACAACTTTCCGTCCATTCTGTAAGTGATTTCAACGCCAGCTGTAAACTTCCCAGTAACTAGGTAAAGAATGACGGTGATAAAAACCACAAACATGGTTGGAGTGATGATACAACCTTGTTTTACTCCTGTTTGTACTTTGAAAGGTTTGCTCTGGGAGCCAGTGCTACTCAGAACAGTCACTTTCATATGATCATGAAGCAATTTTAGGACATTGATGTATTTATCGGGACATCCAATTTTAGAGAGTACAGTCCAGAGGGCATGGCGATTCACTGAATCAAAGGCTTTAGTTAAATCAATAAAAGCCATGTACAGTGGTTGGTTTTGCTCCCAACACTTTTCTTGCAGCTGCCGTGCTGTGAAGATCATATCCACAGTTCCACGACATGATTGGAAACCACTCTGTGACTCTGGTAAAATTTCTTCTGACAGGGGCAGAAGGTGAGTTGCAAGGATCACACAAGAACTTTGCCTGCAATGGCTAGGAGGGAGATACCACGATAATTTCCACAATCTGCTTTATCCCCTTTCTTGAAGAGGGTGACAATCAGGGTATCCCTCATTTCACTGGGTATCTCCTCCTTTATCCAGATTTTAAGGATAAGCAGGTAAAGCTGCCGAATTAGCTCTAGTCCACCGTCTTTAAAGATTTCAGCGGGGATCTCATCTAGACCTGCTGTCTTGTTGTTCTTCATCTGCTTGGTGGCATTGTGTACCTCAGACAAATTAGGACCGTCTCCAAGCTCACCCCTAAATGGTCATTGAGGGATTTGCTCAAGGACTTCATCTGCAACCATAGAATTACGGTTAAGGAGATCTTCAAAATGTTCTTTCCAGCAAGAATTGATGGCTTTGTTGTCCTTCAGAAGTGTGGTTCCATCCTTAGAGAGAAGAGGATTCATACCATGGCAAATTGGCCCATAAACAGACTTGGTGGCACTAAAGAAACCACATGTATTGTGGATGTCCGCAAGATGTTGGAGTTCTTGTGCTTTCTCAGTCCACCATTTATTCTTGAGTTCTCTGGTTTTACGTTGGACTTCCGCCCTCGCCTTGGCATGGGCTTCTCTCTTTATATTACAATTTATGTAATTCTGCCAAGCACAAAATGCCATTCTCTTCTCGTTAATGAGTTGCTCAATTTCAGCATCATCCTCATCAAACCAGTCCTGATGTTTTCTGATTTGGTAGCCTATGGTTTCCTCACAGGCATTGATGATTACTGCTTTCAACTGGCTCCAGTGTTCCTCAATTTCTTCCGGAAACTCTGATGGGAGTTTTCCTTCTAAGACTGCTTGGAAGTGGTCACGCTTAATAGGGTCCTTCAAATCTTGAACCATCAACTTGCGCCTGACCTGCTTTTTTTGCAGCCTCTATTTGGGAGCAATCTTAATTTTCATTGTGGATCAAATAAGGTAATGATCAGTCCAACAGTCATCAGCACTTGTCATTGCTCTTGTGAGAAGTACGTCGCTATGATCTTGGGCATGAACTATAACGTAGTTGAGGAAATGCTAGTGCTTTGACCGTGGATGTCTCCAAGATGTTTTGAACTTTTCCTTTTGTCGGAAGAGAGTATTCGTAATAATAAGTTCATGTTCAGCACACTTGGTCAGGAGCAGAATTCCATTTGAATTGCTTTTGCCAACTCCTTCTTTCCTGATTGTTCCCTTCCACAGGTCTGAATCTTGTCCCACTTGTGCATTGAAATCCCCAGAAAGATGATCTTGTCTTCTGTAGGGGTCTCTGATAAGATGGTTTCCAACTGAGAATAAAAATCTTACTTTACATTTTCATCAGCATCCAGTGTTGATGCATAGGCGCTCACAATGGTTGCCTGTTGATTTTTGGTGAGCCTTAATTGGAATGTCATAAACCACTCATTGATGCCAACTGGTACCTCAGAGAGGCATCTTACAAGCTTGTTCTTTATAGTAAAGCCCACTCCATGCAATCGGGGTTCATCTATAGATTTTCCCATCCAGAAATAGGTGTATCCTCCTTTCTCCTCCCTCACCTATCCTTCATCGGCTCTTCTAGTTTCAGACAAAGCAGCAATATCAAAATGTTAAACAGACTCAATTCACGAGCAATAATGGCTGTATGTTGCTCTGGTCGGTCGCTGTTTGAGTTGTCCATCAGGGTACGTACGTTTCAAGTTCCAAAGTTGAAGAGTTTCTTGCATTTTCGACCGCTGAGGTGGTGATCCTGCTGGATGCGGCTATCCAGCCAGGAAAAACAGAGGCAAGACTATTTTTAGGGTACCTTTTCTAACCCTCTCCCCATGTGGGGTGAGCAGAGTGAATCCTAAAAAGGACTGCTCAGTCGTGGGTGCAGCTGCCAAGATGCTCGACCCTCCTCAATCCTCGAGCAAGACGACTGTATAACACA
Organism: Caretta caretta; assembly: GCF_965140235.1. NCBI lineage: Eukaryota > Metazoa > Chordata > Testudines > Cheloniidae > Caretta > Caretta caretta. The sequence goes on along the minus strand of NC_134212.1, from coordinate 28,582,006 downwards.
CCCACCGCTTGTGTGTCGGTCTGTAACTAGGAACTTCCGGATTTCACTGTCCTGTTCCCGTCGCCCCTTGCCGATCGCCACTGGACTTTTGACTTGTGCAATATTATTTTTCCCAAAAACTGGAAGATGCCTGTGCAGGACTTCTTTTAAAGTGGGGAGATTGGTGCACAACAGTCACCACGCTATCCTTGACAGATAGAGAACTTGAAACCAATTGCCTGGGCACCATGACGATTGGAGATCCTCTGTTTGCTGCAGCCTTCATCCACCTTCACAGTCGTTTTAACATTACACAACAGTTTCACTTCCATTGTGCAGTTATCCTCCGTCTGGTTCTACTATTAGGGACTTCTTGGATCACACTTTTTCTGGAACCTCACCCTTGACCATTTTGCCATGGGTAGCCCTAACGGAGTACATGACTCTAGGCAGCATCGCTCTTGGGGTTATTGAGACACGCAAGCCTCTCCACTAGTTCAAGGTGGTGATCCATGGAGAGGTTTCCAGCATATATAACCACAGGCATTCACAGTTTTAAGGATAAGAAGAGGATATCTTTTTATAGTGGGATTTAATGAAGCTGAAAACCAGATTATAACTCAGTTATCAGTAATATTATATTTACGTGATGAGCAGCTGTTACCAACAAAAGACCCTATGAACTGTACTCACCTGAGGAGGGCCTATGAGACCAATGGGACTGCTTGTGTGAGTAGGAACTACTTATGTGAGTAACATTTTGTAGGACTGGCTCGTAGACTTTTTTGCCTTTGTCTGTTGGAAAACCTGCTGCTTTCATCCCAGCAGGGAAAGGCAGCACAAGGTATTGGACTCAAAGGGATAAAATTAAAGGTTATGTTTAAAATGGATTAAATTAGATTGTATTTTTATGCTAATGTTGAGCAACATTGTTCTTGAGCTCTGTGTAGGTGCACGAAAGGTGTAAGGAGGTATTTTCTCTCCAGTCCCCCGCTTATACTGTGCAAGGGTCAGGGACAGTTGTGGTCTCTGCACTACCAGGGGTGTGACAGGAGTACTCCATCCATGTGCCTGTGAACTAGGTCATCCTAAATGGATCTTGGGGAAAGATTGTGCCTCTCTGATCCAGTCAGGGGCTGGAGATGGTGAAGGTTACTTTAAATTACATCTTCTAACACACTTCTTTCCTATCTTCTGGACTCCTTGGCATGCACATTATACCAGATTAGACTCCTGTAAATGCACTGGGATGTGTAAGAGGTTTGTGTAAATTGCATGTTAGAAAATGTCTTGAATAAGACTAAAGATATCTAAGTAAATGTAGCAGGAATCTAAGCTGCTGTAACATACACACTGAGCAGGCTGGAAGAAGTCATGTTATAAGAGCTGAGACTCACTTCTGAATTTGTGCAGATTTCCTTTCTGCACCGTGGACGTCCCCACCCTCTCTGAGGGGAACAAATGGGGAAGCAGAGGTTGGGGGACTGCCTTGCTGTTAAGGAGCTGCAGGGAGTTGAGGGGAGCAGTTGGCAGTGCTTGGGCAAGGAACTTCCATGCAGTTGCTTCTGTGGATTTCCCAAGAGATGTATGGATCTAAGAATATCAACAGATTGGGCGGGGGAGGGGGAGGGTCTGTCACTGCCATGGAATGTGGGGAGGGGGCACAAATCCCAACCTTTATGAAAGAATTAGGTGGAAATTCTGGAAGTAGAAACTTGAAGGAATTTTTGCTCCTCTATGTGGGTTATTCCTGCAAAGCAGAGCATTGGAACCTACATTAATGCAATGGTAAGGATAAGATCTTAATCACACCAAGTCAGGGAACTCAGAGTTAAGGTTTCTTATCCCAATGCATATTCATGAATGAATCATGAATCATCAGACTACTGCAGATATGTTGTCGTGTAACGGTGCTTCTGTTGTCATGCATACACACAACAGGACAGCGTTAAACCTGCTGTTGGAACTTTAATTCTGTATTTCCTGATTTCTGCATGATTAAAAACATTGCCGCCTTCGCTGTGGAACAACCTGGCTATTTAAATAAATTTTTGAAGTTATAATTGACAAATGACCATGTTAAAATAATGAAACCCTATATATAGGTATAATGTGTGTGTATGATTTTATTCAGAATACTTTGACAGTCTTTCACTAGCATAAGTAAAAGTGTACTTTGCCAATTAAGTATCTGAACATCTGTTCTTTGTTGACTTTAAGTCAGAGGTATAGAAGGTCACTAAATGGTATTATGGTCCACTGTATATCTAACAGAGAGAGGGTGAAGCTTTTCAGTAAAACATGCTCAGTGAATTATGCTTGTATGCATCATCACATATGCATCTGATTGTAAAAACAGTAATGTTTATAACCACCTTTCATGCACTTGGGGGCTGATTTACTACCCCCTTGGAGTAAAAATGACCTGGGTAGCTGCCACTATTCTCATGTAATTATGAAATATAGCAAAGTGCTGGCAAAGATACACAGCTCTAGTGAACCTGCCTTTGTCTGTCACCTGGACAATACAATAATGGCCTGATTTTTAATTATGCTGAACACCTGCAGCTCCCATTGACTTCAGGGGGATTTGTAGGTGCTTAACGTTTACGGAAAAAAAATCAGGCTTTAAGAACTCAACTACTGCTCAGAGAGCCTGAGCTGTTAGATAGGATGAGGATTGCGTCATGCCCTGAAAGCTGGCTGTTGTAAGTATTATGTCTCTGGAGGTGATGGGGGAGAACTGTAAGCTAGTGCCTGCTCCTATGTAACCGGTGTAACCTGTCCTCTGCCAGTGCTGTTCTACTGGTTCACAGCAGGTGAAGCCATGGCTAGACATGTACCCAGACCTGTCTTGTCTAGAATACTTGTTTTGTACTCTGGGGATGGGTGCTCGCTTGCATACCCATTCTGGCTGTGTGCTGTGGCAGTGCATATGTAGGGGGAAGAGGGTTCCCTACATCTTGTCTTCCCCCTCTATAGCACCCTGGCAAAGGGAGCCATAATGTAGCCACAATCTACCACTAAGCTATTGTATTAATATTGCATTAATCTCTTAAGGAAAGTATGGGAATTTGATTTCCCCCTCCCAAATACAAAATTTCTATTGCAGTCTATTTTGTTCCCCAAATACATCTGCCTTTAAAGTGGCTTTTGGTTGAGTCAGAGCAGCTCAGTTCTGAAAGAAGCAACTTCAGTGCCCTCAAGCTGATAGTATTTCAGATCTATTTCCAATTAAATATATTTAGGGGGGGAAAGTAGGACAAAATTATTTTTTTAATTCAAATATTAATTTATAATCACTGGAGGTTCTTTAGGCCTTTAATAATTGTGTAATAATTCCCTTCTTGTCATATCTTATTTCTAGATTACATAATAGCATTAATACTCCTAGTGATTTCAGTAGTCAAAAGCAGCCCCCGCACATGACAGTGCTCACTGGTCAGTAATACTTTTTGTTTGCTGAGCCTAAATGCATACTATAAATGTAATATGAATATGCTGCACTTATGTAATAATACTTAGCATTAGTATAGCACTTAACTCTTCAAAGCACTGTATAAACTAAAGTCCCAGTTCTGCAAGCTGATCTGTGTGAGCAGATCTATGCCAAGCCCCATTGATTTAAGCAGGGATCCACACAAACCAATTGTCTGCTTCGTGAACCTACTTGCAGGATTGGTGCCTTACTAAATACTGCTCCCAATACCATCCTTGAAACAGGTAAGTATTGATTCCATTTTAAAGAGACAAATAGGCAGAGAGTTTAAGGCCAAAATAATCATTTGTGGGTGCCCAATGTTAAACACCTAAATAAGTGACCTGATTTGTCCAGAGTGCTCAGGACAGACTGCTTCCATGGACTTGAAGTGCAGGGAGCTCATCACCCGCTCTGCAGTGTGCCAGCTCATACATTTTTAGGTGTGTAATCCGTAATGTTAGCTATCCAGATTTGAAAATGTTGGCCTAAGTGACTTTCCCAAGGCCACAGAAGGAGACAAGTGAGCCCAATCTTTCATCACTTATGCACAGTCTTCCATTCTGTGTGAGTGCTGGAATTATATAAAGCCTTTTATCTGAGGCTCTGAAAAGCACTTTACTGACATTCTTTAATTACTGTAAGGCTCACAGCATCTCTCTGAGGGACAGTAGGCAAAGCATACAGTACATGCTTAATGTGGCACTGAAATTCAGCCACTGCTGGGATCTGAGATGACACTGCTTACTGTAATAGCGTGCAGCAGCATTACACAATAGTTTAGGGATAATTTTATGAATAAGAACCATAAGTGTAAACAAATATCACATAAGAATTGAAGTTGATTGTCTGTGTTGACACTTGAGCTGCTATTTTTTGTTTAATTTATATACTTTATTGGGATTCCTTATTGAACACACACTCTAGATGCTCAGATCATTTTCACCTGTAGTTTGGTTCTGGATTTCAACTGTGATTCACCTAATAGCTGGTTGACTTTTGAACTTTGACTTTTAATGGAAAAAGTTAAGGGGTGCCTTCCTTTCATTAAACATACCCACACTTTACTAGATTAGTTCTTTGGGCCTGTTGTGATCTTGAGAGAGAATTTTTTATTGACTTTGGCCCTACAGGCAAGGCCTGCAAAAAAAATTGTTCAGCCTTTTGTAATTAAAATACAGTTAAAATTGGCCTTCAGCATTTGAATCCCTTTTAGCATATGCGCAGCGTGCCTCTGGTGGCACGTGACCAGGATTCATCACTGAATTTGGTCCGCTGGTTGGAAGCCCAAGAAAGTCACACACAGAATGATGGGTGAATAGAAGGAATTGGGAGCTGGGTGAATGACAAGAAACTACAAATAACAAACAAAAACACCCAAAAATAGTTGTATGAGCTATTATCTAGGCTGGTTGGAAACAAGAATCATGTTTTGCAGGAAGTGTTGATGTTTTGAACTTTTGTGTTTTGTTCTGAGCTGTGGGAGCAGCAGGTTCAAGACCCTGCTCTGTCTGTTTTGGAGAGAGATTTGGATCTTGGCCTTCCACATCCAAAGTGAGTGACCCAACCACCAGGCTATTCTGGGCTTTCTCTTACCCACACATAATGGAAATTCCATCCTGCAGCTGAAAAACCTTTCTGACAAATTTTTTATCAAAACTGATATGTTTCTCCAAAACACTTTGGTTTGAATGTAATGGTGTTTTCAACAGAAAAAAAGTTGCGCTGAAAATTTTTTGACCAGCTCTACTGCTGTCAGATTCTCTTGTGTATCCACAACTTCCAGCCACTGGACATTGTTTTGTTTTTTTTTGTGGTGGTAAGTGAGAGGAAATAAAGGGAGGAAATTCTTCTGAGGTAGACTAACCTTTAATCTGAACGCATTAGCTTGTTACTGTAGAATTTATGGCTTGAACAATCAGGGATTAAAACTAAAATGATTAGGGGTTTGGAATAGGTCCCATATGAGGCGAGATTAAAGAGACTAGGATTTTTCAGCTTGGAAAAGAGGATATGGGGGAATATAAAGGGGATATGATAGAGGTATATAAAATCATGAGTGGTGTGGAGAAAGTGAATAAGGAAAAGTTATTTACTTGTTCCTATAATATAGGAACTAGGGCCCACCAAATGAAATTAATGGGCAGCAGGTTTAAAACAAATAAAAGGAAGTTCTTCTTCACTCAGCACACAGTCAATCTGTGGAACTCCTTGCCTGAGGAGGTTGTGAAGGCTAGGACTACAACAGGGTTTAAAAGGGAACTGGATAAATTTATGGAGGTTAAGTCCATTAATGGCTATTAGCCAGAATGGGTAAGGAATGGTGTCCCTAGCCTCTGTTTGTCAGAGGGTGGAGATGGATGGCAGGAGAGAGATCACTTGATCACGACCTGTTAGGTTCACTCCCTCTGGGGCACCTGGCATTGGCCACTGTCGGTAGACAGGATACTGGGCTGGATGGACCTTTGGTCTCACCCAGTATGGCCATTCTTATGTTCAGTGATATTTTGCACTGGCTTGGTATAGACCAAACAATCACCTCGAAACACAGCCAGACTTGAAGAGATTTGAAATCTGGCTCTGAATATTGAGGTTTGGGCCTCTAAATATTAAAAAATAAACCCTCACTTTATGGGGAGCTTCAGAGTCCCTGGAACCACAATTCTATTGAAAGAAGGGTATTCAGTGTTCCTCAGAGTCTGCTAAAAGCACAGAGCCTCTGTGTAGGTGGCCTTGACCTTCAGTGGATTCTCCAAGATCTGCATATATCCTGGGAGATCCATAGGCCCTCAGTGTAGTCCTCTGCCTTCTTGCCCATGCTATGGTACAGGAATCTCCCTTACAATCCATCCTCCTGCAGAATGATCTTAGGGAAACTCCACTGAGGGAAACTCAGAGTTTTTTTCTCTCTGACTCCCTCCCTTGAGTCTGTGTGCAGGAGAGGCAGATCTTGCCTACTACTTGGGCTTAAAACACATAAAATAAATGTCTCTTCCCTTAAATAATATGCTCCTCTTGGTAGTAAGATGCAGAAAAGCTAAGATCTGCAATAATTGACTCCAAAACAATCAAATCTTCTGGTGATGAGGAAAATTTTTTTGTACTAACAGGCTAGAAACATTGATGGAAAAGACAATAAACCATTGAAACTTAAAGTCAGTGAGGTATTGCTGGTATAAGAAAGCTGGATTCAGTCCCCTGTCTTAGGCTCTGTCTACACTTGAAGGTAGATGTGTGATTCCCAGCTTGCATAGACATACTCAAGCTAGCTCTCATTGGGCTGGCGTGCTAAAAATAGTAATGTAACTGGGGTAGCATGGGCAGTGTGGGGTGGCAGCACAGACGAGCCATGCCAAGTACATCCTCGGGTACATACTCAGCTACCCTGTGCTACTGCTCCTCTTGCCCATGCTACCCAAGCTACGCTACTATTTTTTAGTGCACTAGCTTGGTTAGAGCTAGCGTGAATATGTCTACACCCCTAGCTCCACAGTGTAACCATTCTCTCGGGAAAGATGCAGACAACTTATGCTACTACACATATGACTACCTGAGTGTGAGGGTTAAGGCCATGGGCAAATCTGCAATGACGTTTCCTAAGACCCTTGCAATTGGAAATGAAGCCTACCCTCTTTCCTTACCCCCCAACACCATTTCTAGTTGGGCCCTGTATGCCCAGACATTTACTTAAGAGTTTATTTATTGTTACATCATAGGGCAGATTTTTGCTGTATTATCTTGCATTCAGTTTTTAATAGTAATTTTCCTTCTTTCTCCAGGGCTGTGTAGTTTGCCTTTGCTGCAATCCCATCCCTGTTTCCTCAGACCACAACCCTAGTTTTGGAGTTCAAAGATCTTTTACGGATCTTCTTTGTGGGTCCATATTTGAGCATTGAGGAGGAAGTCTGGCTTTGTGTGTAGAACTCAGAGGCTGGCATGGTAGCGAGCTGTTACACTTTTCAGACTCTGGGCCAGGGGACCATACTGCCCTTTGCTTTTTTTATTCCTCAGATATTGTCTCTCAGGTAGATTGGATGTAATTAGGTCTGTGGTTATTTAAAATAATGAATCGGGGGGGGGGGGGGGAAGGTCAGGTTTTAAATCTGCTGTAAGTCTTCACTATGGGGTTTCAGTATTTTGAGAATCATGTTTATTGTTGTTTTGGAATTAAACTATTGTAGTAATAACTCTTAGGAGCAGCAGACTTCCAATAATGAGCTGCATGTTGCTGCAGGAAAGATCTTTATTTTTAACTGATCTTTGAATAGTATGAATCCTGTTTTGATGTATTTTTAAACACTCAAAATCGATTGGATGGTAACTAAATTTAGTGTTAAGGATAGGTCAGAGTCATGGAGTGGAAGGGTAAGTCTACAGTAAGAAATTATTTCGAAATTATTCTATTCAAATTTTCAGAAGCGATTTTATACATTCGGTCTTGTATGCCCCACTAAAGCATGAAAATTCAGCGGTGTGTGTCCACAGTACCGAGGCTAGTATCAAATGTCAGAGCGGTGCACTGTGGGTAGCTCTCCCACAGTCCCCGCCACCCACTGGAATTCTGGGTTAAGCTCCCAGTGCATGATGGGGCAAAAACATTCTCACAAGTGTTTCTGGGTGTGTGTCATCAGTTGCTCCTTCTGCCGTGAAAGCTACAGTAGAAAATCATTTTGCACCTTTTTGGCATGCAGATGCCATACTGCTTTCATTAGAAGGTGCAGTATGGTGCACTGCTTCTCTCTTGGTACTATGAATCCACCTTGCATTTCCTCTCGTCTTTCTATGTAATCTCTATAAGTATCTACTCTTTCTCATCGACCACTTCCGTTGTCAACTCTGCTCCGCCATCGTGAACCGAGCAGCACAGTTTCCACCGCCAACTCTGCTCTCCCGCTCTTGCCACGCTACTGAGCTTCTCCATGTTGTCTGTCCTGGGCTCCCGCCTCCATGAAAGCTACAGAAGACAACCATTTCCCACCTTTTTTCGACTGTCATGAATGGAACAGCACCTCTTCCGCTGCCACTCTGCTCTCCTACGTTTAGTGCCCTTTTTCCAGGATTACCCGTGCAGGCGCCATAGCGTGGCAAGCATGGAGCCCGCTCAGATCTCCGCTGCAGTTGTGACCATTGTAAATACCTCGCGCATTATCCAGCAGTATGTGCAGTACCTGCAAAACCGGGCGAGGAAGCGACAACAGCGTGATTATGATAGTGATGAGGACACGGACACAGACGTTCCTAGAAGCACGGCATGTGGCGATTGGGAGATCATGGTGGCATTGGGCCAGGTTTATGCTGTGGAATGCTGATTCTGGGCCTGGGAAACAAGCACAGACTGGTGGGACTGCATAGTGTTGCGGGTATGGGATGATTCCCAGTGGATGCGAAACTTTCGTATGCATAGGGCCACTTTCATGGAACTTTGTGACTTGCTGTCCCCTTCCCTGAAGCACAAAGACACCAAAATGAGAGCAGCCCTCACAGTTGAGAAGCGAGTAGCCATAGCCCTGTGGAAGCTTGCAACACCCGACAGCTACTGGTCAGTCAGGAATCAGTTTGGAGTGAGCAAATCTACTGTGGGGGCTGCTGTGCTGCAAGTAACCAACACAATTATTGACCAGCTGGCATCAAGGGTAGTGACTTTGGGAAATGTGCAGACCATTGTGGATGGCTTTAATGCGCTGGGGTTCCCTAACCGGGGCGGGGCAATAGACGGAACGCATATCCCTATTTTGGCCCTGAAACACCAGGGCGGCCAGTACGTAAACCACAAGGGGTACTTTTCCATGGTGCTGCAAGCACTGGTGGATCACAAGGGATGTTTCACCGACATCAACGTGGGATGGCCGGGAAAGGTGCATGACACTCGCATCTTCAGGAACTCTGGTCTGTTTGAACAGCTATAGGAAGGGACTTACTTCCCAGACCAGAAGATTACTGTTGGGGATGTTGAAATGCCTATAGTTATCCTTGGGAACCCAGCCTACCCCTTAATGCCATGGCTCATGAAGCTGAACAAAGGCACCCTGGACAGTTGTAAGGAGCAGTTCAACTATAGGCTGAGCAAGTGCAGAATGGTGGTAGAATGTGCTTTTGGACGTTTGAGGCGCGCTGGCGCAGTTTACTGACTCAGTTAGGTCTCAGCACAACTAATATTCCAATTGTAATTGCTGCTTGTTGTGTGCTCCACAATATCTGTGAGAGTAAGGGGGAGACGTTTATGGCGGGGTGGAAGGTTGAGGCAACTCACCTGGCGGCCAATTTTACACAGCCAGACAACAGGGAGATTAGAAGAGTGCAGCAGAGCGCACTGCACATCAGAGAAGCTTTGAAAGCCAGTTTCATGACTGGCCAGGGTACGGTGTGACAGTTGTGTTTGTTTCTCTTGAAGTTACCCGTCCCCTATATATATATGAAAGGAAATAAAGTCACAATTGTTTAAAAAACATTCTTTATTATTTGTTGCACAACACATTGAGAGAAATCAGAAGGTAGACCAGGGGAGGGGAGGGGTATTTAGGGAGGGGGGTGGAGGAGGAGGGAAGGACAAGTCCAGGAACCAAATCAAAATTTCAGATATGTCAGCTTTCTGATGCTTGTGCAATCCTCTGGGGTGGAGTGTGTGGCTCCCCGTAGCCTCCCTGCCCCGTGTTCTTGGGCGTATGCGTGAGGAGGCTATGGAACTTGGGGGGGAGGGAGGGTGGTTTATACAGGGGCTGCAGCGGCAGTCTGTGGTCTTGCTGCCTTTTCCGCATTAGATCCACCATACAGCAGAGCATGTCAGTTTGCTCCCCCATGAGCTTGACCATAGCATCCTGCCTGCTCTCATCGCGTGTGTCCCTCCTCTCTTCGTGTTCATTTAACACTTTGTGGGACTCTGCAATTGTTTGCCTCCATGCATTCAGCGGTCCCTATCAGTGCAGGAGCGCTGCAGGAGCACTGCAGGAGCTCGGCGAACATGTTGTCCCGAGTTCGTTTTTTCTGCCTTCTAATCTGGACCAGCCTCTGGCACGGAGTAGATGGGGCCGCATTGACACATTTGCACCTGTGGGAGGAGAAAAAGGGAGGGTAGTATTTTAAAAGATACATTTTAGAGAACAAAGGGGACACTTTCTCAGTGAAACAGGCAATTCATAGTATACAGCACATGTTCTTTCTGTACAAAGTCGCATTTTGCCTCTTATACTGAAGTGCCTGCCGCTTTGATGTGAGTAAGCCAACACATGCGGCCGGGCAACAGAATTCAGCTTGCAGGCAGCCATGGTAAGCCCTAGGGGCACGTGGGGTTCTGCTTCTTCTGCATTCATTTCAATGCTTTCAAACTGCCAGGCCCCCTTTCCCATAGCAAGCAATGCCAGGTGGGTTTGCCATATAAAAGGAGGGCCTGCAGGCTCTCTGGGATGATAGCTTCACACAACACCCTCCCCTCCCCCACACCCGCCATGTGGCTCTGATGAGGGTCTGAGCAGGGATGAGCCCTTTAAACTAAATGTGAACAGCCCAGCATGGCTGGGTTCCCCCCACCGCGTGGCTCCGATCAGGCTCTCACTCACCAGAAGTGCCTTCTCCAAGGTCATGGTCTGGGAGCCTGCACTGGGAGTGGGTGGAGGCTATTGGGTTCAGCATTAAGAATAGTTCCTGGCTAGGGGGAAAAACGGATTCCCCACTTGCCGCCTGTGCACTGTCCTCCTCCTCCTCTTCGTCCTCCAATAACTCATCCTCCTTGCTCCATGCAACTCCTCCCTTGCAGGTGTCCACAGACAGTGGTGAGGTAGTGGTCACGTCACCCCCCATAATTGCATGCAGCTCACGGTAGAAGCGGCACGTATGGGGCTGTGACCTAGAGCACCCGTTCGCCTCCCTGGCTTTTTGGTATGTTTTCCTGAGCTCCTTGATTTTTGTACGACACTGCTCTGTGTCCCTGGAGTAGCCTCTTTCCATCGTGGCCCTGGAGACTTTAGTGTACTTATTTGCATTTCTTTTTTTGGAACGTAGTTCTGCCATAATAGATTCGTCTCCCGAACATGCAATGAGATCCAGTAACTCCCGTTCGGACCATGCTGGAGCTCATCTGCGAATCTGGGACTGAGTGGTCTCTTGTGATGGTGGACTCTGCATGGTCGCCTGTGAGGGTGGACTGTGCTGATGGTGACCAAACAGGAAATGAAATTCAAAAGTTCCCGGGGCTTTTACCGCCTACCTGGCTAGTGCATCAGAGTTGAGGGTGTTGTCCAGAGCGGTCACAAGGGAGCATTCTGGGATAGCTCCTGGAGGCCAATAACGTCAAATTGCGTCCACAGTACCTGTAACCCGGAACTGCGATCTCGATTTTAGCGCTACTCCACTTGCCGAGTTAGAGTACAGAAATCGGATTCAAGAGCCCTTTAAATCGAAAAAACCGATTTGGTCATGTGGACGGAATCAGTTTTATTTCGAATTAATTTGGCTAATTCCAAAATAACCGTGTACTGTAGACCAGGCCTTAGATTGTTAAATATTCCCCCCTTTTGGATTAGAAGTGTTTGTTTGCTTGTTTTTAGATGCACTAAGATGACTGACCAGTAGTTCAAGGAGTACTGTGGGAAACGTGAATAAGAGGGCTGGCCAGTACCTCTGGGGGCAGTCAGCAGAGGAAAAAGAAACAAAACAAGACAAAACACTGGCTGAAGTGGGGCCACTGGACCAATCAGTCACCCTGGGTCTCAGCCAATTGAACCTCTAGGGTGGAGCCTCACATTGGTGCACCTTGGGTTCACTCTCATAGAGAACAATGGGGATGAAGACCATTTTGAAGGGGAAAAATTCTTTGTGGAATTATCTGTAGAAGAACATTTTCCAGCCCCTTTGAAGAAGACACTTTCATTTATGAAGAATAATGGCAAAAATGACCATTAATACTAAACAAAATATTTTTAAAAGAACTACCTGTTACACCCTATCTACTCAACAAGGAGGACAGGAGAAGGGAAATTCAGAGGGTGTGTGAGCAGAGGATTGGGTGGGGGACAAGCCAGAGGGTAAATGTGAGGGACAGGAGGGAAGGGGAAACTGGTGTGCGTGTGTTCAGGGAAATGTGGAGGTCAAGACTTGGAGGAAGCTACTCAATACACTCTGGCTGCTTTGCACTGCTGCGGAATGTGGTTAAAACAGCCAGAATATATGGGTAAATCTGGCACTAAAAGTTAAAATAATATTAAAAAGTTAATGTCATATCTCTAAGTGATTAGCAATTTCACAGCAGTTTTGACAAAATGCAAAGAAGATACCAATGTGAGATTTCACTCAACCCAAGGTTTAAGAACCTGAAGTGCCTTCCAAAATCTGAGAGGGACAAGTTATGGAGCATGCTTCCAGAAGTCGTAAAAAGAGCAACAATCTCAACAAGCGGAAACTATAGAACCCGACCCAAAAAAGAAAATCAACCTTCTGCTGGTGGCATCTGAGTCAGATGATGAAAATGAACTTGCATCAGTCTGCTCTGCTTTGGATCATTATCAAGCAGAACCCGCCATCAGCATGGATACATGTCCTATGGAATGGTGTTTGAAGATGAAGGGACATATGAATCTTTAGCGCATCTGGCAAGTAAATATCTTGCGATGCCGGCTACAGCAGTGCCATGTGAACACTTGTTCTCATTTTCAGGTGACTTAAACAAGAAGCAGGCAGCATTATCTCCTATAAATTGTAACCAAATTTGGTTGTCTGAGCGATTGGCTGAAGTAGGACTGAATGGGCTTTTAGGCTCTAAAGTTTTACATTGTTTTATTTTTCAGTGCAGTTATTTTTTGTACATAATTCTACATTTGTAAGTTCAACTTCCATGATAAAGAGACTGCACTACAGCCAGGGCCAGATTAACCCTTTTGTGGGCCCTGGCACCAAACATAATTTGTGAGCCCCTACGTAGTCACTGTGGGCTCCGAGTGTGGGCCTGGTGTGGCAGTGCCATTGGCGCCATAGTATTCCCGGTGCTGAATCTCAGAGACATTTTTCATTTTGATCACACACCTCTACATGACTATATGCACTGCCATACCCAGCTCCCTCAGCCCCCAGTTTTTCTCACTGAGCTGTACACCCATGTGGGTATACCAGTGTCCACAGTGAGTAGAACTTTCATAGTATTCAGGGAAACTCCCCACAGATTTATCTCCTTCCTCATTCAGACCTTCTATAACCATGTCTCCAGTACCATCCTATGCACCAGTCACTGTATATGGTCCTAGTCTCAGCTCAAAGTTCCAAAGCCGGTAGATACCTGATCGGTTCTGACAAATCCCTCCCTCAGCACCTGTCAAGGTTCCTTCCTCACTCTGAACTCAAGGGTACAGATGTGGGGACCTGCATAAAACCTCCTAAGCTTACTTTTACTGGCTTAGGTTAAAACTTCCCCAAGGTACAAACTATTTTACCTTTTGCCCTTGGACTTTATCGCTGCCACCACCAAACATCTAACAGGTATATAATTGGGAAAGAGCCCGTTTGGAAATGTCTTTCCCCCCAAAATCCTCCCAAACCTTACACCCCCTTTCCTGGGGAAGGTTTGATAAAAATCCTCACCAATTTGCATAGGTGAACACAGACCCAAACCCTTGGATCTTAAGAACAATGAAAAAGCATTCAGATTCTTAAAAGAAGAATTTTAGTAGAAGAAAAAGTAAAAAGAATCACCTCTGTAAAATCAGGGTGGTAAATACCTTACAGGGTAATCAGATTCAAAACACAGAGAATCCCTCTAGGCAAAACCTTAAGTTACAAAAAGACACAAAACAAGAATATACATTCCATTCTGCACAGCTTATTTTCTCAGCCATTTAAAGGAATCAAAATCTAACGCATGTCTAGCTAGATTACTTACTAAGTTCTAAGACTCCATTCCTTTTGTGTTCCCGGCAAAAGCATCACACAGACAGAGAGAGCCTTTGTTTCTCTCCCCCTCCAGCTTTTGAAAGTACCTTGTCTCCTCATTGGTCATTTTGGTCAGGTGCCAGTGAGGTTATCCTAGCTTCTTAACCCTTTACAGGTGAAAGGGTTTTTCCTCTGGCCAGGCGGGATTTTAAAGGTGTTTACCCTTCCCTTTATATTTATGACAGTACCCATCCTGCCATTTGAGCAAGCCACTTGCAAACACCATTTCCCCAAAGTGAGGACTTAGCCCTTGGGAATCTGAAGACACCAGCTTTTCTCCCTCTGCTCCCTTCTACATGCTAGTCTAGTACCTGATCACCACTACCTCTCCCCATACTTGTTTCCTTTCTACTTTGGACATGCTCCCCAACCATCTGGGGCTATTCTCCCACTGCAAGCCTGACCTGCTTCCTCTTTTGCTGCTCCCCTTGACATTCCTTTCCTACTGGTGACCTCTGTTCCTTGAGGTTAACTCCAGTTTATTTATCTGCTCTAGCTTAATGGCCCCCAGTAGTCACAAAGCCACCTGCAGCTTCTCTGGCTATAGCCATGGGGCCGATTGCCAGAGGCCAGCCTTAGATAGCTGCAGCTACTAGTCAAGGGAGGGGTGGCTGTTCCAAGGCTGAGCATGCTTGAACCTTGCGACGGTGGCACTAGGGACTCTAAATCCTCAGCGCTGGCCCTAGGCAGCTGCAGACTCTGCAGTTATGAACTTCCTTCCTCTAGACCCTGGCTTTAAGTACCTGAGATGCCCATCACCTGCAGCAGAGGCCACCAGTTCCCACGCACCCCTCAGCTAGCACATAGTCATGCAGAAAGTGCAGCCTGAATGATTTTGGAGGCTGGGGTGCCAGGAGGTTCCTGTCCCTGAGCAGCAGCTCTGCAACAAGCTCACATGCCCCCACTCTGCTGTGGGACCAGGATCCTGTGAAGACAGTCGAGTTACCCAGTGTATAACCAGTTCTGTCCAAAGCCTCTTGAAGTGAGTGGGAGTCTTTTCATGGTCTTTAATGGGCTGTGCATAGAAGCAAAGGACCCTATTCTAGACTCCAGGAGCAAAGTGCATTCTATGGTGCACTGGTTTACTATTGTACTATTGTGTTATTTACTAACAGGAAGGTCTCACTTGACCTAGTGAATAAGCAACACCTCTTACAGCACCTAACTTTTTCTGCGAGGCTTCCCACCCAGTTACTAAACGTAAACCTGCTTCACTTACCAGGGCTGAAAATATCAGGATGTATGGTTACAAAAGCAAGCCACTTCTGAATTCAGTAAGAATTTTGGATATGCACAAAACACAGACAGGACTTGTTCCTGCATGGTTATGGAACTGCAGTAAAGTGGAACAATTTTCAGTTTGTGTGATTGGAGGATATCTGGATCCATATTATAAGACTGTCCTACATAAATGAGGAAAAGTTGACATGTCTTTATTATTATTTTGTTCCACTCTTCATTTCTATGGGGAATTTGCCAATGCAGTATTACTGTCTTCCTTTTAAACAAACGAAACTAACAAAAAAATAAAAATAGGAATGGCTGTTGAAAATAGCAATTCCAGTCCTAGCTAGCACTGGGAAGACCACAGCATTTGTTGCTCAATTTTATCCTACTTCTTCTACAGCAAAGTACAGTGGATCAGTATATTTGATTCGGGAGGAATGAAGTAACAGCTGCCCAAATTGAGCTTGAGCACTCCTGAATTTTGAGGGTGTTCAAATCTGGAAGGCAGGTGCTAGATTCCCTTTCTGAATATTAGGTAAATCTGGAAAGGAAAAGTCAATTTCTACTTTCATGGCTCAGAAGTGGAGATCCTCCTGTACTGTATCTGAAACTGCCCAGGTCCTCCTCCCCTCCCTTACTTTCCATTTTAACTTCTGGTGGGATCCACATACCTCCCTTGCTAGGCTTCAGATAGAGAAGTGCACTGTCCATTTAGTCCACCCAGTTCCTTCTTTGGGGGCTGCCAGGCAAGGTCACACCCACATCCCTAATCCAGCCTGGGAAAGTCTTGTGAGGGTGATATCTGGGCCAAAGCCTTCTACTCCTTGGGCATACATGTTCCCCGTTCACAGTTCCACCCACTTCTAACAGCTAGCTCTCCATTCATAGCAAGCTGCAGCACATGGGGTCTCACAGCTTCCCCATTCCCTCCCCCTCCCTTTCATGTTGATAGTGGCCAAGGGAATGCTGGGAAATGTAGTTCCTTCCCTGCTCCAGGGCCAGCACTATAGGCAGGGAGCTGGCCACAAAACTACAGTTCCCAGGGCCCTGTGGATACTCAGCTCCCATGTTGGATTCCTGCTGCTCTGAGGCTCCATTTCTGCAGTGCTGCGAGAGGGGAGGAAGTGAGCGTTATGGGCCCCCTTCTGAGCTTGGGCCCGGCGCTATGGCGCCACCATAGTAAATCAGGTACTGACTACAGTACTTGTGTGAGGTGAATTGAAAAATACTATTTCTTTTGTTTTTTACAGTGAAAATATTTGAAATCAAAATAAATATAAAGTGAGCAAATATAAATATAAATGAGTGAGTAAATATAAATCCACGTTGTATTCTGTGTTGTAATTGAAATCAATATATTTGAAGATGTAGAAAACATCCAAAATATTTAAATAAATGGTATTCTGTTATTGTTTAGAACGCGATTAATCGTGATTAATTTTTTTAATTGCTTGACAGCCCTAGCACAAACATTACAATAACATTGTAACTATCCCAAAACAAAGATTACAGACTCAGCTAAATGTATGTATAATATGAAAGATTTCTATATATTAAAAAGTGCCTTTGGTTCAGTATCTGGGGTCATCTCTGCTTAGGCAAATCCCTGACTATAGCCCACGGGTGGGAAATTCATCTAAGCCTTCTCTACTGCCTGTATTGTGGAAAAGGACAGTCATGTAGAGCTGGTCATGATTTATATTGTCTAACATAATGGATTTCCTAGTGTAGAGTTGGCCTTGGAGAACAGATGCACCATCTACCCACAAAACCCTCTTCCACCACAAGCCATCACAGCCCTAGAAGTAGAAGAGACGAGCCCAGGATGAGGTAGGGCTAGGCCAGCTGGAGGAGAAATGGATTCAGTGCCCCTTCTGGCAGCAAAGATCCTATACAACCCTGATAGGATTTAAAAGCTCATACTTCTCAGAGGTTGAATTGCAGCTACCCCCAAACTGCACTCCCAGTAATCTGTCCCTGTGTGTACATGCAACACTGTGTAGTTTTATTCGAGTTGTACTATTTTGCTTCTTTCTGTCTTGACGTTTTTCTCTTTTACATGTAATTATTGTGGTTTTCTTAAACTGTACTATTAACCATAAAATGGATCTATTTCTGTTTTTCTTACACCAGCTAGTTCTGTCAACTCCCTTTCTAATGTAGGTCATTTCATTTTGGTTTAAAAGTTTCAAAACATGAACAATTAGTTTCTTTTCTCCTTCATAGAATTAAAAATAAATTAAAAACAAAAGCATGAAGAAGGAAATGCTGTGTTGCATTTCTGCAGGGTACATAGGCATCTCTGCAGGAAAACGGCAGTTTAAAAGATAGCAGTTGTTACCATGCTTCAGTACAGATTCAGCTCAGTAAAATGAGTTTACTATTTTTACTGGTATATTTTGTTGATGGTGTTGCAAGCCAGTTAACAGAAGCACAATTATATAATCATGATTTAATCACAGACTAGTGTAAATTGAAATAACATGTTATAGAAAACATCAAACTGATCCGGCTCAGTGGCATGCAGAGGCCTGGATTTGCAAGCAACCCTTGGGCTTCACATTCCCATCAATAGAGATGTGTACACTAGCATAGGTGACCCACTGTGGTCTCCCTGGAAAATGTGCCAGCTACACAGCTCATAAAGATTTGTTGGAAACTGTCATCCATGCTGCAATCATTTTTAATTATGTAATACTTTTCATTGGATGCCTTTATGATACTGAAAGCAACTGCAGTGTCTTATTGAAGAAGCGTGGATCTAGCGGCTATCCTGTGCTGGGAGTCAAATGTTTGAAGTTCCATTTCGGTCACAGTCTTACTGTATGCCTTTGGTGAAGTCAAACCCCTTCATTTTATCATCTGTTAAATGGGGATAATAGTTCCAGACAGTGGTGTTGTGAGCCTTAATGAATGTTTAAAGTACCCTGAGATTCTCATGATGAGGAAGGTGCTATAGAAGTGCAAAGTATTACTAATAATTATTAATTTGAGAATGAAATTGCAGTAAAGATCTCATGTAAAAAACTGTCCTTCACAACATACATAAGGTGCTTCTTTAAAGATCTGAATGTTCTATTTTATGTTGCATGTTAAAGGGATAGTCTCATCTCAGGTAGGCACATGCAATACCATTGATATTACAGGGGTGTGGCCTGTATCTACAAGAGACTGAATTTCTAATTTCTAATTGCATTTGAACACTGGATCTTTGAACACTTTAGAAATAGTCTCTTCTGGTGTCGTAACACCAAAGGTTAAGAAATTGTAAAAATTTACTTAAGGCTTTGACACTAAAATGTTTTTAGAGAAATTTGATTTACAAATATTTTTTAAAAAGTTATGTCTTAACTAGGTGGTTTAGTTCATTTATGCTGTACATCAAAGATTCAGAATATTTAAATATATTTCCGTCTAAACCTCCCAGAATTTCTGCTGAACTAGTGTATTTGATTACTCTAAAATATGTGCTTATAGAAAAGAAAAAGACAGCGGATAGCTCTATGTTCAAATTGGAATATATAGTATTTTCTGCATGCAAAGAAGTATTTCTCCATCCTGCAATGGGCTTTTTTCATAGGTGCAATTTTCACCTTGGTGGATCCTATTGTTAGGATCAAGGCCTATGTTAGTTAAATAACGAGGACTGATGTACAAATGTTTTCAAATTTACATTTGTTGCATTACAAGAGCCTGTCTCTGTTCTAGTAGGGTCTCCATATTTCGTAATATGCTGAAAAACTGAATCTTCTTTGTCAACAGTGTGTGGCATAGATCAGTCTTTGTTTCTCAGCAGCAGCTAGTTGCATTTGTCCCAGTTAGATTCATAGTGCTTGAATTGTTTTTATCATATAAAGCCTGATCATAGATTTTTTTCTAGACCTGTTGGTTCAGACCAGATTTGAATCTTTGAGCTGACCTGCTTATTAACCCTAAATTTTACAAAGCTGTCTTTATGCTTCCTCCTACACAAAGTGCTTTGAAATGAATTAAGCACCTGATTGAATCAGTAAAGATACTGAAAACTAAAGAATATTGTATGATGGATAATATTGGGGACTGTTTTTAACAGACGTGGGTAAACATTTACATGAAATCGTGCCTAATTAAAAGTTAAAACCACAATATTTACATTTAAATACTTGTGCAATTGCAAATTTACCTTTATTCCCACACAAAATACTTTGTTAACTTAGAATTAAGGTTGTTTAAATGCATTTCCTATCAATGCACTAATTAAAAATGAGAGAAAACACTAGTTAAATGAACATTAACACCCACCCCAACTTCATTTGTCGTGCTTCTACATCGAGTCATCATGCTGCCTAAACACACAAATTCTGCAGATGTACAATTGTTATTTTCAGTTCCAGCACAGAACCAACAGTGCACACATACAGTTCCTTAAAACACACAAAATGTGACTTAATTCTGACCTCATACTTTTTCATGGAGAAATAGCATATTCTTCTTCGAGTGCTTGCTCATATTCATTGCATGCTAGGTGTGTGCACACCACGTGCACAGTTGCTGGAGACTTTTCCCTCAGTGGTATCTGTAGGCCCTACTCTGGCGCCCTCTGGAGCCGTGCACTTATGCCCCGATATAAGGGTTGCTGCCGGCTCTGCACCCTCTTGGTTCTTTCTGCCCACCCGTGATGGCTGCTGGAATGATCCTTCTTGCTGTGTCAAGTTTTCTTTCCCAGTGGTTGGACTTTTTTGGTCATATTCTATATAGTTATCATAGTTAGTATATATAGTTCTTAGTTAGAGTTAGTGAATATAGTAGTGTTAATACTTGTCCCTGTTGTCGAGGGACTCTTTGCCCACAGGGCTGGGCATGCCCCAGTTCCCGGGCTTCAAGCCGTGTGCTTCTTGCAGCAGACCGATGCCAGTTAGTGACTCACACTCTAGCTATCTAAAGTGTCTGGGGGAATCTCATGTCAAGGAAAAGTGGCAGATCTGCAGGGACTTCAAACCCCATACGAGGAAAGGACAGGGACATTCAGCTGAAAACCATTCTTATGGAGATGGCCCTCAGACCAGTCTCGGAACTGAGCCGCTCTGAATCGCTGCAGCATATTTTGGAATCTGTGCAGAGCGCTTCCCCAGAACTGTTTTTTCCAGTACCATTCTCCATCCCTGATGCTGAGGAACTAACATAGCACACTGAGAGAGGGTGTTCTCCAGTGCCAAAGAGAGAAAAGTGGGGAGGGACTGGTATAGTGAGACCTGCATCGGCCACTCATTCTTTCCCGAGCCACTGATGGCTCCACAGACCACCTAGAGCACTAGTCTTGTACAGGACCCGCCACTGACCCTTGGGAGTAGCTGTGGGGCCAGACGGGTGCTGTCCCCTTGACACCGGAGGCCTTTTAGGCGATGAAGGATCTGCTGTCACTCCTGATCCCAATGACCCCTCAAAGATCCCCATCGGCTAGGGTGATCAGGGTCAGAAGGGCACAAGGACCGACAAGCTCCATCCCTATACCGACAACCATGGCACCGTCCAGAGGAGGTGGAAGCGGGTACTGATCCCTGATCTCTTGCACTGCCCAATGGCAAAAGCAGGTACTATACCACCTTGGTCTCTAAGGGAAGGATCCTTTTTGGAGTTTGAAGGGGACTCCTTCTCTCTGGCTGAGACCTACCAGCACCCAGTCTACGGGCCTCTGGATTTCGGTACCGGCCCTTCCAGTGGCACCTGGCCAGTGGGCCCCTGACCGACGCAGTGGCAGTACCAGGGCCCCCTTCCCACCTCTCAAACTTCATTGTGTCAGAAAGGCGGACCACCGCCTCTTCCTGCCCGGCACCGGACCCAAACTCCAGCACTGATACTGGTGCTGACGTCCAGGTGGTTGGGATGGATGTAGTGGAAGCAGAGGAAGAGGAGGGAGTCCCTCCTCCAGCACAGGCCTCCTCCTCATAGTCCTCAGATGAGGCAGTTGCAGTCCCTAGTAAGACGACTTCAGGGCCCAACAGGACCTCCTGAAAAGGGTTGCAGCAAACTTGGGTCTGGAGGTGGAAGGGCTTAAGGAATCGGCACGCAGCCTAATCGACATGCTGGCTGCACCTAATGGCATGGCTGATGCATGACTGAACCCTGAAGAGCAGGCTTGCTCAGAATAGGCTCGACAAATCTTGCTAGGTAACTGAAAACCTTCCACCAGGCCTACCTACTTGGCCAAGTGGAAACGTTTCACTTGTTGGGCCTCCAAACAGAATCTCTCTGCATCCTGGTCTTCTCTGCAGTCTATCTTGGACTAGCTGCTCCGCCTAAAATATCAAGGTCTGTCTCTCTCCACTATTAAGGTTCACTTGGCAGCCATCTCAGCCTTCCAGCCTCTAGTGCATGGCAGATCAGTGTTCTCCCACGAGATGACAGTCAGGTTTCTCAAGGGGCTGGAATGACCCTGTCCTCAAGTTCATGATCCGATGCCTGAATGGGACTTAAACCCGTTCTGTCGAGATGCATGGGGCCTCCCTCACATGGTGTTCTTCAAGGACAAGATCCAGGTGCGCCCACATATGGTTTTCTGACCAAAGGTGGTGTTGCAGTTCCACAACAACCAGTACATTTTTCTTCTTGTCTTCTTTTCGAAACATCAGCTTCGTACATTAGATGTTAGGCAGGCCCTCACCTTCTATATTGAGAGAAGTAAGCCTTTCCGCAAGTCCAGGCAACTCTTTGCAGCAGTAGGAGAAAGGATGAGAGGGTTACCTGTGTCATCCCAAAGAATCTTGTTTTATACAACCGCCTGTATCTGAGCTATGAGCAGACGAAGGCTCCGCCTCCAGCCATCATGACTGCTCATTACATGAGAGCCCAGGCTTCGTCAGCAGCATTCCTCATGCAGGTACCAATCCAGGACGCAACTTGGTTGTCTGTTCATACCTTTGCGTCCCACCACGCCATCATTCAACAGGCCCATGACAATTTCGGGAAAGCAGTGTTGTTGTCAGCATGTCCATGAACTCTGAGGCAACCTCTGGGGATACTGGTTGTGAGTTACCTAGCATGGAATGGATATGAGTGAGCCCTCAAAGAAGAAAAAATGGTTACTAACCTTTTGTAAATGTTCTTCAAGATATGTTTTGCCCATGTCCATTCTATAACCTACTCTCCTACCCCACCGTCAGAGTTACTGGCAAGAAGGAACTGAGAGGGCGCAGGGCCGGTGGCACTCCTTATACTGGCGCATACGTACGCGACTCTAGAGGGCAGTAGAGCCGGTCCTACAGATACCACTGAGGGAAAAATCTCTAGCAACTGTGCATGCAGCGCACCTACCATGGAATGGACATGAGCAACACATCTTGAAGAATAATAGTTATGAAAGGTCAGTAACTGGTTTTTTTATGTCTAGATTCCCAGCTGTAGCCAAGGACAAGGGATGCAAACATAGATCCTGAGGCTATGCCAGGCGGTGTCCCAGCATAAGTTAGAATAGCCTGAAGAAGCAACTACACAGAGTCTGCCAGCTGGAGCAAATGCTTCCAGATGACAGCTGCTAAATCCATGTTTTGGCCAATCTTGGCATCATGTCTCCACTCTCTCTGCCTCGTCCCACACTGTCCAAGCCCCAACCTCTTATCTGCCCTTACACCTTATTTCTAAGGAGTTTTCTTTAGAGCTTCCATTAAGTTTTTAGATTTAAAGGATTTCAAGAGATGTTTTCTGTTTAAATCAAAGGAATAAAATCACTCTCCACAAAATATTAAAACCTGTAACGATTTCTCTCATGAGCTATAAAGCTTTCATATGGGACTTTCATATTAAAGTTTAGGTAAGTATATTTTAAAGAGATTGATTCTTTTATACTGTACTTTCTCTCTGTATGCCTGATTCTGCTATCTTTACTCATGTTGGGCAATAACTTATACCCCGAATAGTTCCATTAAGTAAAGGTAGCTGAGTCTGAATTGTAACTTGGAGAAACCTCAGGGCTACTCTAAATTGCACAAGCTGCAATGAATCCCATGGGACTGTTCCAGCAGCTAGTGATCACGTGAATGCAATAGTGCCCTGACTATCCTCTCTTTCACCAGCCATGACCCCTATGTCAAGGGAGCTGGAAAGGGATGGCACACAAGGAAGAATCTCCAGGTAGCCAGGTATGACTTGAGATATGGTCCTAGAAGTGTATGTAACTTTCACCTCCAGTTCTTGTTGGACTGATATAGGGCCACTATGTGAGGCCTTATCACTTAATCATTTCATGTACAGTAATAGGAGTTACATTCATGTATGGATCTGTAGACCTAGACATCTGTAATTTTGAACCAGTGAAGTGTATCTCACTATTTATGGGTTAATAAAACAGCTTTAATAAATGAATGTATTCAAATATCAGAATAAGCATTGAGCTATAAAACATCCACAATTTATGTCTTCACATACAAGCTCTTCTGCCAGAAGGCTTTAGTGTGTGTGTATGCATACTTTACATGAGAATGAAGCCCAACCAGTTTTGCCCTGAACAGTCATTAGTTATAATGAGCCAGTTCCTCAGCTGGTATAAATCAGCATAGCTCCATTGAACTTAATGGAATTGGTTTATACCAGCTGAGGGTTTGGCCCAATATGTTTACTGATGGACTACTTTACTGTCTTCTGTTTATAGTTCTAGTTATTCTGAATCTTTAGTTAAAACTTTGACATTTAAATCATTTTAGGTTGCTAAAAACTTTTCTGACATGAATAACGAGGTAACATAATGATCAAGAGAAAAAGCTCTGGCTTTTTATTATATTGAGTTCATGATAACATAAACAGATCCTGACAGTTTGTGTTTTCATTGGCATAAGATGATAAAAAAAATGCTTTGTAGTAGGGATAATGTGATAAACAAGTTTATGGCTGATTTTTTCAAATTTTTTTTGTCAGCTCTGTATCTCATTCCTCAAATTGTTCCACAGACATTTTCATTTTGTAGATTTTATAGTTCTGAAACTAGTGAAGTATTATGAATAACAGAAATTGTTAAGGAAAACACATAATATTAACATATAAAATTCACACATATTTATTATTATTTTTCTTCCTAATTAAAATGCTGGCTATTAATTGTGTACTTAGGTGAGCTCGCAATTTGATCCCTTCTTGGAATAGTTGTTAGAGAACAGATAAGCTAAGCTGATCTGTAAATAAACCCCCATGAGTGGTTCTTGAATCAAAATTTTCTTGAATGCAGCATGTTTCTTAAGAAAATGTGCCAGTGTTCTACGCAAGAAACTGGGTAAGAAGTAGACTTCTTGTGAAGATTAAAGTCAAATTTTTCAAAAGTGGTGAAAGAATTTGGGTGTGTGAAACTGAGGAATCCAAATTCAGCAGCTTCCTTTAAAAAATTGCCTGTAAATGGAAAGCCATGGAAAGCTTGCATTGTTCATGATAGAAGGTTAAACCTGTTCCAATCAAGTACAGAACATGAGACATTCCAGAAAGAGCAAGAAAGAGTCTCCAGAAAGAGCAAAACAGGCATTTTTTGAAACGTTAACTTTAGATCTCTGTGTCTATTGCCATCCTGAGAATGACTATTTGATTTCGTGAGTCAGGTTGTTCTGGCTGCTCCAAAAGAGTATGATCCTTTGAGGTACCAAGCAGTCTCAATGTCCTTTGCTTTCAGTGGAAATTGAAAGTGCTCAGCACCTCAAAGGACTGCTTGACTGTCTTCCTTATTTGTCTCAGACCAGATTAAAGACAATTTGGCTGTTGTTTTGGATCCTCACAAACACAGAAGATAGAACAGTTTCTCTTTAGATTTTAGCAGTCAAGTGTATGAAGTGTTCATTGCACTCATTCCCATTCCTCAAAGAAGCACCCTTTGTTGAATATTAATATGTATTCTTTACTCATCTTGTGAAACTCTCCCTTCAAGTATTGACTCTTATGAGCTGGAGGTTTCTATTACAGAAGTTTTTAATTCAGGCAGTTACTTTGGCTCTTATTGTAAAATGAACATGTAGGCTTAGTAACTGATGGATCCTAAATAAAATTTCATTAGGACAAACTGATGTTCTATACTCATCCTAATTTACTTCCAAAGATAGGACCTGACCCTGCAAGCCTTACTAACAGAAGTAATCCTTATTCACACGCTTGGTTCCCTTGATATTAGAGAAATTATTCATGTGCAGAATTTGACCTTTTAAAATTTATAGTGTAATTCTGCCACCTTTACATTGGTTGAGTAGTACCTTACTCTGTGAATAGTACTACTGATTTTGATGGAATTGCTTGGAGAGTGAGGTACTACCCAACCAGTAGATGGGAAGAATCTATCTCTTAATTAGGCTCCGAGGGTGTGATTCTGACATCATTACTCAAATTGAGCTGTAATTATTAGAAATTATTTGTTATAGTAGTAACCATTTGGGGTCATGACCAACAAATTTGGGAATGGTTGATTGAGTAGATTGAGTAGCAATTTTTTTCATGAGTAGCCTCATTGAAATCAGCAGGACCATTCCTGGAGTTAGGTATTTCTCAATGTGAGTAAGGGTGGCAGAATTGGATTCTACATCATAGAATCATAGAAATGAAAGGCTGGAAGGGACCTCAAAAATTATCTAATCCATCTCCCCTATGCTGAGGCAGAACCAAGTATACCTAGACAATCCCTGACAGGTATGTGTCAAACCTGTTGTTAAAACCTCTAATGATGGGGATTCCACAACCTCCTTTGGTAACCTGTTCCAGTGCTTAGCTGTCCTTATAGTGAGAACGTTTTTCCTTATATCTAACCTAAATCTCCTTTGCTGCAGATTAAGCTGACAACTTCTTGTCTTACCTTCAGTGGATATGGAGAACATCACAGTCCTCTTTATAACAGACCTTAACATATTTGAAGACTGTTATCAGGTCTGTCCTCAGGCTTCTTTTCTCAAGACTAAATGTTCCGAGGTTTTTTTTAAGTGTTCTTCATAAGCCAGATTTTCCAAGCCTTTTATCATTTTTATTGCTTTCCTCTGGACTCTCTCTAATTTGCCCACATATTTCTTAAAGTGTGGCACCCAAACAAGACATAAACTCTAGCTGAGGCTTCACCAGTGCCAAGTAGAGTGGAATAACTGTCTTCCATGTCTTACATCCAACACTCCTGCAAATAAACCGAGAAAATTAATCTATTTGCAACTGCATCACATTGTTGGCTCATATTCAAATTGTGACCCACTATAACAAGCAAATCCTTTTCTGCAATGCTAGAATCTAGCCACTTATTTCCCATTTTGTAGTTGTACATTTGATTTTTCCTTTCTAAGTGTAGTAGTTTGCACTTATTTTATTGTATTTAATCTTGTTGATTTCAGAACAATTCTCCAGTTTATCCAGGTCATGAATGAATGTTTTATTTCCAGAATTTCCAAATCATTGGTCTGCTTCTGCTCCCATTGACTTTTCTGGTACAGATTTCTTCCTTACATACTCGTGTTGGATTCACTATCAGTGCTAGTAGATTGTTTCAAATAGTTTTTCTATGATCTTCCATATATTGGTGTTTATGTGATAAAATTGTGAAAGTTACTAAACAGTTCCAGTATGAGTATACAACAAGCAATTCAGAGATATAAAATCTAGTATTTAGATAACAAAGATGAGCACACTGGCTAACTCTGTATATGTCAAGTTGTTTTTAGTGAGTAGTGGTTTGACAGGCTATTGCTATGATTACAATTTGGTGATAGGAATATCTTTCCAAACATAGTCACCCTTTGGGAGCTGCGAAGCGCCGGCTGTGTGCCCTCACTTTCTAATTACAAGAGAAATACACTTATTCCCTGAAAGGCTTTTCTGAAGCACAAACCTGTACTTATGTTCTTCAAAACATTGTTTCCTACTCTTTACTAGTCTGTCGTCATGCTGTGGATTAAAGATCGTATAATGGCAGGTGATGAAAAAAAATTCAAATTTTTTTCAGTGATTTTCACTCTGTACCATTTATGGGCTTTTTATATTTATTGATCTTAGTAGTATTCTAAAAACGTACTCTGAATTGAGAACCAGAGTAAGGTAATTCTGTGAAATATGGGTACTGTACTAGAAATACTGCTTGTGTCAAGGTTCCTCCCCCACTCTGAACTCTAGGGTACAGATGTGGGGACCTGCATGAAAAATCTCCTAAGCTTATTTTTACCAGCTTAGGTCAAAACTTCCCCAAGGCACAAAATATTCCACCCTTTGTCCTTGGATTGGCCGCTACCACCACCAAACTAATACTGGTTACTGGGGAAGAGCTGTCTGGACACGTCTTTCCTCCCAAAATACTTCCCAAAACCTTGCACCCCACTTCCTGGACAAGGTTTGGTAAAAAGCCTCACCAGTTTGCCTCGGTGACTACAGACCCAGACCCTTGGACCTTAAGAACAATAAACAATCCTCCCAACACTTGCACCCCCCCTTTCCTGGGAAATGTTGGATAAAAAGCCTCAACAATTTGTATAGGTGACCACAGACCCAAACCCTTGGATCTGAGAACAATGAAAAAGCATTCAGTTTTCTTACAAGGAGACTTTTAATAAAAATAGAAGTAAATAGAAATAAAGAAATCCCCCCTGTAAAATCAGGATGGTAGATACCTTACAGGGTAATTAGATTCAAAAACATAGAGAATCCCTCTAGGCAAAACCTTAAGTTACAAAAAAGATACACAGACAGAAATAGTTATTCTATTCAGCACAGTTCTTTTCTCAGCCATTTAAAGGAATCATAATCTAACACGTACCTAGCTAGATTACTTACTAAAAGTTCTAAGACTCCATTCCTGGTCTATCCCCGGCAAAGACAGAATATAGACAGACATACAGACCCTTTGTTTCTCTCCCTCCTCCCAGCTTTTGAAAGTATCTTGTCTCCTCATTGGTCATTTTGGTCAGGTGCCAGCGAGGTTACCTTTAGCTTCTTAACCCTTTACAGGTGAGAGGAGCTTTCCCCTGGCCAGGAGGGATTTCAAAGGGGTTTACCCTTCCCTTTATATTTATGATAGCTTGTAATACACGACTTCTAAAATGCCTTCACATGAAGCATCTTAACATTTCTGTCATGTTATAAACTTCTCCCTGAGAGAAGCCTATGGTCACAATTGCAAACTTGGTACTTTTCTCTTTTCAAAACGACAGCACTATTTAGCAATAATATTTTGCAATTAATGACCTTGTAATGCTCTGCCAGCATCCTGAATAGAAAATCAGTTGTGTGGCTGCTGATATGGAATTAAGAATCCGGATGCATCAGGATTAGAGGTCTGTGGGAGGGGGAGAGATCATTTACGTGTGCGCTCCATTTCTCAGACAGCTCTGCCACTTTCGCAACTTCGTTTATAAAACACAACAAACACGAAACGGGAATCTCTGGGCCAGCTAATTTCTTGGTTAATCACCTGGCTGGGTAAAGGGCTCGTTTCTATAGGTTTGTGCAAGCTTCAGTGCTGGACAAGCTCACAGATTTTTGTATTTTTTGTTATACCTGGGTTCAGACAGGTGGTTTGCAATAAATTTGAGTAACTTTACATGTTAGCATACCTTTCCTGATTATCTGTGACCTGCATTCCTCATGATAAGACAAAACAAAATTCAGAACTTAATATTACAAGAACATTTTTGTGTGGAGGTGAAAGTGAAGAACGTAAGTTTGGAATCTCACATTTGCAATATTTAGGTGTTCTCTCTAAGTGTAAGATCAGTTATGATTTACTGAAGACCAATTATGTTAATTTTGATGGAATAGAGAGAGAGTCAAAGGGGTTAACACGACTGTCATTATACAACACTAAAGAGTTAAATGGTTCAGGTTTTTGAGTAAAGAGGCCATGGTCTGCTTAGTGCCATGGCAAACACACTAGAAAATTCATGCAGAATTTTGGAAATTTATTGATCATGATGCACAAGAGAAAAAGAATCAGAATGAGACAAAGTATTTTGGAATTAAGATTGAGTGATTACATGGAACAAACTTAATCAAAGCCTATCAAAATCTCTTTTTCAGAGGGAGGACGTGGGTTAGAGGCAGGCAGTCTTTCTTGGTAGTGAAGACAGGATTAGTTCTGTTGTTGAATTCTGAGTTGTGAATCATAGTCACTTTCCCTGCTGTTGACAAAAAAGAGACACAAGGAGGAAAAAGAGATTAGCTAGTAAAGGTGAGGAAATATAGCCTTTCCTTGGTGTTCTAAGGTGGCTGGTCAATCACAGACATGGTCTGGGCTGGCAGGTCGGCCACAACAGCTGTTGCCCTGGACTCTGGCTAACCTTTTCTGTCTGGTATGTCATTTGTCTGGGCTGGTCATGTCCTTCTCCTTTGCTGGTCTTTCTCAGGCTGGGCAGATCTGGATGGATTGTCTCATCTGGTCAGGCTGCTGCTCTGCAAAACAGTTAGTCTAGGGATCAGGGGAAAAGCAGAGAGAGAGAGAGAAAGGGAAGAAAGTAACACACGAGGGAAGGGAAGACAGAGCAGGATATCACATGTATCGAGCTGGGTCTTGCTGATGCAGCAGTGATGGTCAGGCATCTCCACTGGTCCTTGAGGCTCACAAATGAAGGACAGAATCCCTGGAGCAAAGTGGAGGCCTGCTGGTCTTTCCCTCTCCTCTGGGAATTCTTCGGTCAATCTGTTCATGCTCCCCCCCTCCCCGAGTTTCCTTTATTAGGGACGCTAAAAAGGAGCGATGTATGGAATAGCCCATCCTCTCATTATTCTGCTCACAATTATGCCTAATTTCTGACATAACAATTTTGATTCGTTGATTTCTGGTTAACAGACATGATCTCAAGACAGTCCTTCAGTTATATCATTAGGTCTTCTTGTTTGAACTAACCCAGTTTCTTTCTCCCTTTTTCACCTTTTCCCATCAATATTTGTTATAGGTATTTGGAACACTTTATCAACTTTTATCCAGTTCCACGCAGCTGAACTCACAATTAGGGTAGGCTAGTTAGGTCCCAATTATTATAAGAGACTACTGGATTAAGAAGTTGCAAAAGAGCTTTTGAACAAGTGTTATAAATAGAAGAACTTCCAGAAACTTGTAGGCTAAAAAAGTTTCCATTTAGAATGGGTTACAGTTTTGGTTGAACAGGAAATTTGATTACAAATGAATGGTAGAACCTCAGAGTTACAAACACCTCAGGAATGGAAGTTGTTCATAACTCTGAAATGTTCGTAACTCTGAACAAAGAGTTATTATTGTTCTTTCAAAAGTTTGCAGCTGAACATTGATTTAATACAGCTTTGAAACTTTACTATGGAGAAGAAAAATGCTGCTTTTAACCCTCTTAATTTAAATGAAACAAGCACAGAAACAGTTTCCTTACCTTGTCAAATCTTTTTTTAAACTTTCCCTTTATTTTTTTAGTAGTTTACTTTTAACATAGTACAGTACTGTATTTGCTTTTTCTTTTCTTTTTTTTTTTTTTGTCTCTGCTGCTGCCTGATTGCGTACTACTGGTTCCAAATGAGGTGTGTGGTTGACTGGTCAGTTCATAACTCTGGTGTTCGTAACTCTAAGGTTTTACTGTAATTGTTGTCTGCCATTGGAAATAGTTCAACAGTTATCATGTGCAATTTCCAGGTAAATCAAAATAATGTATCAACTACACATTTAACTGCATAATATAATTTAGGATGGTACCTGTAATTGTCTTGGTGCCATTGCTTGTGAAAGTGTTTAGGGAAAAGGATGCCTAAGCAATTTAATGGACTGGTATTGTATGATGTAAGTGGAATACAACAGCATCTACATTACACAAATTTAAGAGCATAATCTCATCATGTACTAGAACCAACCTCCTGCAGTGCAGGAATGGGAGAGTCTTGAGTTATATATTTTCTAAATATTGACATGATGATTTTATGATTAATTTTGTAATGCTTTTTATATTGGTAAACTAAGATGAGAAATACTGGATTTGTGCTGGAAATGGCCCACCTTGATTATCATGCACATTGTAGGGAGAGTGGTCGCTTTGGATAAGCTATTACCAGCAGGAGAGTGAGTTTGTGTGTGTGGTTTTTGGGAAAAAAAAAGGGGGGGGGTGAGAAAACCTGGATTTGTGCTGGAAATGGCCCACCTTGATTATCTTACACATTGTAAAGAGAGTGGTCACTTTGGATGGGCTATTACCAGCAGGAGAGTGAGTTTGTGTGTGGGGGGCGGAGGGTGAGAAAACCTGGATTTGTGCTGGAAATGGCCCAACTTGATTATCATACACATTGTAAGGAGAGTGATCACTTTAGATAAGCTATTACCAGCAGGAGAGTGGGATGGGAGGAGGTATTGTTTCATGGTCTCTGAGTATATAATGTCTTCTGCAGTTTCCACAGTATGCATCCGATGAAGTGAGCTGTAGTTCACGAAAGCTTATGCTCAAATAAATTGGTTAGTCTCTAAGGTGCCACAAGTACTCCTTTTCTTTTTGCGAATACAGACTAACATGGCTGTTACTCTGAAACCTAAGATGCACAAACATTTCAGCACAGTTAAATATTTATATTGCATGTGTCGGTGTGTGATATGATAGGAATAAAAATTCCTTTGCAAGGTAACTTTGAATGCTAACCAACCCAAGAAACTTTCCTTCAGCAAACAAGAGACATCTTTTATAAACGGTCTGTGCCACAGATGCCTATCTTATCTATGTATCTATGTACCACATTCATCACAAGGGTATATAATTCACCTACCTTCTTTGTGGAAAGTTAATTCATTGCTTAAAGCAAATAGAAATCCTCAGTTCATAGAAAAATACTCTACGGCAATGAAAGCTCTCAGATTTTCCATCATGTGCCTCAAGTAGTTTAGTTTCAATACCCTCTGAATACATTGTGCTGAGAGTGCCACTGTCTATTGCACTGTGGACACATGTATGTTAGGAACTGCAGTAAGAATGCTCATACATGTAAACATACTTTAGGCCACTGAAGAACCTTCGGATGACTGCTTTCAATCATGACCAGCCTGGGCTAGATTTGAACAAGTGATCTACATGTGAAAGGCTTTATGGCCTGTTACCAATCCCTTGACCCATTAAGTCCTCTTCAGTTTCATTTTTAGAAGATATTACTTCTCTAGGACATTTTCTTACATGGGTTTTCTATGCATGAATATGTTCAGAAAAATCAAATTACTTTATTCAGAGAAGCAGATGTTTCAGACATTTTGCTGCTCTTCTAATTTAACTAACTAACTTTTAACTAACTTTTTCTGTCTGAGGGCAAATACTAACAGAGAGCCCTAAAATATAAGGTGCCATTGATGTAATTTTGATATTCACAATATTTAAAAGGTATTGCATCACAAAGGAAAAAACAAAGGCCTATCTTATATTTTGTCTCCTGCTTCTTTTCTGAAATGGACAGATAGGAGCAGTGGTAAGAGGCAAACAGTAATTGTCTTTTTCTGTTTTTCTGGAATCGTGTATCTGCAATATACTGTGCATTTTAAAGTTATAATACCTGCTACAAGGGAGTATTTCTTTAAGATTTTTTTTTTTGTTACCTCCTGCCAATGTGATATGGCAGAAAAGGCATTGCTTCTGTCAGAAAAGGGCAGCATTATTTGGATAGGGACAAGTAAAAATACCATTTTAAGTTTGCATTTTCTCATCTCTGATTTTTATATTGTAGAAAGTGAGATTAAAAATTATTTCTCAGAAATAAAGATTTACTGAAGAAACATATGTGGGCCATATCCTGAAAATTAGGTTGAGTATGACAATTATAATTTAGTTAGAAAATACATGAAAAGACTTTTAGACAATTATTTACTTTTACCACCCCTTGATGGATATTTATTTATTATCCATTTATAGCTGCTGCAATAGTTGGTCTGTCCAAAAGTATGAGTAAGCCATGCTGACCTATTTTCTTTTCTGAGGAAAGAAAAAAAGCTTTTGCTCTCCTTGGTCTGCCCTTTAGACACGTCACTGAAGAAACCCAAATGTTTGGGTTGGAATGTTTGGAAGGACAGAATTCGCCTCCCCTTTCCTCCATTGATCAGGACTTGCTTACAGAAAATCACTATTTATTGTTTATAAAATTTTAATTAATCTTCCATACCAAGCTTATCAGATATGTAAGGGTCCCCACAGGAAAAACATTTGCTACTTTCTGTTCTTTGAAATACTGATGGTCTTGTACAATTCAAATAATTTTATTTAAGATATCATTCAACAGCAGAGGAAATTAAATACAAATAATGTTATACTTAACATTCTTGTAAAAGTCACCAAATTCAGCACTATGGCCCTCTGAGTTAGATTCCTGACCCTTACAATTGCTGCTTTGCTCCACTGCCTTTGACTGTATTCCTGATGTGTGGTCAAGGCACTTCTATGCCCTAATAATTCCTAGCTGCCAGAATGGCCCCTTGGGGTAATAGGCAGCCAGGCTGCTGTAACTCATTCCAGGGGCCACACTGTTCCAAGTTTTAGGAAGCTACCTTTGCTCCCACACTAACCTGCAGTTAACACCACTCAGAAACACCTCAGTATCAGGTCATCTGTCCTTAACTCACCCCTTGTGCAGCCAAATTATGCTTGAAGTCAGCTGGACTACTTGCATAAGAAAGAAGAGCAGTATTTAGCACATAATGTTTTTAGCACAAAAGTATTTAGCACAACATTTCCTACCATGGAAGATACCCTGAAATACTTAGGGACAAGGTAAATGCCACATTCTCACCACTGCAGTATGAAACAAACATACTTCATTGACAAGAAAATGGCCTAGAAATATGAGGCAACATAGCACTCTCCCTCCTTCCCCCTGAAATCCAGCAGTCTATTTAGTTTGATATCCTGTCTCCTACAGTGTGCGGAACTTAGAAGAAGCCATGACCCCCAACAAATACATCTAATTGGGTAACACTGTATCCTACTACAGGACATTTCTCCCTGATCCCTGCTTATCATCAGTTTATTCCCTGAAGCAAGAGGACTGATACAGTAGGTCTTGAAAATTTTATTTTTGCTGGTGTAACTTAGGGATTCTTAATATATATTAGTAGTAATGATACTATAGATATAGTGGAGATGGCCATTTAATTCTGAGCAATACAGTATTTATATAGGAGCCAGGACCCAGGCAGCAGTAAAATAAAGGGTTACATCCAGCTGTTAAAACAGAGTGAAAAGGGATAGATACACAGATTGTCTCCCAATGAGCCTGATTCTTCCCTGCTTTGCACTTTGTGGAGTTATTTACATCTGTGCAAAGTGGCTGTAAAATGCTCCCAAATTGGAGTTCTTCACTCGTGGTTGCTAATTAAACTAGTTGACTGCATATGATGGGAGAACTAAGCTGCATGCTTTAAAAGACTGCACTAACTTACTACACTGGAGTGATAGGATAGCAGGGGCACAGTGCCCCTCAGGTGTGCAGTTTTTGCAGGACCCCTTCTTCTGGGCTGTGGCAAAAGGCACAGTCCAACTGTCTTTTGTTATAATGCTAAAATAGACTGTACTTTTATCCAGCATCTTTAATCCCAAAGGATCTTCAAACAGTCAGGAGTTCAGTCAGAGTTCAGTCAGGCCCTATGCATTGAAAATGCACCCACTAGGCAAACACAACAATGAAGAAGGAAATTTAGGCAGTGATATGGGGATTATCCCCTATTATTATGAAAAGTGTCATAGGTTTTAAGCTTTAACCCAAAGGACCCCCACAGAGCAAATTCTGTGGAACTCAGTTTCTTTTCTGAGGAAAAATAAAGGCCTGAGCTGACCTGTCTGAGATTTGAACCTGTGATGGACTCAAATCCAGTGAAATGGCTTTTGCTGAAACTTAAAAAAAAAAAAAAAAGTTCACCCCCTCTGTCAGAGTTTAAGCCTGGAAAATTTCCATCCTAAAGGTGAATACAGTGGTCCTGGAACAATTTTTATATTTGTAGTGCTGAAGGCAAAAACCATGTATTTGGGATTTTACCACTACTTCAAGCCAGGGGTGTGGCAGCACCCCTTGTTCCAGCACCTATGCATGTTTCAAAAAGTTATGAGCATATGAAAGCAGGTGGTTCTAGACGCATCCCTTGAAATTGCAGACAAAGATTTAAACAAAAGCAGTTGCGTAACAGATGTGCATCCATACTGTGCAACACTGTCAAAATTGCTGGTTGACAATGGGTCATAAATCCGTCATCACCTTTTAAAACAACAGGTTTCAGAGTAACAGCCGTGTTAGTCTGTATTCGCAAAAAGAAAAGGAGTACTTGTGGCACCTTAGAGACTAACCAATTTATTTGAGCATGAGCTTTCGTGAGCTACAGCATCCGATGAAGTGAGCTGTAGCTCACGAAAGCTCATGCTCAAATAAATTGGTTAGTCTCTAAGGTGCCACAAGTACTCCTTTTCTTTTTTTAAAACAATAGGATCTACATAATTATGCCCAGATCGTGGAGTGTGAATATTCATCAGGCTAAAGTGTTTCTATGATCAACTCCTGTCTGGGCTGGCTTTAGGTTTTTTAGTACCTTCTCTTTGTAAATCAGGAAAGTGCCAGCCAATTGTATAGCAGAAAATCCATGCTTTTTGGGTCATCCAGAGGGCAGTCCTTCATGTGCTCAGTGGTTTTCTTGCCTCAAATGGGGTTGGTTGCCCTCATGGCAACACCCTCCCTATTTAGCGAGTAACATTTTTCCTTTTATATTTTCACAGTGCTGAGTTGTAGTTAATTGTTCTGTTGATTTTTTTCTTTGTTTTATTTCTCACCTTTTGTTATCATACCAAGATGTGTCAGGGAGATAAGCTAGCTGTGTCAGGGAAGATAAGAGGGGTCACATTTGTATTCTTTTGAAAGCTTCAGAGTGAGTTTCTTCAACTACAAGTACTCTAGCTGCACTGACCATGACAGTCATCATGTCAAGTGAATCCTGCATGCACCTCATCTCATCTACTCTTAAAAGAGCTCAGTTGAGGAGGCACAAATAGATGTAGGAAGAAAAGGGGAGGTTCCTTGTTCCTTTGATGCACTGGATATCAGTAGTAAGAGCCACAACACCACCTTCAGGTAAAACCACAGTTCATTTCTCAAACAACACCCTCGATTTGTACCCTTTTCCAGTTCTTGCCAAAATTGTGTAGCATGCAGTTGGTGGGAAGGACTGTGTAAAATCAGCCTTGTGAGGGATTTGGGAGTTTTCTTCACAGGAAACATTTCCCAGCTTTTTTTGGAGGGGGAAAAATTACATCTCTTCTTTCACCTCCCCCAGTTTGCCTTTAGAAAAAGGAGAAATCTGCAGTAAAGGCCTTTTTTCCTCCCTCCTGCCCCCTTATTCTTTAGAGGAAGAAGCAGAAGAACAATCCCACCAGATACCTCTGAGATAAGGAAGGCCTTTGTCTATCAGGCTTCCAAGAGTCTGTATTCCAGGTCACCTTTAACAGAAAACAGAGAACATAGTTTCTATAAAGGGAAATCATGTCTTACTACATCTATTAGAGTTCAACATGTGGAACTCCTTGCCTGAGGAGGTTGTGAAGGCTAGGACTATAACAGAGTTTAAAAGAGAACTGGATAAATTCATGGAGGTTAAGTCCATTAATGGCTATTAGCCAGGATGGGTAAGGAATGGTGTCCCTAGCCTCTGTTTGTCAGAGAGTGGAGAAGGATGGCAGGAGAGAGATCACTTGATCATGACCTGTTAGGTTCACTCCCTCTGGGGCATCTGGCATTGGCCACTGTCGGTAGACAGGATACTGGGCTGGATGGACCTTTGGTCTCACCCAGTATGGCCATTCTTATGTTCTTATGCTTCTTATGTTCTTTTAGACCTCTCTGGAACATTCCAAATTGTAGATTGTTGGAATACTCACAGTGTCACAAGTGGAATGGAGAAGACCTCTAGGACTATAAATTCAGTGTCTTACATGTGTGCTAGTTTTCTCCCCTCAAAATTATAATTGAACAACCAAGTCAATCTTCAGTTTATTGCAAGGGCCTAGATTAGCCAAATCATTTAAAAATAAGATGAAAATATATGCAAAAATGCAGCACCATGTGATTAGCAGCTTACAAAGGTAGTAACTTATATGTGTATTGTACCTTCCAGCCTGAAGCAAGGCACTTTACAAACCATGGCCCTGATCATGCAAACACTCAAACTCAATGGAACAGCTCATGTGCATAAAGTTGCTCACATGCATATGTGTGTGCAGGATTGTGCCCTGTAAATTGGGACCACTGCACATATCACTGAAACGCAGTTAAGAAATAAAGTAGGATTACGTGCAAACTTGAAGAGTTATCAAGCATATTAATAAGGAAAAGGGCCACAGAAACCACCAGTTCAATGTGCAGCTGCTTAGAAGAACCCTCCAAAACCTAACCGCGCTAGGCTGCATATCTGATATTTCTATGTGAACAATAGTATACAAAAATAAACAGTTGTAGTAACAAAAGGACAAAATACCAAATAGTTATGATGATACAGTTCATAAGGGCTTGTTTCTGCTCTCTCTGAAGTCCAATTGATATTTGTTAGGCTACACTGCATGCAGAATGTTGGGCCAGTTCCTCAACCATGTGTAAATGGACTTAGTTCCTTTGACTTCAATAGTTGTGCTTATCTTACCTCTGAAAGATGTTAGTACCTTGGAGATCATTTAGTACAGAGCAACAGAGGGCTAGATTCATAAAGAGACTTAAGCATTACAATGCTCAGTGTTTCAGTGCTTAACTTTTAGGTACTTAGCTTCCCAGTGGAATCCACAAACCCTGAGTTAGGCACAGAGGCTCCCTGTGCAATGCATAGGGAGAGACAGGTGTCTAAGAATGGAATCCACAAAAGCCACAAGATGAGTGGGAAGCTGCCTCAGCAGGAGAAGGATGTATTCTAAGTCCTGCCCCTTTCAGGAAGTTCAGTGACTAAGTCCATGGGGGAGGGGAGGTGGTTATGTTAATTTGGGATTCACAGTCGGGAACCTCTCCAGGAGTCAGGCCCCTAAGCTGCTTGTAGCAAGAAGGGTGGGGGCGCACACCTAATTCCACACAAAATATCCAGCGGAGGAGTATTTCCTTATCACCTTTAACCCCATGGTTAGGGTACCCATCCAGAATGTGGGAGACCCCCACTTTAATTCCTTCTATGTCTGATACGCAGAAGTGATTTGAACATGGGTCTCCTACTTCTCTAGCACATTCCTTAGCCACTAGACTAGGGGATAATTTGTGCTGTTTGTTTCCTGTTGAAGCTGTTCCACTATGTATGAAATACTTAAATAACTTAATATGCATTGGGCTGGAGAGCAAATGAGAATGACTTTGTGGACCACTGGTTAGGGCATTTCCCAGAGGACTGGAAAATCTATGTTCAACTCCCTTCACCACATCAGCCAAGAGGGAAGAATTGAACTAGGCTCTTCCTCATCCTGGGTGAATGCCCTAAGCACTGAGCTAAACGTTATAAAGGAGGCTGCCTCCCTGACTACTGTGTGTGGTGTTAGGTGTGCTCCGAATATACCTAACAGATTGGGCCCCATGTGCAAGAGAGACAGGTCAACACCTAGTTTGAGGATCCTGCTGGGGAGTAGGTGTCAGATAGGTGCCAAGCATCTGGGTGGGGTCAGGACTGAGACATGTCCAGGTGCCAAAACACATGCCTCTGCCTAGAGGCGTTTAACAACAGAAACCTAGGCAGACAGGGATTTTAGGTGTCTCCAGGGTTAGGTGGCAGCTGAGCAAGGTGTTTTTGTGAATGCTGTGGTGCCAGTTGGATGTAGTCACCTAAAGTGCAGTGAGGCACCTAAGTGCTTTTGCAAATCTCGCCCAGAGATGTCTCCAGTTTTCAGGACTTTAAGATGTGTAGAGGTGTATCTGAGCTGCAAAGCTGGGATCCAGATCCAGATGTTCTCAAAGTTTGGGAGCGTTTTGATCTGTCAGTTTCGTTTGGGCCCATCTTTTGATTTGCAGAAAGGATAAGGAATTTGAATTTTGCCTTATTTTAGTTTTTGTAAAGAGTAGGTGTCAAGGTTCCTTCCCCACTCTGAACTCTACGGTACAGATGTGGGGACCTGCATGAAAGACCCCCTAAGCTTATTCTTACCAGCTTAGGTTAAAAACTTCCTCAAGGTACAAACTTTTCCTTGTCCTTGAACGCTATGCTGCCACCACCAAGCGTCTTAAACAAAGAACAGGGAAAGAGCCCACTTGGAGACGTCTTCCCCCAAAATATCCCCCCAAGCCCTACATCCCTTTTCCTGGGGAAGGCTTGATAATAATCCTCACCAATTGGTACAGGTGAATACCAACCCAAACGGTTGGATCTTAAGAACAATGAAAAATCAATCAGGTTCTTAAAAGAAGAATTTTAATTAAAGAAAAAGTAAAAGAATCACCTCTGTAAAATCAGGATGGTAAATACCTTACAGGGTAATCAGATTCAAAACACAGAGAATCCCTCTAGGCAAAACCTTAACTTACAAAAAGTCACAAAAACAGGAATATACATTTCCTCCAGCACAGCTTATTTTACCAGCCATTAAACAAAAGAAAATCTAACGCATTTTCTAGCTAGATTACTTACTAACTTAACAGGAGTTGGAAGGCTCGCTTTTCTATTTGTTCTTGGCAAAAGCATCACACAGACAGACCGAACCCTTTGTTTTTGCCCCCCTCCAGATTTGAAAGAATCTTGTTCCCACATTGGCCATTTTGGGTCAGGTGCCAGCAAAGTTATCTTAGCTTCTTAACCCTTTACAGGTGAAAGGGTTTTGCCTCTGGCCAGGAGGGATTTTATAGCACTGCATACAGAAAGGTGGTTACCCTTCCCTTTATATTTATGACAGAAGGTCTTTTAAGTGGCTTAGAAAGGGCATTGATAAAGTTGAAGAGAAATGCTTTTTACACTGCTAAGGGGTTCAAAAACTAAGGACAAATTAAAAGTGTGAAAGTGTAAATAAATGGGATACTTGGGCAGAACTGTTTCACCCAAAGAGAAGGAAATCTATGGAATCACATTATTGGTGAAGATGTAATGAAAACTGTAAACTGGGGCAGGAACCATGTTTTTATTCTATATTTATACAGCACCTCGCAAAATGGGGTGCTGGCCCACTGCAATACAAATAATACATAATAATAATAAATAATAAAGTGTATAAATGAGGTAAGATGGATCTACATTTGTTTCTGTGAACGACTGAGTGATGTTAAAAAATGTAAAGTCAGATTAATAGTAACCATAAATAACAGGCATGAATATGACCTTTTCTTGTTTTAGGAAATCATCTTTTTTTTTCTTTTTTCTTTTTTATGATGATGTACTTTTACTAAAGGAAAGGGGGACTAGTCCCATTCCTGCACTTTTTCTGCTGGAGTCTTAAGGATTTTTGTGGTTGCTTTACAAAGGGTATAGCTGTAGGAAGTTAAAAATTGCACTTTCATCTGAGGAGTGTATAATTGCCACAGTGAAATTAGATGACGCTTCAATCCATTTTTTAAAGTGGTTGCAGTTTTCATTCCAGGGCAAGTGAAACAGTAATAAATACAGAGTAAAGAAAGTTAATCTGTAGCCAGAGCACTTTAATAAATGAAAAGTAATAATAATAAAAATATCCAATATTGCCAGCTCTTGCTTTTACCTCTTATTGTTACTAATAATCCCTTGGATGCTTTACTTCAGTGGGATTTTTTTCCTAAGAGGAGCCAGCCAAAAGTATGTGGTATAAACCTATGGAAAATAGGTTTATAAACAAACTGCCAGGAGATCTATGACTTTTGTGTAGTGAATAGTGCTGCTGTTATTATGAAGTTGGAGTGTTTATAGAATTTTTTATCTTCCCACACCAATTTTACATCTGTCTAACTCATCTGACTTCAGTGGCATTACTCCTGATTTACACTAGCTTGAGAGGAGAATCAGGCCCCATAAGTTGTAAAAATAGTTATTATTCATTTAAATGGCCATTTTAAGTAAAACCCAATTAGAGATAATTTGACTATTTCCCCAAGGTTCGTTTAACCTACCTATGGTAGCTCTGAACTCGTCTCTGACTTTCTGTTCCCACATCCTTCCCTTGTTAGTACTTAGGCCCAGATCCATAAAGGGACTTCAGCATTGTGACACTCAGTGTCACAATGCCTAACTTTTAGGTGCCTAGAAAATCACGGGAACAACATTACCGACCACCCAGTTCAAGTCCCCCTCTGCCTGATGATGATCTGTCACCTCTCAGATGAGCATCTTAACCATTGAACAATAGAGCCATTCTCATTCTTTCTATGACCCCATTATTATTTAATTAAAGTGGAACAACTTCTATAGGAGACACTGAGGAAGCCCCACATCAGAATATCCCGTAATCCAGGGGTTAGGGCACTCACCTGAAAGGTGGCAGATCCCTGTTGAAATCCCTTCTCCTCATCAGGCAGAGATGGGAATTGGTGGTGTCATAATCTAAGGCCATGTCATGATGACAATACAATCGATACAAGTGCTCCTGGTGAGAATGTGCACTGCCAACACAAGGAGCCAAGTGTGTGCACACAAAAACGATTTAATAACTGCCATGGCTGTATGCTGAAGTAAATTAGGTCGACATAATTTTCTAGAGTAGATAGGCCTTAGATTATGACATTCATAAATGAGCTTTTCCTTTGGATCTGGAATATGTTAAGTTTTTTGCTCCTCAGAAGAACTGAAAACTGATTTGCAGTCACTTAAAAGTCACTTAAAAGAAACATCTGCTAGAATCAACAGCAGTTTGTTAAACTGATGAATTCAATAACAAGGATATCTGTGACTGAGCAATAACGCCATTACCAACTGTGTCTGATATAGTCAGTGGCATTTTCTACAGAGAAAAACCAGCCCTTTCCCCCAATCCGACAAAACTAAAATCATTAAAGAAAGCGATAAGAACTCTGTCGTCTTGTAGTAAACACTGAGAAGCGTATGCCTTCTCTAAAGCAGATCTTCATTTGACATTTTTCTCTTTTGGGATCTTTCATACTTAAACTGTGTTTCCAGGGTACAGTAAGAATAAAAATTAAAAGCCTGTGAATTACTATCAAATGTGACACAATATGTATTAATTATATAAGGGGTACACATGTATTGAGTTATTTGGGGAATTTGATTTTGGCTTCATTAAGTGAATAGCCACATAACTGGATTCAAATTGTTAGGAAAGGAGATGTATTGTCCGATGCATTTTGTAATACCTACCCTTGTAGGGGTCACAGATTGAATTCTCAGGATGCTCAGTTCTTTGATATTTCTAAGTGTTACAACCAGGATATGGGCAGTCTGGTCTAGCAGGTAGGACCAGCAGTCAGGTCTAGTGGTCAGAGCCTAAGCCATGGATCAGAACCAGAGCCAGGAGTTAAGCGAAGTCTGGGAATCAGGAGTCAAGTGAAGTGT
The DNA here is from genome assembly GCF_965140235.1 of Caretta caretta. Classification (NCBI taxonomy): domain Eukaryota; kingdom Metazoa; phylum Chordata; order Testudines; family Cheloniidae; genus Caretta; species Caretta caretta. The sequence continues at coordinate 28,539,071 of NC_134212.1, read as the reverse complement.
TGGAACCAGAGTCAGGAGTCAAGTCAGGAATCAGAGCCAGGGTCAAGAGTCAAACCAGGGGTCAGAGCTGGAGCCCAAGAAGCCAACATTCAAGTCTGTCACTACAGCTGATGGGGATAACTGCCTTATTGTACTGACACTTCCTGGAGTCTTCATGGGCTTAAATAGGGTGCCTGGCAATCTCCGTGGGGTCTATGTGGTAATGCATGAGGCCTTACCATGGCTGCTGGGTAGTGACACAGAATCATCATCCACCCCCACAGAATCTCCTGCTAAGTAGATAAATTGAGTTCCAGGGAGTTTGCTTTGAGGCCCTGGTGAATGAAACTTCAAAAATGATGGTATATTTCATAAGAGTAGGGGATTATCCCCTGGCTTTCCCTCCCCTTGAGAGGTGTAGTGTGCTGTGTGCTGTTCTTGACAATGATGTAGAGGGCCTGATTCCTCTCCCAAAAAGCACAGTTTGGCCCACAGTTTGTAAAGAGGTTTGGGACTCTTTGAGATAAATATTATTATTATGGCATAACACTACATAGAGACTGCTTTACTACATGTACAGCACATATTGTTGCTTTGTTATATTTTTCCGATTTTTATCATTTCCCTTTAAAAAAAACAGAAGGAAGTGCAGTTGCTTAAAAAGAATGTGAACTAAGCCATGTAATATGGCTGAATTTCCCTGAAGGAGGAAGTAGGTGTCAGTTACGATTAATGTGAACAGCATTTATGGCCCTGGAGATGTGACCTCTCGTTACAGTAAATGTGACAGCATGAATTACTTTCAATTATGGTGAACTACATTCAGCTACATTAGTCCTGACACACCTCACTGGGAGATTGCTGCTTTGATAGTCTTAACCAAAGGGGAAAAAAGGCAAAACTTTTGAATGCAAAAGCCTACATCACTTAAACAAAACCATTGGATTTCAAGTATGATGCATTATTTCCTCAGGTTTCACACAGTTTTATCACATCTTTTGTCTGATTTCCACTGGCATTTTTAGGCTTATGCCGTAAGCACTGGAAAATATCAGAACAACCTTTTCTAATTGCCATGTATAACAAATGTGAATGCAGTGAAATTAAAAAGTAGATACGATAGATTAGAGGAATTATCCATTTTCATCTGATAATAACCTGCATCTTTATTGGAACTGTGACGAGAGTGATGTGTGTTCGAACATTTCACATTTAATGTAGCTTAGCTTCCTTAATTTCTTGTTTAACAATAGCATATCAACGTATTCTTATAAATTAAATGTATCACAACATAGGATACTTATTACTTGGAGGAAACAGTTGTTATAATGTCACTACTTTTCACTGCAGGTCCAATTATCATGCTTCAGTTTCTAGCTTGGAGCTCTCAATAGAAAATAAAAGATGCCCAAGGCAGAAGTCAACCTTTCACTTTTGCTACAAAGGAGATGCCATCTATTTCACGCTGTGCTAAGTATTCCATTGAAACATGAGTAAAACACTGCCTTTGGCATATCATAATTTAGAAATAGCAGTAAGCAAAAGTAGTAGCTTTAATTAAACATTTTGTTGCTCTTTAAGGACCTGATCCTGCAAAGTACTGAGCACCTTCTTTGCAAAGCTGAGGCTCCTCAGTTCCCAGAGAAGCAAATGGGAGTTGAAACTGCTCAGCCCCACGCAACATCAGACATGAAGAAATTTGCAACATAAGATTTGTAGTTGGAAAAACAACAGAAAGCACTATCTCCTAGATGCAAAACATTATAATCTGTGGCCATTCTGGGTAAATCCCTTTAGGTTTTTAGCCCGTATTAAGAACTAAGGTTCAAATTTCAACCTTCCCAGTAATTACTTGGCCATTGGGTATTTGTATTGATGGATTATTTTATTTTTTTAATGTGTTAATAGCAGTTAACAAAGTTAATATACAATATAAACCTTATGTTTCCATAACATTTTAATGCACATGATGAAGATAAAAATCTTAGCGTTTGTATTATTTATTAATTAATTTATTGTGTGTTATACATATTTAAACCTGAAATTGTATCCAAAAATTTCAACAACTTTAGAAAATCATTGAAACTGCAGGGCTCTTTCATAAAAATAAAAGTAAAACTTGGAATTTTGGCACTCTGGCTGTGGATGATCCACTCAAGTCGGAGACTAGTTTGGATTTAGGCAATCAGATTTTCTACTTGCATATGAATCATAGAATCATAGAATATCAGGGTTGGAAGGGACCCCAGAAGGTCATCTAGTCCAACCCCCTGCTCAAAGCAGGACCAATTCCCAGTTAAATCATCCCAGCCAGGGCTTTGTCAAGCCTGACCTTAAAAACCTCTAAGGAAGGAGATTCTACCACCTCCCTAGGTAACGCATTCCAGTGTTTCACCACCCTCTTAGTGAAAAAGTTTTTCCTAATATCCAATCTAAACCTCCCCCACTGCAACTTGAGACCATTACTCCTCGTTCTGTCATCTGCTACCACTGAGAACAGTCTAGAGCCATCCTCTTTGGAACCCCCTTTTAGGTAGTTGAAAGCAGCTATCAAATCCCCCCTCATTCTTCTCTTCTGCAGGCTAAACAATCCCAGCTCCCTCAGCCTCTCCTCATAACTCATGTGTTCCAGTCCCCTAATCATTTTTGTTGCCCTTCGCTGGACTCTCTCCAATTTATCCACATCCTTCTTGAAGTGTGGGGCCCAAAACTGGACACAGTACTCCAGATGAGGCCTCACCAATGTCGAATAGAGGGGAACGATCACGTCCCTCGATCTGCTCGCTATGCCCCTACTTATACATCCCAAAATGCCATTGGCCTTCTTGGCAACAAGGGCACACTGCTGACTCATATCTAGCTTCTCGTCCACTGTCACCCCTAGGTGCTTTTCCGCAGAACTGCTGCCTAGCCATTCAGTCCCTAGTCTGTAGCTGTGCATTGGGTTCTTCCGTCCTAAGTGCAGGACCCTGCACTTATCCTTATTGAACGTCATCAGATTTCTTTTGGCCCAATCCTCCAATTTGTCTAGGTCTTTCTGTATCCTATCCCTCCCCTCCAGCGTATCTACCACTCCTCCCAGTTTAGTATCATCCGCAATGAAGATCTTGTCTTTGATTATATATTTAGCCACAGAGAAGTCATACAGAATAAGGACCAAATCCTAAACTCTTGTCCTACACAATCAATGGAGCAGCTTGTATGAATTTGGCCATTTGATTAAAAGGGTTGTAGGACTTGGCCCTAAACTTAGGCTGCATTAGGAGAAGAGGGATGGATAAACATGATGCATGTTGCAGGATAGCAGAATCAGTGTAGCCTTTTATGTCTGTAGAGAAGATACATTAGTATTAATAACTCTATACCTTTCCTCATTGTATTTTTAATGATTCTGTGCCAATTAAAAGACTATCTTAGATTGTACACCTCTCTTTTTTCCTGCCCCCCCTTTTTTGCAGAGAGATGACCATATATGGCTCCAGAAGTCCTCCATAATTTTAGTAATTACCTTATTTGTTGTTTAATTTTGGACCTGGAATAAAATGTTACTCTTTCTACACACTTCTTATAGCATCTGTCTTTAAAAACTGGTAGAGAGCCCCAACAGTATTATCTACCTAACCTTTATTTCAGATGTTCCCATTCCACTTACTCAAAGTTAAGTATTCCTTTATAACTTTTATATTTATTTAATATTAACACCTATTTGTTTAAACTGAATAAGAGGTCTTGATGCAGTTGCAGGAAAATCTTCCAGAAAAAATGCTGTAAAATGTTGGAAGCAACTTCATAGATTCATTCATAGATGCTTAGATTCCAAGACCAGAAGGGACCATTGTGATCATCTACTCTGACCTCCTGTATGATTCAGGCCATAGAACTTCCCTGAAATAATTCTTAGACCATATCTTTTAGGAAAACATCCAATCTAGATTTAAAGATTGACAGTGATGGAGAATCAATCTTGACCCTTGGTCAATCTGTGAAATTGTTCTGATGGTTAATTACCCTCACTGTTAAAAATTTACACCACGTTTCCAGTCTGAATTTGCCTGCCTTTAAATTCCAGCTATTGGATCCTGTTATTCCTTTGTCTGCTAGACTGAAGAACCCATTATTAAATATATGTTCTCCATGTAGGTACTTATAGACTGTAATCAAGTCACCCGTTAACCTTCCCTTTGTTAAGCTAAATAAATTGAAGTTCTTGAGTCTATCACTATAAAGCATGTTTTCTAATTTTTTGATCATTCTTGTGGCTCTTCTCTGACCCCTCTCCAATTGATCAGTCTCCTTCTTAAATTGTGGACAGCAGAAGTGGACACAGTATTCCAGCAGCAGTCACACCAGTGTCAAATACAGAGATAAAATTGCTATTCTCAATTCCCCTGTTTGTGCATCCAAGGATTGCATTAGATCTTGTGGCCATAGCATTGCACTGGGAGCTTATGTTCAATTGATTATCCACCATAACCCCCAAATGTTTTTCAGAATCACTTCTTCCCAGGATAGAGTCCCCCATCCTGCAAGTATTGCCTACATTCCGTGTTTGTAGATGTATACATTTGCATTTAGCTGTATTAAAATGCATAGTGTTTGCTTGCATCTAGTTTACCAAGTGATCCAGATTGCTCTCTATCAGTGACCTGTCCTCTTCATTATTTACCACTCCCCCAGTTTTTGTCTTATCTGAAAACTTTATCAGTCATGATATTATATTTTCCTCCAGGTCATTGATAAAAATATTAAATAGCATAGGACCAAGAACTTATTCCTGTGGGACTCCATTAGAAACACATCCACTCAGTGATTCCCTTTGTAAAATTACATTTTGAGACCTATCAGTTAGCCAGTTTTTAATTCATTTAATGTGTGTCATGTTAATTTTGTATCATTCTAGTTTTTAATCAAAATGTTATGCAGAACCAAATCAAATGCACATTATAGAAGTCTGTTACATCAACACTATTGCCTTTATCAATCAAATTTATAATCTCATAAAAAAGATATCAAGTTAGTTTCACAGGATCTATTTTCCATAAACCCATGTTGATTGGCATTAATTATATATATAAGAATGGCAGGGCTATAACTACCCAGGTCATTGCATTTACTTTATTTAAATATTGGCAAACATGAGCTTTCTTCCAATCCTCTGGAACTTTTCCAGTATTTCAAGACTTATTGAAAATCAACATTAATGGTCCAACAAACTCCTCCACCAGTTCTTTTAAAACTCTTGGATGCAACTTGTAAATCACTAACTTTCGAAGCTTCATGTGCAGTCTTCACACACTTTTTCTTTCATTATTTAATTATCTTCAACAGATTACCCATCTGTTTTCCCTTTTCTCTGATCTTTTCTCTCGTTTTATTCTCTTCTCATATATATTACCCCTTTCTCTGTATTTGAGAAATTCTCTGTTTCTTCTTTTAGGCCCAACTCAGTAAAGCACATAAATACTTGATCAGTTCCTTTCATATTCAACAAAGCATTAAGCATGTGTGTCATTAAGCATGTGAGTAATCCCATTTAAGACTGCTTATGTGTTTAAGAACATGCTTTCATATTTTGGTGACTCAGGGCCTTAAAGACAAGAGCAGTGCCCTCTTTTTTCATGTCCTGTCAAACCTCCAACTCCTAATTCATTTGTTGTTCCTTTCCCCTACTTCCCTTCATATTCCACACACACACACACACACACACACACACACACACACACACACACACACACACACACACACACACACACACACACACACACACACACACCCTGCTACCTATAATCTTTCCCATGCTGCCTCATCTCTTTTGGTAGCTGTCTTGCACCACTCTTTCATATATGTTGTTGCAGGTTGAAACTTTGCTTTCCTTTGAGGTTCATACAGAAGCACTTTTGTGGGGCAGTGACATTAGTACAAGTGTTGCATAGTACAGACAACTGGATGTGAAGAGATTAGTCACTTACAGAAGAAGGGATGCAGAGACAGCAAACTGAGGGAGAAGCAGAAAAAAAGAGTAATCACAAATAGAGCTGGGGAGGAAATGGCTTTCTCATCCCATAAATATTTTTGAGATTTTGGAAATTTGTCCTGTTCTGCATTGGGATGAAACCAAAACCTTTAAAAGGTTTTTGGTGAAAACTCCCAGAGACATAGAGTGAACTCCAGAATATCAAGTAGTCTAATGGTTAGAACACTTAGGGTATGTCTACACTATGGAATAAGGTCGAATTTATAGAAGTCGGTTTTTTAGAAATCGGTTTTATATATTCGAGTGTGTGTGTCCCCACAGAAAATGCTCTAAGTGTATTAAGTGCATTAACTCGGCGGAGTGCTTCCACAGTACCGAGGCTAGAGTCGACTTCCGGAGCGTTGCACTGTGGATAGCTATCCCACAGTTCCCGCAGTCTCCGCTGCCCATTGGAATTCTGGGTTGAGATCCCAATGTCTGATGGGGCTAAAACATTGTCGCGGGTGGTTCTGGGTACATATTGTCAGGCCCCCGTTCCCTCCCTCCCTCCGTGAAAGCAAGGGCAGACAATCGTTTTGCGCCTTTTTTCCTGAGTTACCTGTGCAGACGCCATACCACGGCAAGCATGGAGCCCGCTCAGGTAACCGTCACCGTATGTCTCCTGGGTGCTGGCAGACGCGGTACGGCTTTGCTACACAGTAGCAGCAACCCCTTGCCTTGTGGCAGCAGACGGTGCAGTACGACTGGTAGTCGTCCTCATCGTGTCCAAGGTGCTCCTGGCCACGTCGGCTGGGAGCGCCTGGGCAGACATGGGCACAGGGACTAAATTTGGAGCGACTTGACCAGGTCATTCTCTTTAGTCCTGCAGTCAGTCCTATTGAACCGTCTTATGGTGAGCAGGCAGGCGATACGGATTGCTAGCAGTCGTACTGTACCATCTTCTGCCGGGCAGGCAAGAGATGAGGATTGCTAGCAGTCATATTGTACCATCTTCTGCCAGGCAGGCAAGAGATGAGGATGGCTAGCAGTCGTACTGTACCATCTTCTGCCGAGCAGCCATGAGATGTGGATGGCATGCAGTCCTTCTGCACCGTCTGCTGCCAGCCAAAGATGTAAAAGATAGATGGAGTGGATCAAAACAAGAAATAGACCAGATTTGCTTTATACTCATTTGCCTCCTCCCCTGTCTAGGGGACTCACTCCTCTAGGTCACACTGCAGTCACTCACAGAGAAGGTGCAGCGAGGTAAATCTAGCCATGTATCAATCAGAGGCCAGGCTAACCTCCTCGTTCCAATAAGAACAATAACTTAGGTGCACCATTTCTTATTGGAACCCTCCGTGAAGTCCTGCCTGAAATACTCCTTGATATAAAGACACCCCCTTTGTTGATTTTAGCTCCCTGAAGCCAACCCTGTAAGCCGTGTCGTCAGTCGCCCCTCCCTCCGTCAGAGCAACAGCAGACAATCGTTCCGCGCCTTTTTTCTGTGCGGACGCCATACCAAGGCAAGCATGGAGGCTGCTCAGCTCACTTTGGCAATTAGGAGCACATTAAACACCACACGCATTATCCAGCAGTATATGCAGCACCAGAACCTGGCAAAGCGATACCGGGCGAGGAGGCGACGTCAGCGCGGTCACGTGAGTGATCAGGACATGGACACAGATTTCTCTGAAAGCATGGGCATGCATCATGGTGCTAATGGGGCAGGTTCATGCTGTGGAACGCCAATTCTGGGCTCGGGAAACAAGCACAGACTGGTGGGACCGCATAGTGTTGCAGGTCTGGGACGATTCCCAGTGGCTGCGAAACTTTCGCATGCGTAAGGGCACTTTCATGGAACTTTGTGACTTGCTTTCCCCTGCCCTGAAGCGCATGAATACCAAGATGAGAGCAGCCCTCACAGTTGAGAAGCGAGTGGCGATAGCCCTGTGGAAGCTTGCAACGCCAGACAGCTACCGGTCAGTTGGGAATCAATTTGGAGTGGGCAAATCTGCTGTGGGGGCTGCTGTGATGCAAGTAGCCCACGCAATCAAAGATCTGCTGATATCAAGGGTAGTGACCCTGGGAAATGTGCAGGTCATAGTGGATGGCTTTGCTGCAATGGGATTCCCTAACTGTGGTGGGGCCATAGACGGAACCCATATCTCTATCTTGGCACCGGAGCACCAAGCCACCGAGTACATAAACCGCAAGGGATACTTTTCGATAGTGCTGCAAGCTCTGGTGGATCACAAGGGACGTTTCACCAACATCAACGTGGGATGGCCGGGAAAGGTACATGACACTCGCATCTTCAGGAACTCTGGTCTGTTTCAAAAGCTGCAGGAAGGGACTTGATTCCCAGACCAGAAAATAACTGTTGGGGATGTTGAAATGCCTATATGTATCCTTGGGGACCCAGCCTACCCCTTAATGCCATGGCTCATGAAGCCGTACACAGGCAGCCTGGACAGTAGTCAGGAGCTGTTCAACTACAGGCTGAGCAAGTGCAGAATGGTGGTAGAATGTGCATTTGGACGTTTAAAGGCGCGCTGGCGCAGTTTACTGACTCGCTTAGACCTCAGCGAAACCAATATTCCCACTGTTATTACTGCTTGCTGTGTGCTCCACAATATCTGTGAGAGTAAGGGGGAGACGTTTATGGCGGGGTGGGAGGTTGAGGCAAATCGCCTGGCTGCTGGTTACGCGCAGCCAGACACCAGGGCGGTTAGAAGAGCACAGGAGGGCGCGGTACGCATCAGAGAAGCTTTGAAAACCAGTTTCATGACTGGCCAGGCTACGGTGTGAAAGTTCTGTTTGTTTCTCCTTGATGAAACCCCCCGCCCCTTGGTTCACTCTACTTCCCTGTAAGCTAACCACCCGCCCCTCCTCCCTTCAATCACCGCTTGCAGAGGCAATAAAGTCATTGTTGCTTCACATTCATGCATTCTTTATTCATTCATCACACAAATAGGGGGATGACTACCAAGGTAGCCCAGGAGGGGTGGTGGAGGAGGGAAGGAAAATGCCACACAGCACTTTAAGCACAGCACATTAAAAGTTTACAACTTTAAAATTTATTGAATGACAGCCTTCTTTTTTTTGGGCAATCCTCTGTGGTGGAGTGGCTGGTTGGCCGGAGGCCCCCCCACCGCGTTCTTGGGCGTCTGGGTGTGGAGGCTATGGAACTTGGGGAGGAGGGCGGTTGGTTACAGAGGGGCTGCAGTGGCAGTCTGTGCTCCAGCTGCCTTTGCTGCAGCTCAACCATACACTGGAGCATACTGGTTTGGTCCTGCAGCAGCCTCAGCATTGAATCCTGCCTCCTCTCATCACGCGGCCGCCACATTTGAGCTTCAGCCCTCTCTTCAGCCCGCCACTTACTCTCTTCAGCCCGCAACTTACTCTCTTCAGCCCGCCACCTCTCCTCCCGGTCATTTTGTGCTTTCCTGCACTCTGACATTATTTGCCTCCACGCATTCGTCTGTGCTCTGTCAGTGTGGGAGGACAGCATGAGCTCGGAGAACATTTCATCGCGAGTACGTATTTTTTTCTTTCTAAGCTTCACTAGGCTCTGGGAAGGAGAAGATCCTGTGATCATTGAAACACATGCAGCTGGTGGAGAAAAAAAAAGGGACAGCGGTATTTAAAAAGACACATTTTATAAAACAGTGGCTACACTCTTTCAGGGTAAACCTTGCTGTTAACATTACATACATAGCACATGTGCTTTCGTTAAAAGGTCGCATTTTGCCTCCCCCCACCGCGTGGCTACCCCCTCAACCTTCCCCCCTCCCTGTGGCTAACAGCGGGGAACATTTCTGTTTAGCCACAGGCAAACAGCCCAGCAGGAATGGGCTCCTCTGAGTGTCCCCTGAAGAAAAGCACTCTATTTCAACCAGGTGACCATGAATTATATCTCACTCTCCTGAGGATAACACAGAGAGATAAAGAACGGATGTTGTTTGAATGCCAGCAAACATACACTGCAATGCTTTGTTCTACAATGATTCCTGAGTACGTGTTACTGGCCTGGAGTGGTAAAGTGTCCTACCATGAAGGACGCAATAAGGCTGCCCTCCCCAGAAACCTTTTGCAAAGGCTTTAGGAGTACATCTAGGAGAACCGCGAATGCCAGGGCAAAGTAATCTTTTCACATGCTTGCTTTTAAACCATGTATAGTATTTTAAAAGGTACACTCACCAGAGGTCCCTTCTCCGCCTGCTGGGTCCAGGAGGCAGCCTTGGGTGGGTTCGGGGGGTACTGGCTCCAGGTCCAGGGTGAGAAACAGTTCCTGGCTGTCGGGAAAACCGGTTTCTCCGCTTGCTTGCTGTGAGCTATCTACAACCTCATCATCATCATCATCATCATCTTCTTTGTCCCCAAAACCTGCTTTCGTATTGCCTCCATCTCCATTGAAGGAGTCAAACAACACGGCTGGGGTAGTGGTGGCTGAACCCCCTAAAATGGCATGCAGCTCATCATAGAAGCGGCATGTTTGGGGCTCTGACCCAGAGCGGCCGTTCGCCTCTCTGGTTTTCTGGTAGGCTTGCCTCAGCTCCTTCAGTTTCACGCGGCACTGCTTCGGGTCCCTGTTATGGCCTCTGTCCTTCATGCCCTGGGAGATTTTGACAAAGGTTTTGGCATTTCGAAAACTGGAACAGAGTTCTGATAGCACGGATTCCTCTCCCCAAACAGCGATCAGATCCCGTACCTCCCGTTCGGTCCATGCTGGAGCTCTTTTGCGATTCTGGGACTCCATCATGGTCACCTGTGCTGATGATCTCTGCATGGTCACCTGCAGCTTGCCACGCTGGCCAAACAGGAAATGAAATTTAAAAGTTCGCGGTTCTTTTCCTGTCTACCTGGCCAGTGCATCTGAGTTGAGAGTGCTGTCCAGAGCGGTCACAATGGAGCACTCTGGGATAGCTCCCGGAGGCCAATACCATCGAATTGTGTCCATAGTACCCCAAATTCGAGCCGGCAAGGTCGATTTAAGCGCTAATCCACTTGTCAGGGGTGGAGTAAGGAAATCGATTTTAAGAGCCCTTTAAGTCGAAATAAAGGGCTTCATTGTGTGGACGGGTGCAGGTTTACATCGATTTAACGCTGCTAAATTCGACCTAAAGTCCTAGTGTAGACCAGGGCTTAGCTGGGATGTGGGAGACCTGATTTTAAGTCCCTATTCCAAACCAGATAGAGCAGGGATTTGAACTTAGATCTCTGACACCCCAGATAAGTGCCCTAGCCATTAGGCTATTGGTGGATAGACCTCGTACCCCCTCAGTTACCCCTGTCCATGCCCCTCCACTTCTGGGAGACAGGCTGGGAGCGGGGCTCTGGTTCCAGGAGAGGGGACACAAACAGAGGTAAGGGGGCTGAGGCTGGGGCCACAGCTGCGGGCAGGCACGGAGCCCCGGGGTGGGGCCAGCAGTTGGGTGCAGTGCCACAAGCAGAACCCCAGGCATGGGGCTGCAGCCGGGACCGGGGCTAGGAGCAGGGCAGGATTGCGCTTCCTCCTTGCCCACTGTGGGGGCTGGTCTGGGCCTCAGCTGTACCCCCCAAAACATTCCTTGGCACCCCCCTAGGGCAGTGCTCCCCATAGATTGGGGATGTGTGCTCTAAGGAGAAATTCCATCCTGATCCTAATAAACCTTTCTTGACCAAACTTCCATTGAGCCTGGTATGGTCTCTCAAACAGGTTGGATTTTGACAAATCACCATTTTCAGATGAAAAACCATTTCATCAAAAAGAAAATGCCAACACTCAGATGCCCCATTAGGACTAAAATTATGTGTCCTGCTCAAACATTCTTGCCCTGAAGTAACTTGTTCACATTCTTTCATTTCCACTTCTGAAGTTCCACCTTCCTTATTCTGTGCCAGTGTCATTAAAGTAGATTCTTATGAAATATTTGTGTTAAAAGCTTTAATTCCTATCCATTTATATATGACAAACAGGAATTGTCAATATGAGTTTGCCATCCCATTGCCTAACAGTTTGTATAAATCACTCTTAGCCTTACAGACTGGTTCAGTATCATATAACTCATTGGTCAGAATTATGGCTTCTTCTTTACAACTACTGAAATGGCAAAGATAATGGGGGAGAATAGGACAGATTAGACAGAGTCTGTCTGAAATTCTGTTTAAGTAACTGAGTCAGGAAAAAAATAAATTTTTGCTTATAGCTTCAATGATTTGGAACTGACCAAACTAATAGGCCACTCCTGCCTAGTTGAAAGTTAGACCATACAACCCTGGCAAAAACTTAGGGCTGTGACTTCTTCGACAGGGAACTATGAACTGAAGTTATATGGAAAAGCATCTGAGAAAGAAATCTGAAATTTCGCTGAGCAGAGGGGTCCATTTACCTGAATGTCTGGAAGGAGGTCAGTGAAGCTATGACAGTTTACACCAACTATGGATCTGCCCTGAATGGGAAATGTCAAAAAGTCAGGAGGCCCAAAGCATGGTGTATGGAAATTCCTTCAGTAGCCTAACTTAGATATGGATGTCTGTAGGACTAGAACCAATAAGAGAATAAAATAAGGTGACTATGATGAATGTGTTGCTTAAGACAATGAGCTCTCTGTTAGCTAAAACCTGTTCCCAGGATAGTGAATGTAGTCAACTTTTGAAGAAAAAAGTCTTAGATGCTGTTCAGATGGTTCAAGAAATGTGTAGTAAAATTGAGTACAATAAGAGAATTAATAGAATAATCTTTCCAAGGGAATGTTGAGAGAGGTGGAAAAATGGAATAAAGAACCAAAAAAAAAAAAAAAAAAAAGGTGAGAGAGAATTCCAGGATTGTCATTTGGAACAGACAGTACTACATGAAAGGAGTACTTAATTTATAATTTATCCTCTAACTTGTGGTTAGGAGTTTGTTCCCCTGGTGTGCACTTAGGAAATATTGCAGATTCTTGTGTGATGCTTGCTGGTGTCTAGTATTATGGCTATTCATGTCAACAAAAAGTACAAAGAACATGAAAGAAAATTAGAGGATGATCCTGTTGTTATTGGCTAGATCCTGAATACCTATACAATACTTGCATGAGTAGTTCATACTTACGTGAGAATTCCCATTGTCCTCAGTAGGATTCCTGTTGTGAGAAAGAAAACTATTCACACGAGTAGTGGTTTGCAGGATCTGGACCTAAACTTGCAACTGCAGTCACTACTGGAGGGGCACTAACTAACGTCAGTAACATTATATGGGATAGAAAGAGTTCTGATTCATCCACAGAGGAGAAAGAAATTCAGTTTTAGGGCAAAGAGATTCACATTTTCCTTTCCGTTAGAAGTTGCAGATTTACATCTCTAAGGTTTGATCTTCAGCTCAAAGGAACTGAAGTAGTTATTTTATATCCAGTTAAACTTAGAGTCTTATGTGAGGTTTCTAAATATATTTTCTTTGATTTAAATAATGTCAGTCAAGAAGGTTTTTTCCCCCACTTATATAAACTGGTGGAAGAATGTCTGAGTAGGATACCAACTTACGGACCGAAGATAACAGAGTTAAACATTTTTTTCTATATTTTTACTATCTTTGTTATTTCTGTAGTGCCTATTAGCCTACTATATGAGGTGCTGATCTCATTCTAATTTCATTTACTTATTATCACTTTGTTGATTTCTGAAATGAATATCTGTGAATTATGATGAAAACAAGAGTAAAGCAATACTGTATAATGAATTTATCAGATGCACTCTTGCATTTTTTGTTCTTCTAATTTACCTCTTGTATCTGTTCCATTTTTTTATTAAGATGTTCAACACTAAAGAAATTACTCACACGATGACAGACTATTGAATTTTTATAATAGCGAATATCTGCTGATTTCTTATTGATATTACAATTAATTTCACTTACATAAACATACCTCTTCATCTTAGAGCTGTGGACTTGATAGAAGGGTCAAAAAAAGCCAGAGATGGGATTTGACTGTGCTCTGTGTTTTACTGAAATACATATTAATTTTGAGAGTGAAATACAACGAGCGTGAACCATCTTTGGAGTGTTTTATCTGAATATAGGTGTCTTGTTTGTATAACTAAACTGTATGAATAAACCAAACATTTAAATCTACCAGCTACACTGAAATGAAATTGATGATAGTATTGGGTTAATATGGAAACGGATACAAATTTGTGGGTCAGTTATGCCATTTAGGTATGACCCCTTCTCAAATTCTTCCTGGAGCTCCCTGGCATGTAGAGGGAACCTGTCTGCAACTAGTCTCTCAGTTTAGGGCAAGAGCCTCACCATCTGTTTACCTCTCTCTGCCCCATTTGAGATGCAGACAGAGGAGGAACATAGAGGGAGCACTGTGCTTTGGGGAGCACAAGGCTTGTAGAGCTGTCCACTGCTGTACGGAAGTGGATTTCTTGTTGCGGCCTTGCTTCTATCTCTCTCTCTCACTCATTCTTGTCTTCTCACGAGGTAGCCAGGCACAATCTGATCTCTCATAATCTGATGTATGCAGTTGATGTAGTTTTCATGCTCAGATCAGTTCACCTACCAAAACTTGTTGAAAGAATCACAGTTGTCATCTCTTTGATCATTGTCTGAGTATAGTAAATGAAGCAGTGATGACATTTGGTGTCTTATCTTTGTGAAGTTGCAGAAATGTTAAAACATGAAGGAGGCATCATTTCAAGGATTTTCAACCTTGTTCTGAAATTGAACAGCTCCCTTTGCAAGCATATAAGAACAATGAACTTACCTTCTTAAATTGAAACAGAAAATATGTTTTCGTAGATATCTGTAAGGATCTCATCCTGCCTGGTTCAAAGTGATCACCTGGCTTTATTTTTCTTCTGATTAAAAGGATTTTTTCATTCAGAGCCATACAATTAAATCTTTTCTTTTACACACCTAATGCCAATCTTTGTCTTCTCACACAAAATTTTCATTGAAGGCCACAATTTTATGTTAATAAGCTAATATGATTTCACCCTTAGATGGCTCAGCTTCAGTCTTAACTTCTGGAGATCATTTTGTTCCTGACTGAACTCACAAAATAGAAGTCTTATTTACCCATGACAGAAGGCTGGAGTAATTCGTGCTGATGCTGGGAGGCGTAAACTAGTCTATAAAACCTAGACAAATGTGTGCATACTTGGGGTCTGCTAAGAGACATCATCACATAATGGCACACCACTATGAGAGGTTCTTGTTTACCATAGATACAAGGTAAACTAAGAAATAAACTCTTTGAGTAGACAGATCAACAGTTTGTTCAAGAAGCAAATGTAGAAGATAAAAAGGGCTAGGGATCGTGTGTGGAGCAAACCCTGATGGAGGAAAACAAAGTTGATTGTGCTCTCTATAACATTTACACTGACACTTGCAGACTTTTCCCTTGTCAGATTTGATATGCTCATTTCTTTTTTCATTTCTGTGTTTAATACACTGACTGCAATCAGTGTTCTGTGCTGCCTGCTCTGATAGTCTAAAGTTAATTTCATTTGCGTCATTGCTGTTGACGACATTTTTCTAGTTTGTGATTTTTTTATGCTCTGCCAAACTCTCCAGTCATAAGTACTGAAGTCATCCCAAACTTATGTTAAAAGTTATTTTTTTTAATGTAGCAGTGTGTCATCATCTGTAAATAGAATACAGTAAGGAAAGAAGGAGTGACCCTCAAAAGAGAGCAGTGGTTTCTCTCACCCTCCTTGGTTTGATTCCTAATTTCTCTCACTTCCTGAGCCAGAAATGGGGTGGAAGCACTGCATAGGTGGTATGCTCATACTTGAAGAGGGAATGCTTTATGTTGCTTAACAGTGATGCATCTAGTCAAAATGGGTCTCATTCAGTCTTCCTCAACTATTACCTTGAAGTGAGGACATGAATGTGTAAGAAAATTCTTAAGGCTACATTAAGGATACAAAATCAACCCATCAACTCAAGTTATTGTAAAATTAATTACTAAAAATAAATATTAGAGATGTAAGTTATATTAATGTCATGTCTTTGGATGATTGTGGCTTTGTTTAGGTTAGTTGTGGGGGCAAAGAAGTGTGGAAGCCAAGAGAGTAAGAGATTCTAACATGCTAACACTGTGATTTCCTATATGACCTAGGCCATATAAGTAACTTGCTCGTTTTGTTCCTCAATCACCCAGCTGTAAAATTGGGTAAGTCCAAGCAGAGATCCACAGTGTAAACACAAGTTGCATCTGAGCTGACAGGTGTTACATTTGAGGTTCTAATCTGACTTGAACAGCTGACTCATGAGGTCATCTTGGGCAAATAATTTGAACTCCTTGTGCCTCACTCAAAAATTGAGAGTGAAAGCAGAAATCACAGAGAAAGCTGATATGAAATTGTATATGGATCTACTTTGAGTTTGTGCAGATAAATTATAATACACAAATAATGATCCCTTTAGGTGTTGTTTATCCTAGTATCTCCTGTTCTCGAAATATATTCTTTTAATAAAACCCTTTTTCGAGGCGGGGAGATGGGAGGAAGGCAGAGGAGGAGAGGAGGAAGTAGTACAGTAACTTACAGTTTGGGAAACATAGCAGTTAAACACAGTGTATTCCCACTCAACCCCTCCTGAGAACATTTAAAACCTACCAGAGTTCTTGTGAGTAGTGGAAAGAACACTCAGCTTCCATTATAACTGGAAGCATAGCTTCTGAACAGTTTGAAAAAGTAATTACTGGAATTCAGTGTAGTTCAAAGAACCAAGATGTTGTAGATTTATATAAAGGTGAGGGTTAGATCACACAGTTTTATAGTGCGTGCATTTTACGGTATGGGCCTGATCTTGTAATCCTGAAGGATCATGCCCCATGTCTTTTTTAAAAAGTTCTTGGAAGTCTCATATAATAAATAACATTGGATGTGGAAGTTATTAGAATGGCTATTTTAAAAAATTAAATATTGTTGCAATAACCTGTAACCTTTTGAATAACTTTAAAAGGTGCACTGTTAAGTGTTTCAAATATCAACCACACTTGTGTATTTGAAGGAAAAATTTAAATCACATTTGCTTTCATAAATAAAGCAGAGCAAACTCTTTAAGTGTGGTTGTTCAGATATTTGTGTTCAAGCCTTTCCTCTGTTACAAGGGTGAGACAAGAGCAGGGCAAACTTTTTGGCCCGAGGGCCACAATTGGGGTTGCGAAGCTGTATGGAGGGCCGGGTAGGAAAGGCTGTGCCTCCCCAAACAGCCTGGCCCCCGCCTCCTATCCACCCCTTCCCACTCCCTGACTGCCCCCCTCACAACCCCCAAACCATCCACCCCCCCCGCTCCTTGTCCCCTGACCGCCCCCTCCCAGGACCCCCACCCCTAACTGCCCCCTGGGACCCCACCCCCTATCCAACCCCCCCCGCTCCCTGTCCCCTGACTGCCCCAACCCCTATGCACACCTCTGTCCCCTGACAGGCCCCCCAGGACCCCACCCCCATCCAACCCCCCCTGCTCCCTGTCCCCTGACTGCCCCCTGGATCCCCTGCCCCTTATCCAAGCCCCCTGCTCCCCACCCCCAGGAGCTCGCAGCCCCACCACCTGCACGGAGCCAGCCGTGCTGCCCGCGCAGCGGTGTAACTGCGGGGAAAGGGGGACAGCAGGGGAAGGGCTGGGGGCTAGCCTCCCCAGCTGGGAGCTCAGGGGCTGGGCAGGATGGTCCCATGGGCCAGATGTGGCCCGTGGGCCGTAGTTTGCCCACCTCTGGACTAGAGCAATAAAACAGAGATGCTTCTTTCTGAGTCATCTGAAAGTAGCTAAGCTACATTTTCTGTAATAGAAATGTGATTAAAGTGAAATCAGAAATCGTATGTTTCAAGCGGCTCGGTAGGAAAGCAGCGGTGTATGACTATAGCTAGTCAAGGTTTTATAATTCAGGCATTTTGAAAAGGGAACTATGTGTTATAAAAACAATACTTTGCTAATAACAGATCTGATTAGGCAACCTTTACTCAGGTTGAAGAGCACTTACTCAGGGCATGTCTGTGTGAACACTTACTGCACGATAAGCTGAGGTTTAAATATACAGCACTGCAGCAAGCTGTATTCTAAGGACAGGTCTACACTGCAGGGTTAAGTTGACCTAAGTTACGCAACTCTAGCTACATGAATAATATAGCTGGAGTCGACGTAGCTTAGGTTGACTTACTGCGGTGTCTACGCCGCGCTGGGTCAATGGGAGAAACTCTCCTGTCGACTTACCTTATGCTTCTCGTTCCGGTGGAGTGCCGGAGTTGATGGGAGAGTGATCTGTGGTCAATTTAGCACAGAGGTGGGCAAACTTTTTGGCTTGAGGGCCACATCAGGTTTCCAAAATTGTACGGAGGGCTGGTTAGGGGAGGCTATGTCTCCCCAAAGAGCCAGGCGTGGCCTGGCCCCCGCCTCCTATCCAACCCCCCCTGATGCTTCTCGCCCCCTGATGGCTCCCCTGGAACTCCTGCCCCATCCAACCCCTCCGTCTCCTGTCCTCTGACGGCCCTCTGGGACTCCTGCTCCATTCGCCACCCCCTGCTCCCTGACCATCCCCGGACCCCCTACTCCTGACTGCCCCCTGCTGCCCCATCCAACCCCCCCCCATTCCTGACTGCCCCCCCGAGACCCATGCCCCATCCAACCCCCCTGTTCCCCGCCCTCTGACCGCCCTGACCCCGGACCACAGCCCCCAAACTCCCCTGCCCTCTATCCAACACCCCTACCCCTTACCACGCTGCCTGGAGCACCGGTGGCTGGCGGCACTACAGCCGCACCGCCCAGAGCACTGGGTCAGGCCGGGCTCTGCAGCCCCGCTGCCCAGAACGTTACGCCGGTGGCATGGCACGCTGAGGCTGTGGGGGAGGAGGGGCCAGCAGGGAAGGGGCCATGGACTCGCCTCCTGGGCCAGGAGCTCAGGGGCCAGGCAGGAGGGTCCCGCAGGCCAGATGTGGCCTGCAGGCTGTAGCTTGCCCACCTCTGATTTATCAGGTCTTCACTAGACCAGCTAAATCGACCCCCGGTGCATTGATCGCCACAGCATCAATCCCCGGTAAGAGTAGACATACCCTAACTGTCTGTGTAGATCCTGAACCTGATGTACTGCATCCGATGAAGTGAGCTGTAGCTCACGAAAGCTTATGCTCAAATAAATTTGTTAGTCTCTAAGATGCCACAAGTACTCCTTTTCTTTTTGCAGTACTTCAGTGCATGCTCGAGAACTACAGCATCAGGGTCCACATGGGACGTGCCATGCTGGAGTGCTGTAGAGTTATACTGCACCTTGCTGTGTAGTAAATGTTCATGTAGATATGCCTTCACACAAGTAGTTCCATAACAGTCATGGGAGAAGTAAGCCTAGTGTTATTCCCTTTCATCGCAAGCAACAGTAGTAAGGAGAACAGGAGGTGCATTCATGGTAAAATAAGTGGCCCTGTCTCAGGACTTAGCCAGCTGGGAGACTTGGTTCTCTCATGAGTGTGACATTACACCAAAGGCTCCACCCCATCATTCACCACAAGACATTGATGACTGCCACTTAACTAAACTGCGTACCTCGAAAAATACTTTCAGTGCAGATTTGTGGGCGTGCAATTTGCCAGACTATGAATTAGTGAGGCTTTAATATAAAATCTTTATTTTCATGGTGTATGTTCTCCTAGACAGTTTGTACTTCTGCTGTTTCTATGATAAACAGAATATCCAAAGCAAAAGAAACCTATGTAAATTCCTCTTTATAGCACCTCCAATGGCTCATCCTTTCTCCTTACAACTGATTTTTTGTCAACCTTTTGATGTTAACTTTTTTCCTGCCTTGTGGTTAAAACAGTTAGCAAAACTGGGGTTACTGCTCTTATACAGCACAAATAATTATGACTAAACAATGGCTATGACAGTACAGAATATATTAACAGGGACATTATTTTGCGGTATTGGGACTTTGACGGGATCATGGAGAACATCACAGGTACACAGTTGTAGCCCTCATTGAAATGGAATACATTGCACTTGATTCATGTAACAAAGGCACAAAATTAAAAACATATAGTTTAAGATAAACTAGAGAGAAATTATCTGAGTTAATACTTTGCATTTACAGACCATCTTTGCCCACCTTAACGATTTAAGTTTCAGAGCGCTTATGGTATCCCCCAAGGATCTGTACTGAGATCATTGCTATTCAACATATTCATAAATGTTCTGGAAAAAGGGGCAGAGTGAGATGGCAAAGTTTGCAGATGATAGAAAATTACTCAAGATAGTTAAGTTCAAAGCTGATTGAGAAGAGTTACAAAGGGATCTCATGAAACTGGAGAGTTGGGCAACAAAATGGCAGATGAAATTCAATGTTGATACATGCATAGCATTGGAAAACATAATCCCAAGCAAACATACAAAATGATGGGGCCTAAATTAGCTGTTATCACTCAAGAAAGAGATCTTGGAGTCATCGTGGATATTTCTCTGAAAACATCTGCTCTTATCTACAAATCTACAGAAAACATATGTGAGTTGAGTACATTTATGAAATAAAAAAAAATTACTGGAAAAAAATGCACCATCCATTCTTTGCCCCCTAAGGATGGCCAGACTAAGGCAACTGGAACTCAGATACAATATTCCCTCTACCCTATGATTGACTATAATAAGGCATGATATAAACCTATTGTACTTTGGATCTAAATCCTATTAAAGGCTACTGTAAACTTCCTGGCTCTTAAAAATAACCTTGCAGAATGGAAACAGTGTACTGTATGTACTTGGCTTGCATGTGAGTGCCTATATACCAAATTAC
The DNA here is from genome assembly GCF_965140235.1 of Caretta caretta. NCBI lineage: Eukaryota > Metazoa > Chordata > Testudines > Cheloniidae > Caretta > Caretta caretta. Next base: position 28,518,392 of record NC_134212.1, on the reverse strand, counting down.
AGGACCACCTAACCTAATTCTTAAGGATAAATGCTGTAACACTTAGTGTAAGCAACAGAAATAATTATTTTAACTCATTTTTCACAGCGGTGATACTTTCTTTTAAGTCTAGTAGAAATTAAGGGTAAATACAATGTACAAAGTGGGTTATGGTTAACTGATCCTTTAAATTTTGCAAATGCTCCTTCAGTGGCAGTTACCTTTGTTTCTGCAATTCATTTTTTTGACATGTGCTGTGTAAGTGTAACAAAGCTTAGTTCATGTTTTTTAACCAAACAATCTGCATAATTTGTCTACCTGTGAGTTCGCACATGAAGGATTGTCAGGCTCTTTTTAATGTGCTGTATTTGTGTAAAGGTTTCCAGTAGTTTTTATATATCATACATGATTTCTTTTGTCTATCAAGCAGAATGTTCCTGGAAGTTTACTATAGCTGCCTTCTCTAGCTGAAAAATGCAAAGATTTACTAGTAATGCCCTTTTCTTTATTATTGGATTTAACTGTCACACAAATTAGAAAATGAGCCTCACCCCACACCCTACTTCCAGTGTAGATTTATGGGAGCAAAGGGAGGGCATTAGGGTTGGCTTAAAGGTTAACTTTTGAATTGTTGCCTTTGAAGATCCTCAAAGGATGCCATTGATTCAAAAGCCCTCCTATGTATCTAGAGCTGAACAGTGTCTATGACCTCCCCCATTATCAATGGGTGTTGATATTTGGTATAGAAATTGCTATCAGATTGCTTTATGAAAAGACATTATTTTTATCTTTAGGGATCAAATACTTCCTTCTTGTGAAAATAAGCCAGAGAAAGGGGTAAAGTGCTGTAAAAATTGTGGTTGGTGCCCTTTCATTAGGAAGTGATGGCATGGAAGGAGCAGTGAACTTTCATGAGATCACTTGTGAGATGCTCAGTGCCTTGAATTCTCATTGGGCCTTATTCTCATTTACACCAAAGCCAGTTTACATCACTGACAATGTGAAAGGACTGTTTTATGTCCTATAGGTCCCTTTATACTGCTAGAGCATTGTAAAGCAGCTTTAGTGTAAATGAGAAAGCAGGCCCATTGACTTAGCTGAAAGTCCATTGTGCTTAGCATCTCAGAGTAAGAGAATTATATGTTGCAATGGACAGCATTAATTTAAGTGGCATTCAGTGTAAAATGAAGTGAGCTGTAGCTCACGAAAGCTCATGCTCAAATAAATTGGTTAGTCTCTAAGGTGCCACAAGTACTCCTTTTCTTTTAGTGTAAAACGGTTGCTTCCTAGTACTAGCCTCTTTTTCTGGCAAGCAATTTCCACTAACAGTATGCACAGAATCATGACTGGTTGTGAAACGAGATGGATTGACAGGCCTGGAGAATGAAATCATCCATTTCATCCCTCTACTGTGATCTAAAGGGATCACTACTAGGAACAAAAGGGTTGTTAAGTCTCTTTGACTCATTCATTCATTGCTTCTTTGCTGGGACTGCCAAGAAGAGAACAACTGTGATGGCAGTTTTCCTGATGTGATCACCTGTCTATTCCTTAGCTGAGATAAGTCATTCATTTAACCTTGGATGCCAAACATCTGCTTGATGGTAGTGATTTTCAGGCACTGCTCTCCTGGGCTCCAATCCTGCAAACTGCACCATATATGCTCATCCCTCTTCCCCGGCAGAGTCCTGTTGACTTCAGTGGGTATCTATGCAAGGTCAGTATCACACATGGAGGAACCTGCAGGATAAGGTTTTGGGTTTTATTTGAATTAGTGATCTGGTTTAAAACTCTTATTTTGAGTATCCTGAGCCAAACAGCACACTGGCCATTAACTTTCCCTGTTTGTTGTGTTCTGATTTGTCACTATTTTTTCATTTTTGTCTGCTGCTCAGAATTGGACTTAAACTTTGGAGAACATGAAACCTTTAAATACTTTGTTAAAAAACAAAACAAAAAAACCTTGCTAGATAAAGAGTGTTAAGCGTAATGATGGTAAACACTGTCTCACAAATATTAATAAAATGTTAGTGACAAATATTTTCAGTCACATTAGCCTTCCTACTGAAAACATGTCTGAATTTAATTTCTTTCACACAGAACTCTCTTAAGATTTATATTTGATAAGTTTCCACCGGAAAAAGAAAATAGAAACTCAAAGAAAACTATAAAAGTAATTTTAAATGGTCTCCTTACTTTTAGCTTGTGTTTGCTTCTATTAAGATAATGATTGCAGCTTTCTTTGATGATTTACAGGACTTGTAAATTGATTACTCTCCCAGTTTGGACAAATATAGCAATAACAGCAAGGGACATCTAGAGAAATCATTAGAACAAGATTTTGCTTCCCTTTGGGTAACTGCACTACACATGCGTTCAAGGATATGCAAAATCTTCTTTGTTAAGATGTAACTCTTGGCCATCTTTATGTTCAGAAGAGGGAGAGCACATCTTCTCCATCTTCAAAGGAGGATAGTTTAGGCAGGAAGATTAAAACAAAAGGGGCCAAACCCTCTGGAGATGTAAGCTGATGAATCTCCCTTGACTGCAGTGGAACTGCACCACTTCACAGCACCAGAGAATTTGACTCATGTATTGTTTTCTTTACTTGGCCTGCTTTGAGGGAGGAGCTATGGGATAGCACACAAATGATAAGTTGATAAATAGCTATTAATTTTATACCTGAGAACATTAGAAAGACTTTAACAACAGAAGTGTCCCTGTCCTTTCTTCAAATTGAAGGACAGGTCAGGTTGGGTTGTAGACATGTACCTGATTTTTGTGGTTGAGATTTTGATAGCTCAAAGTTTGTCTTGAGAATTACCTTAAATTTCTTTAAGGTATTCAAAATCTTGAATTAGCCTTACATAATGAATGTTTCTGCTCTACTAAAGGGATTTGGGAAAGCAAACAGTCCCATTGGGTGGGATTTTAACTAAGCATACCTTAGTGTTTAAATTGGTAAAGCCAAAAGAGGTACAGTAATTATATATCTGACAGCTTCTTGAATAAAGTGCTATTTTGAAACACCTCATCAGTTTCACACAATCCTTTTGTAATCAAAGCAAAAATTTGATTCACATGCAGATGGATAAATCTAGGAGAGAGGGAACACCTAGTCAATTAATATGCCCTTTGTTTTGCTACACAGCTGACACTACCCATAGAGAATATAGCTATAATACGTGCTCAGTATTAGCTTTCAGCCTTTTACATAAACAAACCATCAAAGGCCCCAGCTTTTGTGAGGCACAGCTCTGCACTGGGGGCAGTATGAAGTCACGTCACTGTCACAGAACTCACCAGTGCTATCTTTCAAGGGGTGCAGCATACTCCATTCCATGATCCTACCTCCTCTTCTTCTCTTCTTGCCTACTTTGGGGTTCTGTGTGCCTTCAGAGGGACATGGAGGGTGCAATCCTTATGGTTTGTGTTTATGATTGTGCTCCACCAAGCCTAGTCATGTAAGAGTTAAGTGTTAAATACTCTCTGACCCAGAGAATTATACATGAAAGCTACATTATTTCAATCATTTTAGGACTGTGATTTTTCCAAGATTGAAACAGGCTAACAATTTATGCACAAGTCAAGATACTGAGATGGGAGATGTTAATATGACAGACTGTGATGAGGATCATATTGGCATTGTTGCAGTGTTAATTAAACTAGGTTGACTAAAATTTTTATGAGGGTGCTCATCAAAATCAGTATGATTAGGGTGTGTTCATAGTTATAAGAAGAAATGCAAGGAAAACGCAAGTTTTTTCCCCACAGAAAATTTTGTGGGAAAAATCCACATCAGAAATTATTTATCCAAAATATGTTGGATTTTCTGTGTGAACTTTTATTTTGAAATGTCAAAATGAAATAATGTTTAATTTAGTTTTGATTTACTGTGTTATTTCATTTTGGTTTTAGGAAACAAAAATATTATATTTTTGGTTTTTCAGGATTTTTCCTCCTTGGTGTCCTTTTTTTCCAAACAGAAAACTGGAAAATTTAATTGACGTCCACATTTTCCAGTAATTGGCATAATTGTTACCAGCCTCGTAGTGAATGGTTTTACAAAATGCATTGTCATGTCTTCTGAGTCATCAGGAAATTATGTGCACTAGGCACAGGGTTATTCTCTTGTTTGGAGAGAAATGAATGGGTACAGTCTCAGAATATCCTTTCTAGTTGACTTTTATTTACAGTATTCACATAGCTTGAGATTTTCAAAGCAGTCTAGGGCATTTGGAATGGTTTCCATTAATTGGTTTTAATGGAAAATAGGAGTGTAAACTCTACCATACTTCGTAATTCTCAGTTAAAGTTGCTATAGAAATTTTGTTCCTGTAAATTAGCATTGTTTGCATATCAGGCTCCGTACAGGGGTAACTGGGTGGGTTTAGTGGGCTGTGATGTGCAGGTGGTCAGACAAGAGGATCTGGTGATCCCTTCTGGTGTTAAACTCTATGACTGCATATAATAACGTTCCAAATAAATGCTTCCCTTGAGGTGAACATAGTAAGAACTTCAATTATTTGAGCTGCTGCCATCTGGATTAGGGCTCCAATCTTCATTATTACATATGCAGATGCCCTTCTCCCTCCATTCCATGGTTGCTGATCACCTCTCACGCTTGAAAGCAGGCTGCAGTTACCAGAAGGCTTCAAGTTCTTCTTTGGAGTGTAAGGGGCAGCAGGACGTAGGGCAGGGGTGGCCAACCTGTGGCTCCGGAGCCACATGCGGCTCTTCAGAAGTTAATATGCGGCTTCTTGTATAGGCACAGACACCAGCGCTGGAGCTACAGGTGCCAACTTTCCAATGGGCCAGGGGGTGCTCACTGCTCAACCCCGGCTTTGCCACAGGCCTTGCCTCCACTCCACCCCTTCCCGCACCCTCCCCTGAGCCTGCAGTGCCCTCATTCCTTCCCCCCAGAACCTCCTTCATGCCACAAAACAGCTGATTGGGAGGTGCAGGGAGGGAGGGGGTGGTGCTGTGGCAGGGCTGCCGGTGGGTAGGAGGCCCTGGGAGCTGATGTGGGGCTTCTGACCTATTACTGAGGCTCTTTGGCAATGTACATTGGTAAATTCTGGCTCCTTCTCAGGCTCGGGTTGGCCATCCCTTTCCTGATGATGTCTCTTCATCAGATAGTAAACATTATTCCACAACTGCCTTAGTCACTTGTAAACAAACTTCCAAAATTATGCACCCTATACTGTGCCTTCAGAACAGTTCAAAACATAGAGAAACCAGTAATTTGTAGTGTATTTTTCAGCAGGGAGAGTGAGGATTTGGTACACAGAAATGTATACATAATTCTGCCATCCTCACTATGTTTCTATGTGGTCCTATTCATTAATTTAGATGGAATAAAGAGGCCAGAATCAAAGGTTCAGGGTTTGGTGTACAGAGACCTCATCCTGTTTAGTATCATGGTAAATACACTATTAAAAATCCTTTAAACTTTTTGTTACAGATACAGGAAAGAAGGAAAAACAGTTAAAGCATAGGCATGTGAAGTATTAAATAGGACTTTCATTTTAACAATATCACTTGTTCCCTTTCGCTTTGGCAGCAGAGAGTTTTTAGAAGGAACTCTCCCCTGGCCCCCCTTGTTTTACAGTCCTTTACATGGCATTCAAATGGTAATAACTGTCCTTTTTTGGGAAAAGAAAAGGTTAGTTGAAACAGGCTGGAACTGGTGTTATTAAAGTGTGATCCCATTTCCTAAGAATACAAAACAAATCAAACACACACAAAGGAGAGAGAAAAAAATAGCAAAGAAAGAAAATGCAGCTTCTCTCTCTGTTGTTGACTTTCACTTGTAACCTCACGCCTGGAAAAACACAGGCCCAGTATCCGGTCTTATCAGCCACTTTGGGACCTGGCAAATTTGACCTAGCATTGGGCTGTTTAGGGTTTTGGTTTTAATTGGCTCTCTGGTCACAGGTTCACAATAGTGTTGCAAAATATGCAGTTTTGGCTGGCTAAGTCAGGCTCTTATTAGAAGGCAAAAGGGGAAAAAAGACTAAGTAAGATGTGGAAGGAAAAGGACATGGCGGGGGACGGAGAGGAGAGAAACAAAGTCTCACATCCCAGATGGTGTTTGGAATTCAGCTGGAACCGGTGGAGGTGGTGGTGCCATCTGGGTCCCTCTCTCTAACCTGGTCTGGTCAGGGCATCTCTCAAGATTAGAACACAGGAAGTTTGGGATCCCAAGAGACATGGGAGTGGCAGCCATGATGATAACACTCTCTGCAAGAGTTTTTGGCAGACAGCTGCTTCTTCTACTAATTTTTCCTAAAAGTCTTTTCTTTTTAAGAACCCCAAAAGGGAGTGTTGGGTGGAATAGTCCATCCTCTCCTTATTTTGTCCACCAATAGGGCTAAATTTCTGACACATTAATTCTGGTTCATTGATTTCTGATCCTCTGGTCCTCTTGTTTATCTGTCATAATCTTAACACAGTCCTTGAGTGGTATCAGTAAAACTCTCACTGTTTAAATACATTGTCTCCTTACATCTTTTCTGAAGAAATTTTATGTAAACGTCATTGTGACTCACTTTTTACTTTTGAGCTTACAATTAGGGTAAATGTATAGGCCCAGTTATCTATCACAACAGTCCTTGCTCAAAGCTCCCAATGACTTCAGGGAGAGTTTTGCTTAAGTAAGGAATGAGTGAACATTTATTTAGGACTTTGGGATTTTGCCTAATAATACTACAGATGGAAAACAGGGAGATGCATTTATAGCAAGTGATCCATTCGTGTGCACAAGACAGGCATAAACACATGCAAGTATCCATTTTGGTTATGTAAATGTAACAGATACAAAATGTACTTGTTTGCTTATTCAATGTTTATTTTACAGGTAGAATTTGGGTGCCTAATTATGTATTCATAAATGTGTTATTTTCAAAATATAATAATGTACAAAACACATTAAAGTGAAATAATTTAAAAAACATATAGACCCTTAGCTCTGTTCTTCACAAAGGTCTACAGCTTACTTAGAGGTAGCTGCTACAGGGAATAATGAAGAAAAGCAATCACAGTGCTACAAGGTAATCTTATTCATCTTTCTCTGGCTATCATAGTTACATCCAGAGTGTGTGTCAGGATTTCTGTGAGATGAAAGCATAGAGACTTGTTACTGCATCTCAGTTAAATATCTAAAAACTGTCTTTGACAAATGAGATATTGTTTGAGTGACACAATAAGTTCTTCCAGATGCTAATTCAGACTGCTTTGGTCAGGAAGGGAATTTAGGGCCCAATCCAATTCCCACTGATTTTATTGGTGCAGGATCAGGCTTTAATTCCTGTTCCGTACTTAGCTTACACATCCATTGTTCATTTGCTATATCCAGTCTTTGTTTGACACATGTCCTACTGAGCAGCCTTTTCTTTGAAATGGACCTGATTGTTTGATTGTAAATTCATGGTTCATACCTGCTCAAATTAAACTTCTCATTTATGTTTAGTGTGCTACAGTGTGTTAATGACTTTTCTGTAATAATTTTTTCTGCACTACTGTAAGGAATGTGAATTCACTTTCTGTGAAATAATTTGGCATCATCCATGATACACATTTATTGAAAACTGTATTATGGAATGTTAGTGACGTAAAATGTACAGCAAATTTAAAAGTAATTAGAGCCAAACTTGAGCTGCGATGTTTTGGACAAATCATGTGACAACACTAAAGAATTACAAGACTTACTTTCTGCTTCCACTAAACAAGGATCTTAGTATGAGGAAAAATTATTCTTCACATGATTGTTCATGTGGATTCCACTCTTGGTTTGCACGTGCCCCATGTGCACAAGATCAGATTCCTTTGGGCCAGCAGTGCATGTTAGGGTTATGCCTGCATTCGAAATGTCTTTGCACCGAACCATCTAATTTCTTTCTTGCCATCTGTGGCAGCAACACAGAACTCCTTCAGTGGCCACTGTCTTCTCTGAACACTATGTTACTGTTAGTTAGATAGCTATTGCCCATTCGCTAAAAAGAAATATACAAGTTTTTTCTTACTTAAGTTTCAGTATGAGGCAACATCAAGCCACTGTGAAGGGGCATTAGTAATGTGGCAGAAGTTAAATCTGCAGGGTTCAAAACCTGCCCCTCACGTGAAGCTTCAATGCTGATAAATGATGGGCACTGCTAGTGTCCAAAGAGATGGGCACTCCTCTGTTCTGCTGAGGAGAAGGACATATCCCAGAGCGATGTTTCTTGTCACTCCTTTTTCTAAGGAAAGTCATAAAGCTAAAGAAGGCTGCCTAAAGAAGTTCCTCCTTGACAGCTCAATGCAACCCTCCTTGGACACCAAAGGAAGGACTCTCTGGGTGAGGGTGAGCTGAGATCCTGCCCTAAGCTCACAGGCCACCTCTGCTAAGAAGCCCTAGTCATCTGCCTATATTCCGGCATTGATGTCCTCTGACAGGAGCAGAAAGGAGCTCTGCTCCACAGATGAGTCAAGGTTCAGGTCACCTTCTCCAGTGTCCAGCAAGTGAACACAAAAGAGTCATCACACTTTTGACTCATCTCAGGCTCAGCCTCCAAAGGAGCAAAATCCCAAGAAGGCCCCTCAGGTGCCCCGGTACTGACTACTAAGAACACCAGCAGCACCCAGTAAGCCTTACAGACAGTGTTCGTGTTGATATTGAAACTTACATTACCTACCTCAGAACTGGGTGCCTTGGTACCTACCACCACCATGCCAGTCACTTCAGAGCTGTGTTCCTTAGTATACAGTACATTGGTACCAGCCGTTTTGGTACCCAGAGCGTACACTACTGAGTGATTTAACTGGAGCCTGGTACCAGAGTCACATCTCCTAGAGAGGTTGAGGGTGGTGATATCTAAGCCATCAACTATTGAAATGTTGGTGTGTCAAGTCAAGGAGCTATCTCCAGGGCCAATTTCATCTCCTGAGGGAATGCCCCTCTCTTGGAGGAAATGTATTGCTTCTCCTCATTCCCATCTAGGCACAGCAGGGAGTCATCTCCTACTCACCCTCCTTCCCCTCCTGGGGTAGCTCCTTGCGTGAATATGGCAGCACACCCCAGAGCATCCAGTAGGCCAAGGGTTAGTTGGGATACAAGTCCTCAAGTAAGGAATACATAGGGGGTTCCAAGCTGGATGTTCCTTATAAGTTCCACAGTGGGAGCCTGAAAGAAGCTCTAAGTGGGATTCTAAAAGGGGTAGCAGGAAAAGACTTGGGACTTGTAAGGGATATCCCACCTGGAACCGCCAGGACTGTATCCCAAACAACCCTTGGCCTACTGGATGCTCTGGCGTGTGCTGCCATATTCATGCAAGCCTGCATCATCTGCTGCTTCCAGGACTAGCTCTCCCTCACCAAAGCAGCAGTATAGATCACCCTAGCCAGGTCAATTACTGCAGCCTCAGATCCTGAAAAGACAGGAGGAAAGAACAATCACAAGAGAAAGAACAGGTCACTGCTGCAATATCTTCATCCTGTCCTGGTGAGGCAGTAAGCCCCTCTACACTTGCCTCAGTGGATGATTTTAAGGCATTGCAGGGCCTGAGCAAATGCATGGTAGAAACTCTGGATATACCACTAGTGCAGTGGTGCAAGAGAAGTCCCACAAGCGCCTGGGTGTCTTGCATTCATCTTTGCCCAGTAGGTTTGCCATGCCATTAAATGAAGGACTGATGGAGTCTGCAAAGGAACTATGGGATACACCAATATTAATACTGGCCACATCCAACTGAGCAGACAGAAGGTACCAGCTCCCTTTCAAGGGATTTCAATATTTTTATTACCAGCCAGTACTGGGATCTCTTGTAGTGGTGCTGAGAGGTCAAAACAATGAACGATCTCCCAAAGCCACACCACTCCAAGAAAGAATGGTTACTTACCTTAGAGTAACTGTGGTTCTTCAAGATGTGTTGACCACATAGATCCTATGACCTATCCTTCTTTCCCAGTAGTGCAGAGTCCTACTGCTCTTGGATTCTGTATTGGTGAAGGAACTTAGTGGCAGTTGGGCCTGCTCAGCCCTTTCTGCCCTTGGGAGAGGGGTGATAAGGGAGACACTCATTGCAGGAGTGCGTCTTTGTGGCTAGGTGTGGTGTAGCAGCTCTCTCCAAGTCTGGGACCCCTTGCTGACAGTCTCTCCAGTGCCACAGTGGTCTGTCCCTTCAGTGACACAGCTCTCCAGCCAGGCCAATAATTGTGTCCACCCCCTCAGGTTATACAAAGAGTCCTACAAAAGATAGATTCACCGTCAAGCAAAGAGTTCCAGGCCCCGCCAGGCCAAGGACCCAGAGTCCTGACCCTCTGGGTTATAAGGTCTTCCTGGTCCATATTCCCCTGTAACTGGGTAGGCTTTCAATTTCAGTGCCATCTGGGGGTTGACAGGGAAACCTGGGCCCACACTGTCCACCAGATTCCATTCAAGGACCATGTGGTGGGCTCCAAGTTTCTGCACCCGCAACGGTGCTGTACCACTGCTTCCTTGGGTTGCTTCCTACCAGACTCCTTACACAAAAAGGCAATGCAAAGACATATAAACAAAATTAATAAAGGATAAATTCCAGACCTTGCAAGTCTCCAGAGTCTTTTCCCCCTTCTCAGGTCAGGTAGCTTCTCAACAGTCTGGGGCACCAGGCAGCTGGAACTCTCTTGGTGCTCCCTTTGAGACACTAACAGTGTACATCTGTTCACCTCCACTAGCTGCCTGCTAACGAGCTGCTTTGCTCTCCTTTTAAGCTACTGCACCAGCCCGCACATGCTTTATATGTGTGGCTGTATGGGGCTGCCAGGGCCCAAAGTAGCTCTTTAACTCCTTCCTCTCCAGTGTGGGGTTTGTATACCCTGTCACACAGGTGCACAAGGACATTTAGTGTTCAGGTATGGCCCAACAGACACTGTGGGCTGAAAATAATTCAATCTCATGCACATGGGGTACATGCACATCAAGAATGGAATCCATGTCCATGGATTCATGTCCATATCAAAGAACCACTGTCACTGTAAAGTAAGTAACCATTCCATAAGTTTCTCTGCTTATCTCTGTTTCACTGAAGATCTTCTGTCATTTCCTACCTGGCTTCCTGCTACAGATCTAAAGAGACAGTACATACAGTATCTCACCAAAATTGTTGGGGAAGTACAGATATGGTGTTTTGGTTTAGAGCGATCTCTAAATAGAAATCAGGAAGTAAACAGTATTTAAACAGAATGAAAGGAACAAACAAAATAAAACTGTAATTCAGTTTTCTTTCTCACAAATGGAAAGCCCAGATTTTAGTGTTTTTAATTTAATTTTCTACATTGATCACCAACTGTTGAGAGAATTAGTTTTATCATCTTTTATCAATATAAAAAAATCATGTTCCAAGTGTGGAAATGGCTAGTTTCCCTTTCCTTTTCCCTTTCAGGTATTGCTCTGATGCAGCAATTAAATGGCTGGAGAGATCTGAAAGCACATATCAAAAAACTAATGACTTTATTACGTTTTGAACTTCAAAACATAATTGTCTCTTCTCTTAGAGTGAACAAAATAGAATTTGAAGTGATGGACTGTATTCATCAAAAAGATGAGTGGCCTTATGCATTGTCAATGCAGTGGAAGGTCACTGACTAGTTTAAAAGTATGTGATTGATTTATTAATCCAAAAATCAAGCCTACCACAGCATCTGTTTTCCTTTGCAAATGTCTGCACTGCAGAAAGCTGAACCTGGTTACTTCACTTTAATGAGTTACTTCATCCCAAAATCAGTTCCCATTCTGCTTCATAGATATCAAAAAGTGTCACTGGATGAATGCAGAAGCAATTTTTTTCCCAATTCAGAACTAATTAAGCTCTAAGGTGCCCTGGGAGCAGAGAATCTGAGAAAACTCTTTGAGTGCAAACATGTTAAATTAAGATTTTCCAAACTAATTTTTTTTATTTTGAAACAATTTTCTTGTGAAACTTCTTAAGTTTAGTTTGAAACAATTTTCTTCTGAGTTTCAGTGTATTATTTTACTGCAAATAGTAATAGCTTTGCATATTTTCTTCAGAGATTGTGGAAAATTTAAAGATAATAAATGATGACTAATGTGCACCATCTGGCTGGGTTAAAAAAAAAGATTTCTTCCTGCGCAACTGAGTTTCTACTAAGCTGATTTACTCAAAAGAAGAAAGCAAACACATTTCTCTACTAAGAAAATGAAGGTTTAATGTCTTCACTGAAATAATTAAATGCTAAAGATGTCTGAGGGTAACATTTGTTTTTGTAATACATGATCGATATAAATTAAGTTGATACTGAAATGGAGTTCATTAGTCTCTCCCATTCTCTGAAGGACCATGTTGTATCTAATCAATCCTGTTCAGCTGCTGCTTTTTTGTTGCTTGAAACTTCTGGGATACTGTTTGGTCACATGTATCCAACGAAGCGGGTATTCACCCACGAAAGCTATGCTCCAATACATCTGTTAGTCTATAAGGTGCCACAGGACTCTTTGCCGCTTTTACAGATCCAGACTAACACGGCTACCCCTCTGATGTTTGGTTATGTTGTTTTTCCTCTTAAAACCTCCTAATTAATTCCATTGTGTTTCACAGCATTTGTACATAGGATGCAGGGAAATTTTATATATATATTTGTCTTCAGTACAGCATCTGCAGTGTTTAATATGGAAAGAAATAAGATTCTTTTAAATCTCATTCTGTTGAGCAAATGGGTTCAAGGCACTGAGCAACACTGGCAAAGTGCTAGGCACCTTTGCAGGACTGGGCCATTGGTAAGGAGACTGGAACTAGTTTTGCTGTAACTATAGTCGGTAGCCTGACTCTCATTAACTTCAGTAGGAATAGATTGGGCCCCTAGATAACATGGGTTTATTTATGGCCCATATGTCCTTTAAATCTCTTTATGACCCAGTTGTTCTTTATATCTACAGTCATCAATTCTTTGTGATTCTAGATGTTAGGTAGAATGAGGACACTCATCTCAGTTCTTATTCAACATAGTTTCTCTTTCTCATGGCTTTTGGTGGCCCAGAGATTATGTATTCATTTATTTATCATATTTCTAAAATGTCACTTACATATCTCATGGCACAAGTGTTCATTTGAAGACCTTTTTAATACCAGCAAGATAAGAAGATGGAGTTTTATACAAGTCTTTAGTGATCAGAGAGGAAAGCAGATAAAACATTTATCTCATTGACACATTAATTCTGGTTGAGTGCCTTCTAAAGGGTAAGATCTACAGACTTCCTTTTTAATCTGTCATTATGCTCTGGGATGTTTGGGCTATAAAGATGGATGGGTTACAAAGTGTGGTTTAGATCTATGTCCACACTGGTTGGCAAAAGGCGGAGAGGTGTTCTGATGACTACCAGTGCCTCCTAGAGGGAGGGAGGGCTGGGTGTCAAGTTTCTCTTGTTAAAGTAATAACAGTGATTATACTAATAATAGTTAATGAAGCAATTGTTAGGTCTTTTGCTCAAGACACTATCTCTTGACATGGACAAGCTTTCCAACTATCACCATGTCTTAAATCTTCCATTTTTGAGGGGTGTTACAAAGAAGGATGTTACAAAGAAGGATTATCAAGTTTCCCTAGATTTGATTTTGGCTTTAAACCTGTGTCTAGTATGGAAGCTGTACAGGTGGTATTGTCTAATTTCCTCTTGATTAATGGATAAAGATAAGAAGCTGGATCCTCATGTGCAGTGTGTGTGTGTGTGAAAGCATGAGAAGAACATTAAGATACCCTCCCTCTTAGTCTTAGAGCAGCTGGAGGTTGCTTCATCCCTCAGTGCAAGTCAGAGCAGCGACACTCAAAGACCCAGTGTTAATGATAAATATGTTTTGAAAATTATTTCCTGTTATATTTACCTTACAGGAACCAAATTCAGAAATTCTGAGTTTGTGTTGCAACCATTGTTGGCCTCATAAGGCTATATAAGTAAAGCAGCTCCCTCTACTGTAGGTGTGTGATGTGGGGGTCCCCACGTGGGTGGCGCTCTAGCTCACCATACCCACTTGTGGCTCAAGTCTGTAGTTTGGCAGTACCACTTAGTGACTTGAGTCTGCAATCATCAGAAGTGCCTAGTGGCTCAAATCTGCAGGGTAATGATAGCACCAAGTAGCTTAAGTCCAAAATCAGTGGTAGCACCAAGTAGCTTGAGTTGGCAGTAGGGGAACCTGGGCCCTCTGGCTCCACTTAGTTCCAACCCAGAGCCCTAAGGCTGATAGTTCAGGTGTGCAGCCTGAGCAGTCCCTGCTCCCTGGGTACTTCCTATTGTACCCCTGCTCCTGCAGAAGCCCAAAGGGGACCGGGCTATTGACTTGTAACATATACTCAAATGAAAGGGGTTTGGAGGTTCTTCCTCCTCACTCACAGGTTCTCTGCTGTCTCTTCTGTGGTGGCCTGCAGCTCTGTATTAAGATATGCTCCAGGCAGCATAGGACACCTGTTGTATCCCTGCAGGAGCTACCAGTGCAAGCCTGCTCCATTGCACCGACTGCCCTGACTGAACTGTACAGCTCCCTTTTAAGCTGCACCTCAGTTGCAAGCAGATGCAGCTGTGTGGAGTCTCCTGGGCCCAGACCTGCTTCTTAACTCTCTGTTTGAACACCCCCTCACCAGGTGCTGCAATGTCACTGGGCCAGATCATCCTTTCTGCCTTTGTAAATAGAGGGAACTAAGACCGGGTAAGTACAGGGTGGTGGCATGGAGAAGGGTGGAGTAGTGCCTCAGCTGCATCATCCTGCCCTGGGTCCTTCAGGAGTCCCTGTGCAGGTTCACCCTTTCCAAGATTCTCAGGGGCAATAAGGCTCTACATCAAATGGTTCCTGGATATCCCAGTGACTGTCCCATTAGAAGCTAATTCTTTCTCAGTAGTATTGACTTAGTTCTTCAATAGTAAAAAAGTGAAGAGAAGGCATAACTGACTGAGAACATAAATTTAAAGTGGGAAGAGTTAATAAAAACTGGGAATAGTTCAAGGATATCCTACTGGATTCCCCCAAAATACAATTCAACAAACATGAAAAAAGTTATGCTGGGCAAGATAAACATTAAAAAGAGAAGTGGAAGCAGCAATAAAACTAATATATAGGATGGGAAAGAAGGGAAGTAAATGGCAAAGAATATAAATTACAAGTTAAAAGATGTAGGTGACTGGTCAGGCAAGGTAAAGGAATCAATGAAATATCAGTGGCCAGTAGGTTAAAGACAACAAGAAGGCATTTTTTAAACATTAAGAACAAAAATAAAACTAACCTAGGTCAGGTAAAACTCCATTGATAGTTGCAGATGGTAACATTTTAAAAAGTGATGGAGAAAAAGCAGAAATGATTAATAGATATTTCTGTTCTGAATTTGGAATGTATCCATCCCATATAATAATAATAATTAATTATTCTAGTTCTTATATAGTGCATTTCATCCGTAAGCCTTTTCATATGATGTTGTGGATGGAATAGAAAGTTTACCATCTGTGAGAAAGTAGGATGGGAGGCAACATCTGCTAAAATTAAACATGTACAAATCCACATGTCCAGGTAATGTACACCCAAAGATCTTTAAGGAACTAGCTGAGGCACTCGCTGAACCACTAATATTAATTTTTCACAAATCTTGTAAAACAGGGGAAATTCCAAAGTATTGGAGGACTGCCAACCTAGATCCAATATTTGAAAAGCATAAAAGGGGTGACCTGGGGAACAATACACCAATTTGCCTGATGTTGATTCTGGGTAAAATAATGGCACTGTTAATTTGGGACTCTATCAATGAAGAATTAGAGGCTAAAAATACAATTAATGCCAGTCATCATGCTTCTGTGGGAGGTAGTCTTATTAAACAAACCTATTATCTTTTTTTAACAGGAGTACAGGTCTGGTTGATAAAGGCAGCTGTGCTGATATAGCATACTTTGCTTTCTCCAAGGCATTTCATTTAGTGCCACATGACATTTTGATTATAAAACTGGATATGGAACTAACAGAGAACAGATTATATTGATTAGTAACTGGCTCACTGACAGGTCTCAAAATGCAGTTGTTAATGGAGAGATATCACGAAGCAGGTGGTTTCCAGCGGGTTCCCCCAGGGATTGGTCCAGTGATATTTAATATTTTTATCAACGATCCAGATGATGATATAAAAATCTTTTCTGATAAAGTTTGCAGAGAACACAAAGATTGGAAGGATTACTGTTACAGAGTGAGCTAAATCACCTGGTTAAACGGTCACAATGCAACACCGTGCGTTTTAATACAGACATGTAAGGTAATACATCTGAGAACAAACAATGAAGGCTATTTCTACAGGATGGGAAACTGATTTGGAAATCAATGACTCAGAGAAGGACTTAGGGGTCATCCTAGTTAATCCCCTTAACATGAGCTCTTAGTGTAGTGCTGGGCAAAAAGGGCAAATGCAGTTCTTGGATTTATAAAAAGGAGAATGTCAACCAGAAGTAGGGAAGTGATCTGCCCTCTATACACAGCATTGGTAAGATCGCTACTAGAATTCTGTGTCCAATTTTGGTGTCCATGCTTCAAGGGGGTGGAAATACTAGAGAGAGTTCAAAGGATGGACACAAAATTGATCCAAGGGCTGGAAAAAAAGCCTTACGGTGTGAGACTTAAGGAGATCAACTTATTTAGCTTATCGAAAAGAAGGTTAAGAGGTGACTTGATAACCGTGTATAGGTACTTACATATGGCAAAGACATCTTATAGTGGGGGCTTTTCAATCTTGCTGACAGAGGAATAACAAGAGCCAGTGGCTGGAAACTGAAGTTAGACAAATTCAACTTTGAAATAAGATGCAATATCTTAGCAAGGATTGCAGTTAAACATTGGAACAGTTTATCAGGGGAGGTGATTGCTCAGAGTTTTTAAAAATGAGATTAGATATACCAAGAGATATGCTTTAATCAAGCTTCCAAGAGAAATTCTCCAGCCGTTGTGTATGGGGGTTGGGCTAGAAGATGGTTGTGGTGGATCCTTGTGGCCTTGGAATCTGTAACAGGGTGACTTGCCCCTTCAGGGCTGGAGGGCCTGGGGCTAGCCAACCCTGATTACTAAAGAGGCACATCTGAGTTGGATCAGGTAATTCTGTATAAAGGGCAGGAGGTGGCTGCAGAGAAGGGGGCAAGCTTAGGAAACTGCAGAAGTAAGAAAGTCTCCTCCAGGGATGATGTTGATATTGGGGGATTTGGAAGGCCTGGGAGAAGGGTGAATCAGAGGCTACTGGGAGTGAATGAGTGCCAGCAGAAAGACCTGGGATGTGGGGTTTCTCTACTGAGTCTACAGGTAGGAAAAGCCTGGGAGTGATGCAACAAGAGGATAAAACTGATGGACTGTGTTTGGGGTCTTTGAGTTTGAGCTTTGTTTATGTGAATAAAGTCAGTCCCCCACGAAGCGGTGGGGAATGCACAAGAGGAGATTCTGAGGAATGTAAGAAGCTCTTTGAGGGAGAAATTGTTAGCAGGGCATTGCAGAGCCACTCCTGGCCTTGGGGGAGTTCATGAAAGGTGGCTGACTCCACTACAACCCACATGTTCGTTTACTTCTCTCACAGGGTGCACTTCTCACTGCTGGGTTGATGCCTCTTCCTGGTCACTCTGGGGATTACCTGGAGGCTGATGCCCCCATCTGTGGTTTAGACACCATCACTTTGACTGGTCTGCGGCCTCTCTCTCAGCCTCATGAACTGCCATGTCCTCTTCATGATGGTCTTCTGGCTAGGTTGCTCTGTATTTCCCGCTTCGGGGGAGTGGTGTGGGGGAAAGAGTATCACTGTCCAAAAGTCCAGCCACTTCATCAATGGCAAGTGGGGGGTACGCAGGCCTGCCTATGTCTCCAGATCCCGACCCAGGGACCCTATAGATAGCAGCCTCTTGCTGTGACTCTAACTTCTCCCAATGCTGCTACGTCTCCCTGGGCCACTTCCCCACAGCCCCAGCACCTTCTTTGCCCCCTACCTCAGGGCATTCAACTACCCAGTCCCAGCAGCCAGCCAGGAGCTCCCTCTTGCCTCCTACCACCCTGTCCCGTCCCTGCCAGCAGTTTCTCTGTCCAAGGTCCCGCAGGTCTCTCAGCCGACTAGAGACATAGTCCTCACTCCTTGAGCTTCCAGCAGTGACTGACTCTGTTCTGCACTGCAGCTCTTTTTATATGGGCCAGCTGGCCCCGGATTGGCTGCTTCCTACACTTATGATCTATGGTTAAATAAGTACAGGGATATACATAATGTAAATCAAGGGCAATTGACAAGTTACAGATAAGTGAAGACAATATCATTCACATTTCCTTTGAACTAAATTATTGCTTGAGTGAATTAGTACCCTTAACATTGCTTTGATATCCACACACAAATTAATTGGCCTCTTGCTCTGACCTGAGCTGGCCTGTCAGCATCACATTTCTTCATAGGCTATGGGGAGAGCAGGAAGTTCTGCATTGTCTTTAGTATGCTCATTACACTTGCAGCTCTACATTAAGACAATGACTATAATAAAATCTCATGATTCAGCCAGTAGTCTGCTGAGGTCAGGAAGGAATTTTTTCCCTGACACATAATTAGCCAGATGTATTCTGGGCTGATTTTTTCACTTGCCTCTGAAGCATCGGAGATTGGTCACAGATGGAGATGCGACAATGGATGGGGTAGACAAGTGCTCTGAGATGGTACAGAGAATCCTCTGTCTTAGACATCTGAGTGGAGTGTCTTGCTCATGTGCTCAGATTGAAACTGAGTGCCAGATTTGGGATCAGAAAGGAATTATTTCCCAGGTCAGGTTGGCAGGGACTATGGTTTTTTTTTTCATTTTCCTCTGCATCATGGAGAATGGATCACTTGCTAGGATCACCTGAGCATAGCTCACCTAATCAATTCCTTGCCATTGCAAAGGTACTGGTGGCACCTCAGTCTCTTCCGTTCTTTGCATGTAACACACAACAGGTTTGTCTTCTGAGAATGGAAATGCTTTAGTCTAACTAAAACAAATGGGCTCAATATAGAGGTAACTGGGTGACATTTAATGGCCTGCGATATTCAGGATTATATCAGATTAGATGATAAAATGGTACCTTCTAACCTTAAATTCTGAAAATATAAAACTATGAAAAATGTCATAGAGCATCATAAAATGAATTTAGCATTTTTTGTCCACGTAAATGCTTTGAAAAACTAGTGAATAAACACACAGAAACTTAGAACTTGCATATCAACATTGCTTATGAAAATATAAAATGGATGAGCAGAAAAATATTTATGGTCTTTCTATAGTTTATGGTTTAAATAATATAACAATTCTGGTGTGAGAATAAATGTAGAATTAGGTACAACTGATTTTTATTTCAGTATGATTTATTTGTGAGTTTACAGTCAGATTATGAGTTCTGTTCATGTGGGTAAGGGTTCGTAGAATCCACTCCTTGATTTAATATAATTATTGATTCAAGTTTTCAAGTCCTTGTTTTCTTTTAAAACCTGTGAACCCAGCAGAGAAGAATCAATTTATTTTGTCTGATTGAAGACCTACTAGAAAAGCTTGCATTTAGATGTTCTACTCAAACATTACTAGATGACATTGTGGTAACAAATGGAGGCGGGGGCAGGGGTGCGGGGGGGGGGAGAATAAACAAAATAAATACAATGGCTGAAGTTCTCTGCTACACTCAGCTTGTGTTGGATGCAGCAGAGTAGGGGAGCTCTAAGAGAGCTTGCTGGCATGTGTTTAGAGCAGCCTGAGGACTGTTGTAACTTGAGCCATCTGACATTGGTACACAAGGACCATCTGCCAGCTGTGAATAGCTGGAGTGTAGCACACTCGGGCTACCCTTCTTCCTTGCCCCAACATGCCACCTGAACTAGGAAATGTGTGAAGGGAGGTGTGGAAGCTGCTTAAATTGACTCTATGCCTCCTACAGAGTCCCTCCAACAAGGGAATCTCCAGGAGAGGACTTGTGGGTGGTTTCTGCTTCCACTTACATTAGCCTAGATTGTAAGGAGTTCTTCTAGCTCCAGTATATTGAACAGATTTTAGGTAAGCTAGAAACACTTCTAAAAACATAACCCTGAGACTATCATGGTCACTTAAGGGGTGAGGGGACGGAGGAATATTTGCAAATCTGTAAGAATTTGTGAGGTTCATAAAAGCCCAAACTCCACAAAGTAGATCCTTGCTCAGATTTTGTTTCCCTTTACCTTGTGTCAAGGTTCCTTCCCCCACTCTGAGCTCTAGGGTACGGATTTGGGGACCTGCATGAAAGACCCCCTAAGCTTATTCTTACCAGCTTAGGTTAAACACCGCCACCACCAAAGTGTCTAACAATAATAACAGGGGAAGTGCCCACTTGGAAACGTCTTCCCCTCCAAAATCCCCCCAAGCACTACACCCCCTTTCCTGAGGAAGGCTTGATAAAAATCCTCACCAATTTGCATAGGTGAACACAGACCCAAACCCTTGGATCTTAAGAACAATGAAAAGCAATCAGGTTCTTAAAAGAAAAATTTTAATTAAAGAAAAAGTAAAAGAATCACCTCTGTAAAATCAGGATGGTAAATACCTTCCAGGGTAATCAGATTCAAAACATAGAGAATCCCTCTAGGCAAAACCTTAAGTTACAAAAAGACACAAAAACAGGAATATACAGTCCATTCAGCACAACATATTTTATCAGCCATTTAAACAAAACAGAATCTAACACATATCTAACTAGATTGCTTACTAACTCTTTACAGGTTTCAGAGTAACAGCCGTGTTAGTCTGTATTCGCAAAAAGAAAAGGAATACTTGTGGCACCTTAGAGACTAACCGATTTATTTGAACATAAGCTTTCGTGAGCTACAGCTCACTTATGTCCGATGAAGTGAGCTGTAGCTCACGAAAGCTTATGCTCAAATAAATTGGTTAGTCTCTAAGGTGCCACAAGTACTCCTTTTCTTTTAACTCTTTACAGGAGTTCTAACCTGCATTCCTGCTCTGGTCCCGGCAAAAGCATCACACAGACAGAGAGACCCGTAGAGACTGTCCAGTTTGACCAATGTACATGGCAGAGGGGCATTGCTGGCACATGATGGCATATATCACATTGGTAGATGTGCAGGTGAATGAGCCTCTGATATTGTGGCTGATGTGATTAGGCCCTATGATGGTGTCACATCAGCCACCATATCAGAGGCTTGTTCACCTGCACATCTACCAGTGTGATATATGCCATCATGTGCCAGCAATGCCCCTCCGCCATGTACGTTGGTCAAACTGGACAGTCTCTACGTAAAAGAATAAATGGACACAAATCAGACGTCAAGAATTATAACATTCAAAAACCAGTTGGAGAACACTTCAGTCTCTCTGGTCACTCGATTACAGACCTAAAAGTGGCAGTATTTCAACAAAAAAACTTCAAAAACAGACTCCAGCGAGCGACTGCTGAATTGGAATTAATTTGCAAACTGGATACAATTAACTTAGGCTTGAATAGAGACTGGGAGTGGATGTGTCATTACACAAAGTAAAACTATTTCCCCATGTTTATCCCCCCCCCACACCCCACACTGTTTGTCAGACGTTCTTGTCAACTGCTGGAAGTGGCCCACCTTGATTATCACTACAAAAGGTTCCCCCCACCCCCCCCACCCCCCGCTCTCCTGCTGGTAATAGCTCACCTCAAGTGATCACTCTGGTTACTGTGTGTATGGTAACACCCATTATTTCGTATTGTCTATGTATATAAATCTCCCCACTGTATTTTCCACTGAATGCATCCGATGAAGTGAGCTGTAGCTCACGAAAGCTTGTGCTCAAATAAATTTGTTAGTCTCTAAGGTGCCATAAGTACTCCTTTTCTTTAAACTAACGTAGACTCCTTTATATTATGTTTAGGCCAACTTACATCCATTCTGCTGATGTGCTATGCTAATATGATGTGTAACTTACTTGCTGTTGTAAGAAGGTATAAAATTAAAGTATGATAAGGGCCACCTTAACATATGCCATCCTGCTCCTTAGGTACAGCAACTCAGACTCCTTTACACATCAATAGAGTGGGACCAGTTAGGATTTATGGATTCTAATTGAGTTTAGGTGAATGTAAGGGAAACTAAGTTATACCTCTTTAATTAGCACTCTAAGGACCCAGTCCTGCAAACACTTAGGCATGTGCTTAACTTTATGTCTGTGAGTATTCCCACTGCCATTAATGGGACAACTCACATATGTAAAGTTAAGGATGTGCGCAAGAATTTGCAGAATTGGGACATAAATTTGGACCTTTGTTTCCAAAGCAATGTCAGAACAAGGAAATTCCCATCTTATTATAGCCAGTGGTATTGACTGTTCTAAATATTATGTCAAATGCCATAAAAGGGCTGTTTAGATTCAAAGAGAGAGACTATCTTGAGCCAGTGTGTCTTCCTAATACTGATTGGGTGATAATAATAATAATAATGATGCAGTTATTCAATTATCCATATTAAGCTTTAATTAAAGAAAGAACCTTTTACATTACTTCATCTTTTATTCTAATACTTGTTTCTTCTCCTCTTTTACAGGAAAAAGTAGAATATGCCTTCCTGATTATTTTTACAATTGAAACATTTTTGAAGATTATAGCATATGGATTATTATTACACCCCAATGCATACGTTAGAAACGGATGGAATTTACTGGATTTTGTCATAGTAGTAGTAGGGTAAGTCATTCACACTTCATTTTAAACAAGGCTTTAAAAACATTGTTCTGAAAATGTGGTATTGTCTTTATGACGACGTAGCTGTATGCCTTATTCTGATGGGACTAAGGGCCAAAGCCTACTAACTTTTACTCACACATAATTTATTGGTCAGCTCACATGAGTGAAGATGCAGAATCAAGCCCTAAAAGGTTCCCAGTTCAGAATGGAGGAACTTGGGTCATATTGTACAATCAGCCTTAAAGCAGAAGACCACAATGCATTCAATGAGTTCTGCCTAAAAATGGATGGCATAACAAGGTCCAATATTAGAGCCCTGTCCTGCAAATTCTTATATGTATGAGTTGTCCCATTGCACCCACTGGGACTGTTCATATGAGTAGAGGTTGGGTCCATAATCCTTCAGGGCTCAGCTGTGCCTTTTAAGCAGAGCCCAGTGTTGAGGGTGCTGTAGAGTTGCACTGCCCCATACACATCACCAGAAAAGCGCTGCTTGCTTCAAAGAGACAGAGCACCTGCTACAGCTCCCTGGCATGAGAGGGAGACTGGACACTTCTATCCCCTTTCATGGGATGCAGCACATTGGCCCCTTCCCCACCACACAGCTGGACAGCATGATGCAGAGGGTAGGATGGAACCATGACTCTGTTTACATTCTGCCCTCCCTGTCCCCTGTGGGGTGCCAGAACCCCCAGGGGAGTAGTGAAGGAGCATTTCCTGCATGCCCCATTGTGCAGGAACTGCCCTTTTGCCTAGCCCACAAGTGTGGGAAAATTCCTTACTCCCTCCTCATTGTCACTGTGTAACTGTGTAAGGGCTTTGCAGCATCTGTCCCTTGTTGTGTCAGCAGGTTTTATATTATCAGCATTGATTCTCTTTGGGTTACATGCTGCATTAAGAGATCCTATGTTCAGGCATCAAAGAGTTAATCTTATAGCATATATTCTGTTTTCCCTAAATGTGCAAATATTGTCTGATTAGACTGAAATAAGGAATTTTTTCAATAGTAAAGATCCTGTTAAGTGTAAAAAAAGCGGGGTGGAGGGGTGGGAATCCTAGTGAAATGCTCTGCCATTTAACGTCACTTGAAATATTGCTGCTGACTTGCAAAGAAACCCTTGGCATGCAACGTCTCATAATGCAACGTCTCATAATGCATTTTTTAAAATAGTTTAAATGATACTCAGAGTTTGCTTTTAACTGAAATGAGCCAGGAATTTGATGGAGAGAGAGTTCCTAACTCACATCATTGAGATAATGAAGATAATGTGATTTAATGGGAAAGGCCAGCATTTGGGGGAAATAATTGTAATTACTAAATCTGCTATTGTTTTGTGTACATGTAAATACCCAATATTCAAATATTATTTTTAAATAATGAAAATTACTGAAATTATTGCCATGGTTCCAATCTGCTGGCACATTCTGGCCCATGGTTAAAGTGGGAGTAAAGGGAGCAACAGTAAAAGATTCTTTAGCAATATAAAGAAAAAGAAAACAAGAAAAGAAGAGTGACTGCTGAACACTGAGGATGGGTGGAGATTAAAGATAATGTAGATATGGGTCAACATCTT
The DNA here is from genome assembly GCF_965140235.1 of Caretta caretta. Lineage (NCBI taxonomy): Eukaryota > Metazoa > Chordata > Testudines > Cheloniidae > Caretta > Caretta caretta. Next base: position 28,494,166 of record NC_134212.1, on the reverse strand, counting down.
ATCAAATACTTTGTCTCAGTTTTTAATAAGGGTAATGAGGAGCTTGCGAACAGTAGGAGGGTGGCTAATGGGAACAAGGATATGGAAGTAGAAATTACCACATGTAAGCTGGAAGCCAAACTCAAACAGCTTAATGGGACCAAATCAGGGGGCCAGGATAATCACCATCCAAGAATATTAAAGGAACTTGCACATGAAATTGCAAGCCAAATAGCAAGGATTTTTAATGAATCTGTAAACTTGGGGGTTGTATCCTATGACTGGAGAATTGCAAATTATAATACTTATATTTAAGAAAAGGGAATAAAGTGATCCAAAAAACTACAAGCCCAGTAGTTTGACTTCAATTATATGCAAGATCTTAGAACAAATTTTGAAAGGGAGAGTAGTTAAAGCACACAGAGGTAAAGGATAACTGGGATAAAATACAACAATCAGTGGTTCTCAAACTTTTGTACTGGTGACCCCTTTCACACAGCAAGCCTCTGAGTGTGACTCCCCATTCTAAATTAAAAACACTTTTAAATATATTTAACACCATTATAAATGCTGGAGGCAAAATGGGGTTTGGGATGGATGCCGACAGCTCGCGACACCCCATGTAATAACCTCATGACCCCCTGAGGGGTCCCAATCCCCAGTTTGAGAACCCCTGTACAAAATGGTTTCAAAAAGGTAGATCATGCCAAACCAACCTGATCTCTTTCTTTGAGAAGATAACCCATTTTCTAGACAAGGAAATACTGTAGATCTAATCTACCTAGATTTCAGTAAGGCATTTGATGCAATTCCACATAGGAAATTATTAGTTAAATTGGAGAAGATGGGGATTATGGATTCTAATTGAGTTTAGGTGAATGTAAGGGAAACTAAGTTATACCTCTTTAATTAGCACTCTAAGGACCCAGTCCTGCAAACATTGAAAGGTGGATTGAAAGGTGGGTAAATAACTAATTAAAAGGGAGACTACCACAGGTCATGCTGAAAAGTGAACTGTCAGGCTGGAAGAGAGGTTAATAGGTTACTAGGAGTTCCTCAAGGATTGATTTTGAAACTGATCTTATTTAACATGTTCATTAATGACCATGGCACAAAAAGTGGGAGTGGGCTAACAAAATTTGTGGATGAGGCAAAGTTGGGAGGTATTGCCCATACGGAGGAGGACTGGAATATCATACAAGAAGATTTGGAGGACGTTGAAAACTGAAGCAATAGAAATAGGATGAAATTTAATGGAGCAAAGTGCTAGGTCATGAATTTAGGGACTAATAAAAATATTTTTTTCTATAAGGTAGGTATGTATCAGTTAGATGTGACAGAGGATGAGAAAGATTAGGGTATTGGTTGATCAGAGGATAACTATGAGCCACCAATGTTATGCAGCCATGAAAAAGGTTAATGCAATTGTATGGTGCATCAGGTGAGGTATTTCCAGTAGAGATAGGCAAGTGTTATTACCATTAAACAAGGCACTGGTGAGATCTCATCTGGAATTCTGCGTGTGAGATTCTGGTCTCCCATGTTTAAGAAAGATGAATTCAAACTGGAACAGGTACAGGAAGAGCCACTAGGATGATCGGAGGAATGAAGAACCTACCTTACTAAAGGAGACTTACAGAGCTTAGCTTAACAAAACACAGGCTGAGGGGAGATATGATTGCTGTCTATAAATACATCAGAGCAATAAACACCAGGGAGGGAGAGGAGTTATTTAAGTTAAGGGCCAGTGTTGGCACAAGTACATATGGATATAAACTGGCCATGAATAAGTTTAGGCTTGACATTAGTTGAAAGTTTCTAACCATTAAAGGAGTGAAGCTCTGGAACAGCTTTACAAGGGGAATAGTAGGGAGCAAAAAACCTAACTTGTTTTATGACTGAGCTTGATAAGTTTATGGAAGGAATGGCATGATGAGATTGCCAACAATGGCATATGGTCCATCTGGGTCTGCTTTTACTAACTATCTCCAATGGCCAGAGATGGGACACTAGATGGAGATGGCTCTAAGTTACTACAGAGAATTCTTTCCCGAGCGCCTGGCTGGTGGGTCTCACCCACATGTTCAGGGTCTAACAGAATACCATATTTGGGGTTTGGAAGGAATTTTCCTCCAGGTCAGATTGGCAGAGACCCTGTGGTTTTTTTCCTTCCTTTGCAGTGTGGAGCACAATTCACTTGCTGTAAGTAAATGGTGGATTCTCTATAACTTGAAGTCTTTAAATGAAGATTTGAGGATGTCAGTAACTCAGCCAGAGGTTATGGGTGGGTGAGTTTCTGTGGCCTGCGATGTGCAGGAGGTCCATGACTAAGGCTCCTAGGTTCTACAGTAATACAAATAATAGATAATCATCATGTAATCAGGCTCTGCATCAGGTCAAGTGATCCTCAACAGATTGGACGCAGAGCAAATGGTGCTTGGTGAGGCCTTTCTGTAGTGGAGTGCTTTGTGGTCAGGCGCTGTGGACTTCACACAAGGGAACTCCTCTCTCAGACGAAGCAATCTTTGAAATAGTCTACCTCTTTGTCTCCCTTATCTGGTGGCCATGTGATTATTGTAGCCCTGGGCAGTTGAGCAAATCCCTAAACTAGCACACTTCATCTAACCATGTTGCTCGTGGACATGGGTGTGTCTTACACCAAATTCTCGTACATCTCTGAGTGATGTGTGTGTAAGTGAGTGTAAGGGAGGATAAATTAGTGTATGGTATGTCACCTCTATATTTGGCCCTCTGTCTCCAAAACATCATGTGATAACAAGAAAATTACCACCTAGTTATAAAACAGTCACTACAACTGGCTAAGTTTAATTACATCAAATGCTAACCCTGAATCCACGGTATATAAGAAGAATTGGATTGTCTCCCATCAGATACTCAAAGCCTCATTCTATGACCCAAGTCCCTGCCCTTTCACCAGTCCAGAATAGGAAGGCTTGGTGTACGAGGTGCAAACCATGTAGTCAAAGATCAACCCACCATGACAGAGTAAAAGAAACCCTCAGAAAACTGGTCTGTGGCTCACAGGAAATGCAGCCCTCTTACCCAAGCACCCTAGTTTTAAAATAATCAGTTACAGAACATGATAAGCCAGTACAGGGCCAGTTATTTGATTAACTTGCACCCTTAAGAGAGAAGCCTACTGAAAAATTGATTTTTGTATTTGACCCTATGTAGAGATGGAATCATCTCTGGATGTGATTCCTTTTGAGTGGATTTGTTATGGAATTTCATTAGACATTTTAATAGCTTCAAAGGAGCTGCCACTGGTGTCCAGCACCAGATACATTAAATTAAATGCTCTGACTGTGCATTGTCAGCAGAAAATGTAATGGCTCCAAAGGTAAAATCATGACAACGTTCCAAAATGCACATCTATAAGACAAGAAAGTATGGTGCATATACAAAAGGCAGTTTTCTAACATAAATAATTTGGACATTTAATTAAAAGAATATTAAATGGCCTTAGTAAACCATATTGGATAGTAAATGTTATGTTTTAAAGAAAATCAAGGGCTTGATGGATTTGATAGGACTGATATATGCTGGCAGAGCTGAGGGCCAGCCCTGCACATTTTTCTCTGTCCCGACTCAGTCAAAACTCTCATTGAAATCAAGCAGTGTATGGATTGCTTAGAGAATAATCCACCCACTTGTTTAGTGCCTGGCCCTGCATTCTCTTTTCAGGCCAAATTTCCACGGTTTTCAGTTGGAGCTTCACCTGAGAAAAGAGTCCAGAATCGGGTCCCAAAGGAGATAGCTTGCACAGCAGTTTACTGTACCTGTGGATCTCTAATTTGAGGAATTACTTGTGCACTGAGTGCCTGACAGCACCCCTCTCCCCCAACTCAGGCCCTGATTTCAGCAACATGTACCTAACTTTAAGAACATGAATAGTTTCATTGAAGTCAATGCGATTACTCACATGCTTACAGTTAGGTCCGTATTTAATTACTCTGCTGAACTAAGCATAAATGGTTAAATGTCTGCATTCTGCCATCTCTTAAAATATGTGGATCTCTGATTTGTGTAAATTAAGTGGGTCAGATCATGACCCCAAGATCTAGGTGCTCCACAGATGGTGGAACAGACTGGGGAAGGGGAGTAGATGACCCAAGCTGGGTGTTTGTGGGTGTGATGGGTTGGGTCACAGAGACCCCCTTGGGACTGCCACCTGATGTGTTGAGACTACCTCTGAGCCTGTTTTCCCTGGCAGCTTGGGACTTCAGTACCCTGTCTTGTTGAGACAGACACACTAGCCTGCTGCAACACAGACCCAGGTCTGAACCACGTCCCCCACAAGCTGTAGGCTTAACTGAACACAGCTTAAGAAGTGCTCCTGTCTCCAGCACCCAGACACCCAGCTCCCAATGGGGTCCAAATCCAAAATAAATCCGTTTTACTCTGTATAAAGCGTATACAGGATGAACTCATAAATTGTCCACCCTCCATAACACTGATAGAGAGATATGCACAACTGTTTGCTCCCCCAGGAATTAATTACTTGCTCTGGGTCAATTAATAAGCAAAAAGTGATTTTATTAAGTAGAAAAAGTAGTATTTAAGTGGTTCCAAGTAATAACAGACAGAACAAAGTAAATTACCAAGCAAAATAAAACAAAAACACGCAAGTCTAAGCCTAAAACAGTAGGAAACTGATTACGGATGAAACCTCACCCTCAGAGATGTTCCAATAAGCTTCTTTCACAGACTAGATTCCTTTCTATTCTGGGCCCAATCCTTTCCCCTGGTACAGTCCTTGTTCCAGCTCAGGTGGTAGCTAGGGGATTTCTCATGACTGCAGCCCCTTTGTTCTGTTCCACCTCCTTATATACCTTTGGCATAAGACAGGAATCTTTTATCTCTTTGGGTCCCCACCCCGCCTTCTAAATGGAAAAGCACCAGGTTTAAGGTGGATTCCAGTACCAGGTGACATGGTCACATGTCCTGTGAGACCCCAAGCCTTCATTCTTCCTGGCCTGACTCACAGGAAGGCTTGCAAGTAAACAGAGCCATCTACAGTCAATTGTCCTGGTTGATGGGAGCCATCAAGATTCTAAACCACACTTGGCCCACACTTTGCATAACTACAGTAGGACCTCAGAGTTATATTTTATATTCCTAGTTTCAGATACAAGAATGATACATTCATACAAATAGGATGAACACACTCACTAGATTATAAGCTTTGTAATGATACCTTACAAGAGACCTTTTGCATGAAACATATTCCAGTTACGTTATATTCACACTCATAAGCATATTTCCGTAAGCATTATGGGGTGCAATGTCACAGCGGGGTCCAGGGGAAGCCTCCAGTATTCCATCTCTGGCAAGCTACTAAACATAACATCTGTTTCTTAGGTTTCAGAGTGGTAGCCGTGTTAGTCTGTGATTCTTGATGATTTATAACCAAAGCTGTGAAAAACTTTCCTGACAAAACTCAAAACTGGAGAAAATTTTCCTGCTTTCAGGTGTATTTTACAAATCTAAAACACAGGCCAAGTTTATTGAAATTTTTGCTGAGGTTCACAGACCTTCCAGTGGAACTAGGCTGAGTTCTAATCAGGCATTGCACGATAGTTCTGTGTGGAAAACTGGATGATGCTCACTATGGCTTGCATGGCTCACACCTGAAATCTAGCAAAACATGGAAGTTTTTACAATGCAAATTGAAATATAGCATGTAAAATGAAGCAAAACTTGAGACCACTGCTGGTCTTAACCACCTGCTTCAGTTTTAACTATTATGATTACTGAACTTCCATTCTGACACTATTTTAGTAAATGGCTTCTGCCAGTTAAGAAACACTTTATGAAATGTCTGACTGTAAGAATATTTTTGTGGGTTTTTTTCTTTTGCTTACTATATTTAGAATGTTGAACTGGAGTGTCATAGGGAGTTCATATCATCTACACAATTTAAAACTGTGAGTTTTTTGTCATTATCTATTTAATGTTCTAATGGAAAAACTGATTTTGCAAACCTCACAATCTGAAATGTCTGAGCAAAAAGCCGTGATAAAGTAGCTTCATCTGTGTAAAACTGGCAGAGACTGTGTACTAACAGCATGTTAATTTAGTGGATACTGTGTGATCATCCCTCTCTTGGGGGATTAGGAGCTCTTGCACTTCATAACCCTTCTGTCATGATTTAATACATAAGTATATGTCATTTTGACAGCTGAACAGCTTTTCAGAACTATCCTCAGTTCAAGCAATCCCTAACACTTTTGATTATTTGGTAAATGGATGATGATGCTGACCTTTCTTTTTTTTTATTTGGTAGATTGTTTAGTGTAATTTTGGAACAATTAACCAAAGAAACAGAAGGAGGTAGCCACTCAGGTGGCAAACCAGGTGGCTTTGATGTCAAAGCCCTAAGAGCCTTTCGTGTGTTGCGACCTCTCCGGCTTGTATCAGGAGTGCCCAGTAAGCTATTTTCTATTGAATTCTGTCGGAGTGAATAAAATAACCATTCCATTGTTGGTTTCAGAGTAGCAGCCGTGTTAGTCTGTATCTGCAAAAAGAAAAGGAGGACTTGTGGCACCTTGGAGACTAACAAATTTATTTGAGCATAAGCTTTTGTGAGCTACAGCTCACTTATCTTTTCAGATTATTTAACCTTCTTGCTCTAGAAAGTAGAATAAAAGTGACAGGGTAAAGTTGACTTCCGTTATCTGGTTATGTAGATAAAATGTGTTTGAAGATATACGATATTCTGTTTGAAGTAGAATAAGGGATTGTGAACTCATTCAGTGTATGATTGTCTTACACAGTTCACCAAGCAGACAGAAGAATACATTTAAATTTGAGAAGTTTTCTATGAAGTAATTTAAACATCAAAAGCAAAAACACCAGAAAATAAAGTTGAGATTTTTGATACCCAAATCCTGGGAAACATACTATGTAGCTACTCCTAAAATTGCCCATATGCAGGTAAATGTATGCCAAAGCAAACAACATGTTTTCTGCCCTGAGTGGATGCAAATAACTCGTGTTGATCTTAATGGGATTTACTGACGCTTAGACTATAGGGAATAAAAGAGCAATTTCCAAAAGTAGGAAACTTGAAAAATAGAGCAATTACTTTAAAAAGACAGTTGAGTTTTATAATTATCCTTTCTATTTCCTTTTCATTTATTATTAATTATTGATGCTTTGAGTTGAATGAGGCCTCTCTGTTTAACAACCCAGTTTCTCACATTTGCTCCAGCAGCAAAGTAATAATGCTGTGTTTATTACATCATAATCTGTTACCATGGATATGATTGTGATGACACAGATTTAGGAAAATAACTTCAGTGGAGAATCAAGCAGAATGGGGGGAGGGGAAGGGTACGCTGTGATGGAGAAAGCCTTTGTTTAAATACAAGCAAGCCATATTCTGCTTCATTGATACCGGCCCAGCCCCCAGTCACTTGAAGCTTGAAGTGCTATCAGTGCAGAATTTAACCAATATATATTTAGGGAAAAGAAAAACTATAAAAACAATAAAAAGAAAAGGAGTACTTGTGGCACCTTAGAGACAAACAAATTTATTTGAGCATAAGCTTTCATGAGCTACAGCTCCCTTCATCGGATGCATTCTGTAGCTCATGAAATCTTATGCTCAAATAAATTTGTTAGTCTCTAAGGTGCCACAAGTACTCCTTTTCTTTTTGCGAATACAGACTAACACGGCTGCTACTCTGAAACCTATAAAAACAATGTGAAAGGTAAATGAATGTGTCCAAGTATGTTTATATTTTAAACTTGTATTCGGTGTATCTGTTTTAAAGATCTTTACCATACAGGTGCAGTGCTCTCTACCAGCACTATAGACCTTCCAGACCAAAAGTCCAATCCTGTAATGAGCTCTGTGCAGATGGATCCCCCTGCAGCTGGCTGCCCTGAGCTCATTGCAAGATGACGGCTTGAGCACAGGATTTTTCAAGATTCTTCAGGTGATGTAAAATCCCAGCAACCACCTGGAATTCATATCATCTAAGGAGTATGGATTCTTGTTGCTGTCTTTCAAGCATTGCTTTCTGTTACAGATGATGTTCAGTTAGAATTTTTTCACAGAATACAAAGCTTTAAATTTTTTTAAAGCAGCCCTGTGCTTGGACATTTGCTTTTGAAACTGAGCAGCCTGAAAATTCTGGCTGTGAGCTGGTGCGGGAAGATTTTGGTGTGTCTTGTTCAGCGGAAACCATAGATTCACCACACTTTTAAAATTGATGGCATTTCTATGTGTTTCTAATTATGTGTAATTGCAAAAGATTTCATAATCAGGAAAAGTTAATGCCATATAAAGTCTAACTCACTATCTTTGTGTGTGATTTTTTTTTTTAGGTTTACAAGTTGTCCTGAACTCCATTATAAAAGCCATGGTTCCCCTGCTCCATATTGCCCTTTTGGTATTGTTTGTAATCATAATCTATGCTATTATAGGATTGGAACTTTTTATTGGAAAAATGCACAAATCATGTTTTCTTGTTGATTCAGGTAAGTAATGAAGCCACTAATTTACATAAGGGACCAATCCCACTCCCTTTCAAGTCAGTGGGACTTCAGTGGGAGCATGATAGGGTCCTAGATGTTAAAACTATTGTAAATCTTCGTTTCCATAAGGTTGCGTGATTGTAGGAAAAGCATATTACATTTTAAAATGCTAACTAAACAATAGAGCCCTGCTACTTGCTATGAACTGATCTTGTTTTTAAAAAATGTAGCCAAAGGGTCAGCCCAATAAGATAGCGACAGCCTACAGTGGGAAACACAGTCATCGGACTTTGAATCCCAGGCTAGTGAAGAGCTAGTCATATCACGGAGCAGACTTTCCCTCCTGAGGCAGATAGCTGCCTGTCTCTCTGCTTCAGCACTTTGGGCAGCATGATTATAAGAGCAAGCACTGAGATGAGTAATAGAGGAATCCAGTCCTCCTACATTCAGATGTGGGTTTAAATGATACAGTGAAAATATTTGGTATGGGAGGTCTTCGGAGGAGTGAAAGATCATCACTAGAGAAATGAAGTTTAGTAAGTAGGGTACATTTCCACCAGTGAAGTCTGGAATGGAATAGACTAAATGCAGGATCTAGTCCTGGACTGCTTACCCGCTGAGAGGAAGGAAATTGTTAATATGGGATGGAAAAGCGAAGAAAGAGTAATGAGAAGAAAGCATATGTTAGATAAACTTCAGTAATTGAAAAATTCACTGTGTTACCTACAGCTGGCAAAATGCTTCATTTCATTTGCACTGTTGTAGCCATGCTGGCTCCAAGACATGAGAGAGATAAGGTGGGTGAGATAATACCTTTTAATGGGCCGTCTGCTGATGAAAGAGACAAGTTTTCGACCTGCACAGAACTCTTCTTCAGGTCTGGTAAAAGTAATCAGGGTGTCACAGCTAAATACGAGGTGGGACAGAGTGTTAACTTCTTGTGTTTAACAATCTACCCTACCTTCTGTTTTGCTGTGACACTCTGATTACTTTTTCCAGATTGGAAGAAGAGCTCTGTATACATGTGTATGTATAAAAAGCTTGTCTCTTTCACCAACAGAAGTTGGTCCATTAAAAGATATTACCTCACCACCTTCTCTCTTTCATTTCATTGTTATTTTATTTGAACTGTTTTCTCTGTTAATTTTTGAGTATGGCAATTTTTACACATGTAGAACCTGATCCTGAGAGATGAATGCCCTGCCTTACCCTTAAACTCCCAGCATCTTTCAGGATCAAGCCTTGAATGAATAATCTTTCCATGTAATGCTGTCTGTAGTCCTTCAGTGTTGGAGTTTCTCCTCACAAGCAAGTTATTTCACAAAAATTTTGAGAATGCAGAATTCTGAAATGTTTTTTGTCAATTTCAGATATATTAGTTGAGGATGATCCAGCACCTTGTGCATTCTCAGGGAATGGACGTCAGTGTGCCATGAATGGCACCGAATGTAGGGGAGGCTGGGTCGGACCAAATGGAGGCATAACCAACTTTGACAATTTTGCCTTTGCGATGTTAACTGTGTTCCAATGTATAACCATGGAAGGATGGACTGATGTGTTGTACTGGGTAAGTAGCTTGGTAGGAAATAGAAATCTCTGAACTTTTTGCTTACTCTTAAAACAAGCTTCAATATGCAGATGAGAAACTAACTATGTTTAACAACACTGTGAGCAAGAAATCTTGGCAAGATAGTTCTGCTGCAAAGGAGCACAGCTGCACTCTTCTTCCAGTCACAGCATCTTACTGGATTCCTCAGGCTAAAAAGCCCTTTCAGAAGCAGATTTCTGCACTGCTGGGTTTTTTTTAAGCCTATTCCATTTGGATAAATTTAATCTTATATTTGTGTCCCTTGGACTAGCATTCTTTTGCAAGCCTATAGTTTTTAAGTAGATCTTTTCTGATTTTGTTTAAAAGCTCTATTTTTCTTAGTATTATGGTAAATTAGACCCAAGCAAGCTCTCAACCGTCTTCATTTGCCTTGAGGCCTACAAACCATTTTTTCAGATGTACCAAGCCTTGACTATTATGCTTCAAGAAAGGTTCAGGCCCAAGTATGTCTCCATAGAAACAACAAAAATATATATCAAAGGCCATCACTACTGCATAGGAACCAATCCTGAAAACACTTTTGTGTTACTAAGCACAGTCCTTATTTTTTGGCATTACAGTATCTCTTAGAGACCACAGCTAAGGTTATGGTCCCATTGTATCCAGCACTGCACTGGGGCATAGTGAGAAGCAAACCCTACTGCAAAGATCTTATGGTATAAATGGACAATCAGGAGATATTTTCATTCCCATTTTACAGATGGGGAACTAAGGCACAGGGTGAGTAAGGCACAGATTTTTAAAGGTATTTAGGTATCTAAATATGCAAATATATACCTAACTGGATTTGCAGAAGAGCCTAACTCTCATTGCAGTCAAGGGGAATTAAGCACTTATCTGTGTATTTAGGCCCCTCAGTACCTCTAAAAGTCTGACCCTAAGTGACTTGTGCAAGGTCATACAGGAAGTCTGTGGCAGAGTTCTAGTCTAATGCATTAACCACAAGACTAAGCTTCCTGCTTAAAGTCAATGGGACTTTTCATAATAATCACTCTCCTCAGTAATAAGTGTTTACAAAATCAGGATCTTAGTAAATGCAAGATAAAAAAAATTAGATTTTAAAGGACTGATGAAGCAAAAAATGATGAATTTTAAAAATTCTGAACAAAATGATGTTAAAATGCGGGGGGGAGGTAGCTAAACAAATTTGAACTTTTTTGTTGCTGGAACTGCAACCTATGAGTGAGTCTGTGGATCTGTTGCTCACAGTAACCCATAATTAGGTTGCTTTGTGGCTGAGTGTGGCCAAATGGGATTATTTGCTAATGTCAAAATTTTCTATGAAATAATTAGTGCAGTAAAGGATACGGTATTATCCCAGTGAATGGGTACTTCTGTAGCCTGGGGTCATTTGCTGTGAATCAAGATGAAGCATATTGTAGCTAAAAATGAAATACAGTACCACATCAGCATGTATAGCCCTGGCATTTAATCCAACGTGATACACTGGGGTGCCTAGCTACACAGAGACATTTCTTCAGATGATATCACAATTACAAAATAATTAAAATGGCAAACCAACAATCTGTAAGATTGCAAGATACAAACTTGGCAAAATATTGAACTTTGCTTACCAGAAAATACTGTCAGAGCTCTGAAAGAGAGCCCAGTTCTGCACTTACTAGTACAGTTAAAATGCAGGCTTGGGTCCAGATCAGACACTTATGACATAAGTGTTACTCATATAAGGTATATTTTTCCCCTTCTATAATTTGGTGCTGGTTTCTTGGAACAATCAGAACATGCACTTGTTCTGTCTTTCTCTTTCTCACTGTCTCGCTTGCTTGCTTGCTCTCCTTATCTTTTCCTAATTGTCTCAGGAGACTTTATGAATGTTCAGTTTGTGCATGTGATTATGTCATTTGTATTTGTGATGAAAAAAACCCAAATCTTCCATGCCCCATAAAAGTGAAGTCAGTGTAGAGGAGGGGTGCAGTAGAGAACACGTGCTGTTTTAATTTTTGGAAGCCAGAGCATACTCACATTTTGGTAGTTATGAGCCTATTATTTATTATTTCTTTCAATATATACAAAGATAACTTATCCTAAAAGCGCTAGGAGATATAACACATTTTAAAAGACATAATTCATACAAAATAAAATAAATAAATTAAGATGACTTTTTTCCTTTAATAATTAATCACCCAATTGGTTCATCAGATGCATAAAAAATTAAAATACCCCCCCCCCATTATAAAAGCAAGACCACCATCATAAAACTCCACCCTCCCCAAACATTAAAAAAACAGATGGGCCTTGCAATATGCCCCTGAAGTCATCAAACACAGGCTATTTGAGACCAAGAGAGGCAATAACAAGCAAAGTTGAGAATTAACTCAGAAAAACCCATTATTTAAGTATACAGTTTTTCCACATGGAGGATATTTGCACTACATAGATGTCAATTTTCATTTCATTCCAGAAGACACTGAGGTTATTGACCAGAAACACGAAGAAGCATACCCACCTTGTAAAATATACCAGATATTTTGCTCTGAATTTGCTTTGAAGACACCATTTAAATAAAATTGGTTCTTGGTCCTCTCTCTCTGTAGACACCCAACTGGAATCTTTTTACCAGGATGGAAGAATGTCACTTTTCTCAATTTGGTTTTATCTATTGATGAAGCGGTGGCAGGTTCATCTGCTATTAGCTAATAAGTGAAAATTTTTAGTAATAATGATGAATAAAAGTGTAAAAGTCTTGTGCAGTCAGGAAAGCTCACATATTAGTTTTGAATAGGGTTGTTTACAGAACCCAAAGAAACCCCATTATCTCTGTATTTTAACTTGTGTTTATGTTATTGTGGGCTTCTTATAGTTTTAGGGAGCTATTGATGGGGGCAATATAACATGAGATCAACTCTCCTAATGGTATTTCAATAATCCAGAAGCTGAAATACAATAAGAAGAACAGATCCTTTCTAAATGTGGCCCCATTTATAGTTACCTGAGGTGCTAAAAATACTGCAGCAAATAGAAACATAAATACAAATAGAATCTGCACACATTCCTAGTTTTCATTTGTTCACTGTGTGACCAGTAACAGTACCTATGTAGGGTTACCTTGTGGGCAAGTGTAAGTTGGGTTGGAGGGAGTATGTGCATCCTGATGTACATTGTCAAATGAGGTGTAGAAGAGGTTTTGGAATAAATTGATAGATCAAACAATAATAAGTCACCAGGATCTGATAGTATTCATGCAAGAGTTCTGAAGGAACTCAAGTATGAAATTGCAGAATGACTAAATGTGGTATGACAGTCAGATAGCTAATGTAATGCCAATATTTTTAAACAGTCCCAGAGGTGATCCTGCCAATTACAAACTGGTGAGCCTAACTTAAGTACCAGGCAAATGGGATGAAACTTCAGTACAGAATAGAATTGTCAGATAGATAGATGAACACACTATGATGGGCGAAGAGTCAACACAGCTTTTGTAAAGGGAAATCATGCCTCACAATGTATTAGAATTCTTTGAGGGTGTCAACAAGCATGCGGACAAGGGTGATCCATTGGATATAGTGTACTTGGATTTTCAGAAAGCCTTGGATGACGTCCCTCACCAATGGCTCTTAGCAAGGTAAGGAGTCCTGGAATAAGGGGGAAGGTCCTCTTGGATCAATAACTAATTAAAAGATAGGAGACAAAGATAAGAATATATCGTGAGTTTTCACAGTGGAGAGAGGTAAATAGCGGGTTCCCCCAAGGATCTATACTGGGACCAGTGCTATTCAACATATTCATAAATGATCTGGAAAAAGGGATAAACAGTGAGGTGGCAAAATTTTCAGCTAATACAAAATTAATCAAGATAGTTAAGTCCAAACTGACTTCAAAGAGTTATAAAGGGGTTTCATAGAACTTAGCAACAAAATGACAGATGAAATTTAATGTTGATAAATGCGAAGTAATGCACATTGGAAAACATAATCCCAACTATACATACAAAATGATGGAGTCTAAAAAAGCTGTTACCCTGCAAGAAGGAGATTTTGGAGTCGTGGATAGTTCTCTGAAAACATCTGTTCAATGTGCAGAAGTAGTCAAAAAAGCGAACAGCGTGTTAGGAACCATTAGGAAGAAGATAGATAATAAGACAGAAAATATCATAGTGCCACTATATAAATCCATAGTGTGCCCACACCTTGAATACTGTGTGCAGTTCTGATTGCCCCATCTTAGAAAAGATATATTACAATTGGAAAAAGTATAGAAAAGGGCAACAAAAATGAGGAGAGATTAAAAAGGCTGGGACTGTTCAGCTTAGAGAAGGGACGACTAAGGGGGGGATAGGATAGAGGGCTATAAAATCATGAATGGTTTGGAGAAAGTGAATAAGGAATTTATTTATTATTTGTTATTTATCCCTTCACGTAACACAAGAATCAGTGGCCACCCAAAAAAATTAATGGGCAGCATGTTTAAAACAAACATAAGGAAATACTTCACACAATGCCCAGTCAACCTGTGGAACTCATTGCCAAGGGATGCTGTGAAGGCCAAAAGCATAACTGGGTTCAAAAAAGAATTAGATAAGTTCCCTGCTCTGGGTGTCCCTAAACTTCTGACAGTAAGAATCTTGGACAGGACAACAGGATGGATCACTCTGTAATTGCCCTGTTCCGTTCATTCCCTCTGAACCATCTGGCATTGGCTACTGTTGACATTAGCATACAGGATACTGAGCTAGATGGACTATTGGTCTGACCCAGTGTGGCCATTCTTATATTTTCGTGTTCTTATGTTCTGTCAGCAGAAAATGACAGCTTCCAAAAACATTCACTAATACTGCTCACTATCACCTGGATAACGACAGTGAACTCCACTGCGAAATGATCCAAGTTTGAATAATAATATTCTCTTGTACACATCCAGAGTTGATTTCAGGCCTAATCCTGGTAGGTGCTGAGCACCATTCAATTACTATTGACTCATATGGGTCCTGCTACTCACATACTTGCCTGTGATTGCTGCAAATAAGGTTATTGTATGTGTGTGCGCCCATGCTTGTATATTTCTCTAATTCTAAGTTGTGCATATACATGTAACCCACTGGTCAGTGTGTGTTATGTTATATGTTTGATAAACAGAGAATGTGAATCTGTGACAGCCCCAGCTGTAGAACCTTGCACTTTAGTTCATTCTGGAGAAACTTATGCTTTCAGCTCTGGAGGTCTTTTTTGTCAGACAGGATGGCAGGTGTCACACACACTGGTTCTTAATGCTTTGAATCAGTCCTAAAGTTGAGTATGCCCACTTTCTTTGCCATGTTTCCTGTTTGCTTCAGCAAACACTCAAGAGTTCAGAACTCTGAACCTCGATTTTGCAAATGCAGACTTCTCACTGAAAATCTGGCCCTAGATGTGCTTTTATATCCTTGAAGATCAAATAAAACTTTCTAGGTTTATATGACATTTATGGCTAATGCTTAATTTATAAAGTAATGATGCATTATAATTTGCAATTTATTTTAATCAGTTTCATTTGATATACAGGGGTACATATAATAAATTATGGTGCCTGTCATTAAAAAGCCATCATTTGCCCTTAATACCGTTGATATCATAGCGATTTTTCTTCACTGCAACAGTTAACTTGAATTACTATATTTGAGTAACTATACTTGAGCTAGCATAGCTTGAGTGTCAGTGGCCATACCCAACTAGAATCCTATTTTCGACGTCTCCGACTCAAGGAATATTTCCAAAATACCTCTGAACAACATACTAATCCACAGAGGCCTCCCTACCAACATTGCAAAAAGAAGGATTCTAGGTGGACTCCTCCTAGAGGTCGAAACAGCAGACTGGACTTCTACATAGACTGCTTCCGCCGACGTGCACGGGCTGAAATTGTGGAAAAGCAGCATCACTTGCCCCATAACCTCAGCCGTGCAGAACACAATGCCATCCACAGCCTCAGAAACAACTCTGACATCATAATCAAAAAGGCTGACAAAGGAGGTGCTGTTGTCATCATGCATAGGTCGGAATATGAACAAGAGGCTGCTCGGCAGCTCTCCAGCACCACTTTCTATAAGCCATTACCCTATGATCCCACTGAGAGTTACCAAAAGCAACTACAGCATTTGCTCAAGAAACTTCCTGAAAAAGCACAAGATCAAATCCGCACAGACACACCCCTGGAACCCCGACCTGGGATATTCTATCTACTACCCAAGATCCATAAACCTGGAAATCCTGGGCACCCCATCATCTCAGGCATTGGCACCCTGACAGCAGAATTGTCTGGCTACGTAGACTCCCTCCTCAGGCCCTACGCTACCAGCACTCCCAGCTACCTTCGAGACACCACTGACTTCCTGAGGAAACTACAATCCATCGGTGATCTTCCTGATAACACCATCTTGGCCACTATGGATGTAGAAGCCCTCTACACCAACATTCCACACAAAGATGGACTACAAGCCATCAAGAACACTATCCCCGATAATGTCACGGCTAACCTGGTGGCTGAACTTTGTGACTTTATCCTTACCCATAACTATTTTACATTTGGGGACAATGTATACCTTCAGATCAGCGGCACTGCTATGGGTACCCGCATGGCCCCACAGTATGCCAACAATTTTTTTGCTGACTTAGAACAACGCTTCCTCAGCTCTCGTCCCTTAACGCCCCTACTCTACTTGCGCTATATTGATGACATCTTCATCATCTGGACCCATGGAAAAGAAGCCCTTGAGGAATTCCACCATGATTTCAACAATTTCCATCCCACCATCAACCTCAGCCTGGTCCAGTCCACACAAGAGATCCACTTCCTGGACACTACAGTGCTAATAAACAATGGTCACATAAACACCACCCTATACTGGAAACCTACTGACCGCTATTCCTACCTACATGCCTCCAGCTTTCACCCTGACCACACCACACGATCCATCGTCTACAGCCAAGCTCTGCGATACAACCACATTTGCTCCAACCCCTCAGACAGAGACAAACACCTATAAGATCTCTATCAAGCATTCTTACAACTACAATACCCACCTGCGGAAGTGAAGAAACAGATTGATAGAGCCAGAAGAGTTCCCAGAAGTCACCTACTACAGGACAGGCCTAACAAAGAAAATAACAGAACGCCACTAGCCGTCACCTTCAGCCCCCAACTAAAACCCCTCCAACGCATTATTAAGGATCTACAACCTATCCTGAAGGATGACCCAACACTCTCACAAATCTTGGGACAGCCCCCCAACCTGAAGCAAATACTCACCAACAACCACATACCACACAACAGAACCACTAACCCAGGAACCTATCCTTGCAACAAAGCCTGTTGCCAACTGTGCCCACATATCTATTCAGGGGACACCATCAAAGGGCCTAATAACATCAGCCACACTATCAGAGGCTCGTTCACCTGCACATCCACCAATGTGATATATGCCATCATGTGCCAGCAATGCCCCTCTGCCATGTACATTGGTCAAACTGGACAATCTCTACATAAAAGAATAAATGGACACAAATCAGATGTCAAGAATTATAACATTCATAAACCAGTCGGAGAACACTTCAGTCTCTCTGGTCACGCAATCACAGACATGAAGGTCGCTATCTTACAACAAAAAATCTTCAAATCCAGACTCCAGCGAGAAACTGCTGAATTGGAATTCATTTGCAAATTGGATACTATTAATTTAGGCTTAAATAGAGACTGGGAGTGGCTAAGTCATTATGCAAGGTAGCCTATTTCCCCTTGTTTTTTTCTACCCCCCCCCCCCCGACGTTCTGGTTAAACTTGGATTTATGCTGGAAATGGCCCACCTTGATTATCATGCACATTGTAAGGAGAGTGGTCAGTTTGGATGAGCTATTGCCAGCAGGAGAGTGAGTTTGTGGGGGGGGGGGGGGTGAGAAAACCTGGATTTGTGCTGGAAATGGCCCACCTTGATTATCATGCACATTGTAGGGAGAAAGAAAAGGAGTACTTGTGGCACCTTAGAGACATCTGATGAAGTGAGCTGTGGCTCACGAAAGCTCATGCTCAAATAAATCGGTTAGTCTCTAAGGTGCCACAAGTACTCCTTTTCTTTTTGCGAATACAGACTAACACGGCTGTTCCTCTGAAACCTGTCATTGTAGGGAGAGTGGTCACTTTGGATGAGCTATTACCAGCAGGAGATTGAGTTTGTGTGTGTATGGGGGTAGGGGAGTGAGAAAACCTGTATTTGTGCAGGAAATGGCCCACCTTGATTATCATGCACATTGTAGGGAGAGTGGTCGCTTTGGATAAGCTATTACCAGCAGGAGAGCGAGTTTTTGTGTGTGTGTTTTTTTGAAAAAAGGGGGTGGGGGGGTGAGAAAACCTGTATTTGTGCTGGAAATGGCCCACCTTGATTTTCATACACATTGTGAGGAGAGCGGTCACTTTGGATAAGCTATTACCAGCAGGAGAGTGAGTTTGTGTGTGTGGTTTTTGGAGGGGGGTGGGGGGGGTGAGAAAACCTGGATTTGTGCTGGAAATGGGCCACCTTGATGATCACTTTAGATAAGCTATTACCAGCAGGACAGTGGGGTGGGAGGAGGTATTGTTTCATGGTCTCTGTGTATATAATGTCTTCTGCAGTTTCCACGGTATGCATCCGATGAAGTGAGCTGTAGCTCACGAAAGCTCATGCTCAAATAAATTGGTTAGTCTCTAAGGTGCCACAAGTACTCCTTTTCTAGTGGCCATACTGTGAAACAACCCTCAGCTACACAAAGTAATTTGATAGCAGAACGGAGGGACTGGATTAGCAGAATGATTAGCATTTGATGAGTTGTGCTAAATCAAATTTGTAGCCTGTACCTGGCTCCACATTGCATTGCTAGCTTGAGTGGCAACAGCGCTTAGACTTCACCACACACCTCCTGATGGGCCAGCTAGCTCAGGTTTAAACATCATTTAACTTGAGCTAGAGATTTTATGAGTGGACAGGTGTTGGATTAGGGGAAAGATTGAGTTATTCCTCTAGCTAACATAGCAGTGAAGACAAGCCATAAGTGTAAGGAAAAATGGTGGTATCTCAGATATGCCTGGCTGTCAACTGGAAAAATGCTGATTTTAATGGGTACCCCTGTATAACACACTGTATCAGGGATGCATGTTAGGAGTCTTAAATTCTCTCATTGAAATATTCCCATGTAATCTGAGGTATTTTTAAGCCTTTTGCACTGGGTAGGTAGAGATGTTGTCTGCATGTGTCCCAGTGATCCTTTATTTAACATATTAACTTTTTAAAATTATATCATTTAACACCAATACTGTGATAATAACATATTCCAACATTAGAAAGAAACATCACACAACCTGTTGTCTGTCTCAAATATTAAGTCTTACCTGCAACACAAACTCATTGTAACATCTTAGAGTTTTCTGACTGAAATGATCATTTCTATAACATTGTCTGAGTGCAGTGAAACTTTAGGGGTATAGTGAACTTTTTGAACATCCCTTGTAAACATGTCCCTCCTATTAATGTTACTGGGACTAACACACCTATATCTAAGGGTGAAAAACCCTAATATTGTTTACTAACAGAGTCTCCAAACAGCATCAACACCTCTCTAAATTTACTCTCATAACAGACAACAAAAGCCATCATATTCTTATTAGCATTTTACAAGCACAAGGAAATCTTTCTTTCTTGTGCATAGAAAAACGTAATGCAATCATTAATTCTTTTAATAATAGAATGAAGATTTTAGAGAATGGCTATAGCTCCTGTTTAAATACAGCTGGACACAAGACACAATTAATACTTCAAAGAGAATCACTACAATAATAAAACAGGTCAGGCTTTTGGTTGTTCAGCCTGTCAATCAAACATTCAGGAAACCAACCAGATAATCAAATAATCACTTCATTTTATATAGTGTTCTTAGTGCAAGCATTGCAGAGAGCAACTAACCAAAAATATAATAAAAACGTGTATAAATTAGTTGAAAGAACAGCCAAATAAGTAAGTCTAGACCTTAGTCTGACAAGTAGCCAAACATTCTGCAGATCTAATTTACAAAAAATCCCACAGGTGAAGTACAAAATACACCACTGGGCCACACACAAAATGATGCAGCCCACAACTGAAGTATTATCAAGACTGAGCAGGAAGCTCAGCTGGAGACACAGGAGATATCTTGGTGAAAAACATACAGTCTTGTAAACGATCAAATATTAAAACTTCGAAGTCGGTATATTGATAAGCCAGAAACCAGTAGAGAGCATCCAGAGCTGGAGAGATAAAGTAAGACATTAGTCATTATTAGGAATTTAGCTTCCTAGCTCTACAGAAATGGAAGACACATTACAGAACCCAAACAAATACTAGTCAACCGTGAATTGCAGCCTACGGTCTGAGGAAGACCAAAGCACATATGAGAGTCTTCAGATCTTTCTGAGTAAGTATGGGCCATAGACTAGAAATATTCCCCAGACAATGCCAGATTTTTTTTGATGGGATACCCTACAGAATCCCCTAATTGCTTCTTTCACTTGCTAAGGATTGCTTGACAGTGCTCCCCTAGTGTCAATGAACACCACTCTTGAGGCATCCAAGGGAAATGCTCAAGTGAAGCGAGGCCCTTCTTCCCCCAAAGGGGTTGATTGTTCAGCGTGCACAATTCTTCCAGCCTTTGATAACTTAGGCAGCAAGTAATCTAGCACAGGATCTCTGGCTACATATAGACTGGTAGGAATTTTGGATGACAGTATTAACATGCTTCATAGATGACATTTAAGAGCCAGAGATAGCATGTTGGGTTTTTATTCTTGAGTATTAATCAGTGGAACCTAATTTAATTTGAGAGTACAATAAAAGATTTCAGATGTTGATTTGGGCTAATTAAAACCTTTTTTTATTTAGATCTAAAAAGCTAAAAAACATCCAAGCTAAGATTGCAAAGAGGCTAGAAATAGACTGCTATACCAGCTCATTAGAAACTTCAGGAACAGAGAGAAGGGTAGAGATCTGCATAAATATGATAATCAAACCCAGGCCTGCAAATAGTACTGTAAAATGGGAAAATATAAATATTAAAAAGTCTAGAATACAAAGCCCTGAAGGATGGTGATTTAATGTAATAGTTTCAAATGAACAGTGTAACATGGAGTCCACATGGAAAGAGATGATATTAAACTACTTACAGGAAGATACCAATTTCAATGAACTCACCCAGGAATTGAAGATGTTTATTCTGACCTCATTTCTAGTATCTCAGGTTTATCTGACTGCTGACAGATAGTATATCAGAAGTAGTTCTTTGACAGAGATCACTGTAAATCTTCAAAAGAGCATATTGCCCCCCAAAAGTATAAACTAGATTAGAAACTAGATTAGAAATAAATCAGACTCTGGGTATCTGCTAAAAGGTCCTGCAGTTGAATTACTACACCTTGCTCCAAAACCTTTACTGGAAGAAACAAATGGGAGACTGATCAATAACTTGAACAGTCTTTCTTAAGCAACCAAAATCTCTTAAGGTGATAACACAACTTATTGAATAGAGTTCAGACCTGCATATGGTACTTTTGTTTGATTTACAGCTTCTGTATAAATTAAGATACCAGTCACACACTGTTTTTCAATCCAAATAATGTAGACCATTATACCATTTTGAATCCATGTCTTTCAGAAAACACTAAAAAAAACAAAACAAAATAAAACAAAAAAACCCAAAAACCCCCACAGCAGAATTAGCTGTCAAAACAGATTGTTTCAAAAGATATTATATACTTAGTATCATACTTGGTATTATTAGTCTCTGTATTATAGCCCTTTAATATTGCGCACAGTTAGATGGACCCATCTTTCACACTATTGTTCATTCACTTTACTAATTATAAATAGACAGTTTTGTTGAGCACATTGATTTAGATGACCAAACCTTTTCAATACTTTACAAGTTTCATGTGTGAAATAAACTGGGCAACACGCACTTCATCAGACCAATAGATGAAAAATACAGTGAATAGTATTAACCCCACCTTAACATGTGGAAACCAAATTAGTTGGTTCAGGGCAAAGATTCATCACCCTCAGGACACTTGGATGGTGCAGGATGCCCCCATTTGAAGTGCCCTCATTGGATTACCCAGCATGTGAGGCAGCACTCACTAGTTCATTTTCTTGGTGTTAAGAGAAAACCATGTCTGAGGACTTCCCAGTGCTCCCATCGTGTTGGTTTAGCTCTGGTCTGCCACCAAGGTAGGCCTCTGGCTGCAAGTTACAATGGGATCTTATGCTGGTTATTTAGAAATGGGAGAATCTTATTTTGTTTTCAAACAACCACATTTGATATCCAGGCTTTCCTTGGAGAAATAACCTGAAAATGTTTTATTTGCCAGGCCAAAGACACTAACCTAATAATGAGTCATCGCCAACAACACATAGATACTGGGTACTAGAAAAGTATCTAAAATGCATTTAAGAGCAGTAAGATTCCGCATACTAATTTACTTTGAGTCTTTATTCCAAGATTTTAAAATGATTATAAAAAGAAGAGGTTTAGCTTTAAGGAATAAATATGTAGATGGATAATTTATGCACTTCTTTATTAGCATAAATAGATTTCTTACAATGGTTATAAATTACAAATTGTAGAATCTGGGCTCAGTTTTGAGAGGTCTAAAGATTTAAGGTAAGTGGGGAAGTGGGATCCCAGGAGGAAGCACGAGCAGGAGAGCACAAGAGGGGAGGACTCTTGCCTCATACTGAGAAAGCAGGACGATCAGCGAGTTAAGTGCCTATACACAAATGCAAGAAGGCTGGGAAACAAGCAGGGAGAACTGGACGTCCTAGAACAGTCAAGGAATTATGATGTGATTGGAATAACGGAGACTTGGTGGGATAACTCACATGACTAGAGTACTGTCATGGATGGATATAAACTGTTCAGGAAGGACAGACAGGGCAGAAAAGGTGGGGGAGTTGCATTGTATATAAGAGAGCAGTATGACTGCTCAGAGCTCCAGTATGAAACTGCAGAAAAACTAGAGAGTCTCTGGATTAAGTTTAGAAGTGTGAGCAACAAGGGTGATGTCGTGGTGGGAGTCTGCTATAGACCACTAGACCAGGGGGATGAGGTGGATGAGACTTTCTTCAGGCAACTAACAGAAGTTATTAGATCACAGGCCCTGGTTCTCATGGGGGACTTCAATCACCCCGATATCTGCTGGGAGAAAAACACAGAAGTGCACAGACAATCCAGGAAGTTTTCTGAAAGTGTAGGGGACAATTTCCTGGTGCAAGTGCTGCTCACAAACAGGGAAGAATTAGTAGGGGAAGCAAAAGTGGCTGGGAACCTGGGAGGCAGTGACCATGAGATGGTCGAGTTAAAGATCCTGACACAAGGAAGAAAGGAGAGAAGCAGAATACGGACCCTGGACTTCAGAAAAGCAGACTTTGACTCCCTCAGGGAACGGATGGGCAGGATCCCCTGGGAGAATAACATGAGGGGGAAAGGAGTGCAGGAGAGTTGGCTGTATTTTAAAGAATCCTTATTGAGGTTGCAGGAACAAACCATCCCGATGTGTAGAAAGAATAGTAAATATGGCAGGTGACCAGCGTGGCTTAATAGTGAAATCCTTGCTGATCTTAAACACAAAAAAGAAGCTTACAAGAAGTGGAAGATTGGACAAATAACCAGGGAGGAGTATAAAAATATTTCTCAGGCATGCAGGAGTGAAATCAGGAAGGCCAAATCACACTTGGAGTTACAGCTAGTAAGGGATGTTAAGAGTAACAAGAAGGGTTTCTACAGCTATGTTAACAACAAGAAAAAGGTCAAGGAAAGTGTGGGCCCCTTACTGAATAGGGGAGGCAACCTAATGACAGAGGATGTGGGAAAAGCTAATGTACTCAATGCTTTTTTTACCTCTGTCTTCACAAACAAGGTCAACTACCAGACTACTGCACTGGACAGCACAGTATGGGGAGGAGGTGACCAGCCCTCTGTGGAGAAAGAAGTGGTTCAGGGCTATTTAGAAAAGCTGGATGAGCTCAAGTCCATGGGGCAGGATGCACAACATCCGAGGGTGCTAAAGGAGTTGGCGGATGTGATTGCAGAGCCATTGGCCATTATCTTTGAAAACTCATGGCGATTGGGGGAGGTCCCGGATGACTGGAAAAAGGCTAATGTAGTGCCCATCTTTAAAAAAGGGAAGAAGGAGGATCCGGGGAACTACAGGCCAGTCAGCCTCACCTCAGTCCCTGGAAAAATCATGGAGCAGGTCCTCAAGGAATCGATTTTGAAGCACTTAGAGGAGAGGAACAGTCAGCATGGATTAACCAAGGGCAAGTCGTGCCTGACTAACCTAATTGCCTTCTATGATGAGACAACTGGCTCTGTGGATGAGGGGAAAGCAGTGGATGTGTTATTCCTTGACTTTAGCAAAGTTTTTGATATGGTCTCCCACAGTATTCTTGCCAGCAAGTTAAAGAAGTATGGGCTGGATGAATGGACTATAAGGTGGAAAGAAGGCTGGCTAGATCATCAGGCTCAACGGGTAGTGATCAAAGACTCCATGTCTAGTTGGCAGCTGGTATCAAGCGGAGTGCCCCAAGGGTCAGTCCTGGGGCCAGTTTTGTTCAGTATCTTCATTAATGATCTGGAGGATGGCATGGATTGCACCCTCAGGAAGTTTGCAGATGACACTGAACTGGGAGGAGTGGTAGATACGCTGGAGGGTAGGGATAGGATACAGAGGGGCCTAGACAAATTAGAGGATTAGGCCAAAAGAAATCTGATGAGGTTCAACAAGGTCAAGTGCAGAGTCTTGCACTTAGGACAGAAGAATCCCATGCACTGTTACAGACTAGGGATGGAGTGGCTAGGCAGCAGTTTTGCAGAAAAGAACCTAGGGGTTACAGTGGACAAGAAGCTGGATATGAGACAACAGTGTGCCCTTGTTGCCAAGAAGGCTAACAGCATTTTGGGCTGTATAAGTAGGAGCATTGCCAGCAGATCGAGAGACGTGATCATTCCCTTCTATTTGGCATTGGTGAGGCCTCATTTGGAGTACGTGTCCAGTTTTGGGCCCCACACTACAAGAAGGATGTGGTAACATTGGAAAGAGTCCAGCAGAGGGCAACAAAAATTATTAGGAGGCTGGAGCACATGACTTATGAAGAGAGGCTGAGGGAACTGGGATTATTTAGTCTGCAGAAGAGAAGAATGAGGGGGGATTTGATAGCTGCTTTCAACTACCTGAAAGGGGATTCCAAAGAGGATGGATCTAGACTGTTCTCAGTGGTACCAGATGACAGAACGAGGAGTCATGGTCTCAAGTTGCAGTGGGGGAGGTGTAGGTTGGATATTAGGAAAATCTTTTTCACTAGGGGGGTGGTGAATCACTGGAATGGGTTACCTAGGGAGGTAGTGGAATCTCCTTCCTTAGAGGTTCTTAAGGTCAGGCTTGACAAAGACCTGGCTGGGATGATTTAGTTGGGGTTGGTCCTGCTTTGAGCAGGGGGTTGGACTAGATGACCTCCTGAGATCCCTTCCAACCCTGATATTCTATGATTCTAATAATACTCAAGTTATTTTCTTACATGATGTTTAATTGGAGAGAGTCGTCTGGACACATAGTAATGGTATGCATTTTAGTAGCACGTTTTACCTTTAGAAACCTGAAGTTCAAATTCAGAAGTGACCGTAAGTAATTATAAGGGAATCTAAGATTATGTAACCTTCATCCATTCTCTTCAGTGGATTCCACAAGTGAACCTTGCTTCGTCTCTCAGCTTTCAGCAGACTCTTTTAGACTTGTTTAGACTCTTTTAGCCAGAACCCTTACCAGCATGTCAGTTACAAACCTGGTTTTCGAAATGGCAGTGAAGTGAAATTCACAACAAAGTAACAGCCTCAGAATTCACAACCCACAGGTGCACCTGTCAGTGGGCTGCAGGATCCCTAGGTCTGCAGTGCAGTGAAGATGAATCCAGCCAGCTCAGGAAGGAGTCAGAGAAATCTGTGCTTTTGTTCCAGAACCCAGAATATAGCGTAGGTAAAGCTAGGCCCTTTTACAGGTGGCCAGCTTTAGAGGAGCTGCTATACTTGAAGCCCGGCCCCTTTAACCAGATTTACGTTAACTCCATTGCAGCTTGGGGGACCCCAGAGCTCTGGAGTGGCTGAAATGCTGTTTGGAATCCTCTAAAATGAATGGAGCTTTCCAGCAGGCTTCGAAGTCAGTGCTCTCAGGTTCGTGAACCTACAGTGCAGACTTAAAAGCCTGCTGGATCAATTCCCCCTGTTCACAATACTCTGATTTCTGAGGGCTTTGTAAACCCATCCAAAATTAGGTTTGTTGTTCATTATCATTTCTAAGGTGCTACCAAGGATGTTCTAGCCCTGATTAATAAATTCACCAACTTAAATGGCACTGAAGATGTTCGCAAAAAGAAAAGGAGTACTTGTGGCACCTTAGAGACTAACCAATTTATTTGAGCATGAGCTTTCGTGAGCTACAGCTCACTTCATCGGATGCATACAGTGGAAACTGCAGAAGACATTATATACACACAGATCTCTTATATACACGGCTGTTCCTCTGAAAACTGAAGATGTTATAAATTTTAAACCAGCAAACCACCACACCAAAACCCTTTTGAAGTGAAAAGAGTTTGAAACATTATGGAAAAGAAGCCAGGATGGAAACAAATGTTAGAGATGTGATGACACTGCTTTATTAAAATCCCATAATTCAGATCCAGATTCATCAGTAGGTTCAAAGAAGCTTTCAACTCTTCAGCAAGCCAGTGCTACATTTTAAGAGAACTTAGGCCTGGATTTGCATGCAACTTTACCCAGATTTGGGATACCTCACCAGCAGTTACTACACAGTGGTATCTGAGATACAGTAACTATTTTTTAGTTTGTGTTGGGTTAAACTGGAGTATTTCAAAAACCCCTGGATAACTCAGTAAATGTTGATTTGTTAATCGATGTGATTCCGCTGGGACTTATTGTAAAGTGTTACCATTTTGTTTGAAAATTATGCTACACTCTCAGTGCTACACCTGAGAGAGTTGTATATTTGGAACAATTAGTCCAATATACAAACTGTACAGCAGGAGTCAAACTGTTGAGCAAAGACAATTTCCATTGACTTCAGTGGGAGCTGTTGATACCCAGCACTCCTGAAATCAGGTCCTAAATAGAAAAAGATTGTGGCAGGTACACAAGCTGGTGGTGGGGAGAGGGGAGAAAGGTGCCTGCACGACCTCTTGCAGCCTTATAAAGGACCTGTTCACAGTCTGATCCTGGCACTCCGTTCAGTGCAAGTGTAAGTTGATGAGTCACTCCTATGGTGGGCTCCAGTCAATCCACAAGCCAGGAACTGGTCTGGTGACTCCCAGAGCAAGTATGTAAGCCCCACAGGACGAATAGCAGCTCAGTCTGCTCTGCTCAGTGTTACCCCAGGGTTTGGAATGCTCTCCTGCCTGTCTGTAGTAACAGACTCCTCAAGCCTTAGCCTGCTTCAGCCTTGCTCTTGCTCCAACCCAGTTCATACTCCTGCTCTCACTCTAGCCCTATTCCTAATCCACTGCAGCCTTCCTCTCACTCCAGCCTTGCTCCAACCCCACTCTGGACTCCTGATTCTGGCTCCAAACACTAAGCCAGACTGCCATGGGTCTAACTGACCATCCCCATCATGGTTTCTGACAGCAAGACTGCAGTGGTGGGGCTATAGCATAGAAGGGAGCACATTCTGTTCCCTGGGGAAAGATTTAGCAATGTCTCTTCTTTGAGACTCCTGGGTCCTATACGAAGCATAGTGCTCCCTAGAACTCCTACTAGGAGGTATGCCTCATTGGTTGACAGAGCTGTGCCTTATGGAAGTATAGTGCTCTTAGGTTTTTACCGGCCATGGTAGGCTATAGCATTTCAACAGAGTTGAGACAATGAGACATTCTTCTTGTACCCACCTCTGTATTATCTATATTGGTAAGGAAATGTATACGCAGATAAACGTTCTCTGTCTTCAGTGGGCAGATGTACCCTTGGGCTCTGATGGTATATTCAGATTGATATGCAAAGGAAATTGTTTCTTCCCTGCCAATTTTATTTCTCCAAAATAGCATGTTCCCTGATCCTGGACTGTAAGTTGTGTCCCTTCACTAGGAGCTCACAGGCAGCCAGATCTGTCAGTCACTGTGTCCCTCATGGAAGGGAGGGCAATCATTCTTCACTAGAACGAGTGTTTCAAGGCTGTTAAAATGTACCATGTAAACTGATTTAATGCCAATGCAAATGGCATAAAAATGACACAGCATAGTCAAGAAGTGGCAACAATGTAAGAATAAATGCTGACAAATACTGATGTAAATGAAGATTACATGCCTCTGTACTGGAGGACCTGCTATTACAGAGATATCAAACTGACTGGTATGAAAAGTATTCCTTTTGTCCTTCATCTTTCCTGGTCTAGTACTGTCAGAATATGAATGAGAGTGAGATTCATCAGGTTAAGTAAGAGAAAAAGAGTAAGGTTAGAGTGAGAGAAAAAGAAAGAAGGTGGGGTGACTGGCACATATAAAAAGTGGTCCACATGGCAGCTTTACAAACCTGTTTTGGCAATGTACAGGACTTTTTGGTCCAGAAAAAGGACATGGCAGGGATTTGACATGCAGTGGCATTCATGGGGAGGATTTAGGCCTTTGGTCTTTTATGCTTCTTAAATACAACTCCTGATTCATCTCACAGTTGAATCCTTGGCTAGAGCCAGGATTTGCTCTGCACTTTGGATGAGAGACCACAAATAATGCTTTGGGCTTGCAAATATACTTGTTTCTGGAGAGGGAGATTTTCTCTGCCTTGCTGATAGCTAAGCCATGTCTCAGTTTTTGTTTTGGATTATGGACAAAATGACATTCGGGTTGCCTCTTTTGACCTGTGGAAATTTGTCCTGAATTTTGGAATAAAGTTTTGAGATAGGCACAGTGCCATTTGGCTTTCATTAAATGAGCTGTCTCTGAATGAAAAAGGCTTCTGGCTCAGATATTCACCTTGCCAATGTTATTGCAATTAAAAATATAGCTTAATGTACAGGAAGTATAAAAATGGTTTGAATGGAGATTGAATAAGTGCCTGAAGAAATAGGTAGTAAAAAATCACAAGAGGAGGCGGGTTCAGACCTATGTTTTTAGAAATCTGTGAGTCAGAAAATGAGACAGGAGACCAAGCCTGAGCTCTGTAAGACTGTCTTGAAATTGGACATTTGGTCCTCCAATATGTTCTCTCTGAGTCCAAGGGTGATACCAGTTTGCAGAAAATACAGGGTATTTCAAATAGAAAGGCCATAAGCACATTAAAGTCCTGATCTGCACACCAATTCTGGAATCTGTTCCAGATGTTGGAATGTAGACTAGAGGGAGATAATTTTTCAGTAGATAACAAGGTATGGATGGTACCTGAATATCCTTAATTATTTTGTCCTGTATTTCACAGTAACTGTGTTCTTTGGGATGACCTGATTTTACTTGCTTATTTTGAAAGATTCAAAGTAGATTGAAGAAAAGGCTTAAAGTAGGGATTTGGGACAAAACTGGGATAGGGCATTTGTGGCCTCTTCTTTTTAATCTTTCCCCCTGTAATAGTGCAGTAATAGAATCCAAATTCTTAACCTTGTAAAATGGTAGAGTGGGTCTAACATTCCAGACCTCTATCTGATAGAGTCGGGCAAGAATCCAGTCCCTGTCATCTGGAGCATCCCGAGTGACATCTTGGCTTGCCTTTGAACGTACAGGGAATGGGACCCAACTAACATAACTGGACCAGGGGACATGCCTTTGAAGGAGACTGTAAATTGCATGGCTTTTTATGCTGGTCAGCGGTCCAGGATATGCTGAATTCAATCTTAGATCAGCACCAAAAGTGTACTAGTCCATCAAAGTACTGAGAACAGCTTTAATTTGAATAACTAAAACCCACCAAGCGTAGCAAATTATTTATACCATCGAATAGCTGTGATTCCCAACTTCCTCATGCCAATGGTGTAAGCCCTGGATGGTAACATAATGTTGACCTTAAAATTGCACCACTGTAATGTAAAGTGATTTTTTCTTACATGAATTTTACGTTAGAAACTAGTGCTTATGGTAAAAAAAACATTAGGGCAAGGTTCAGGGAAGCAACCATAAGGATGTGCAAAGCACAAGTTCTAACATGGCCATTGTGACACAGAGAGGATGTTTCAAACTTAGCCCCCCCTTCCCCGGTCTGGGTATCTGCAAGGAAGTGGGAAAAGCACCTTTGGTTCATTCTGGGGGTACATAGTGCTAAACTAACACAAATTCTGGTGGCTCTGGGCATGCTCCCTTGCTGAGCAAATCAGCATCTTGTTGGCTTGCAATGATCATGGTGAGCTCCCCAGACTTGAACTTCACACAAGTGGGGCTGTAAATATCATTTGGGGTCTTCTCAGATGGTTTACACCAGCAAAAAGTTGTCATCAACACTGGGTGAGATTAACCTTTTCCTTCTGGTATCATGGGCCTTTCGACAAAGCAAATGAACGATATGATAGGGTGGGGATTGAATGTGAAGGGCCTTGATAGTGAATACAAGCAGGTTATGTTTGATGTGATAGAGGAGGGGGAGCCAGTGGAGGAACTCAGAGAGATGACATGGTGCAAGTGATGGGCTGGGAGAATGAATTTTACCCCAGCATTGTGAATGGATGTGAGTGGGACAAGTTTGCATTTGTCAAGACCAGAGAGAAGGATGTTGCTGTAATGGAGATGCAAGATGATGAGAGCCTGGGCAGGAGTTTTAGTTGTGTGGATGCATATAAAAGACTTTATTTTAGAGGTGTTATACAGAAAGAATCAGCAAGATTTAGATATAGCTTGGATATGAGGACTGGAGAGAGGTCTAAGTTGAAGAAGGCACGCCGGTTACGGGCCTGAATGACAGGCAGGATGGCGATGCTGTCTAGAAAAATCAAGAAGGCGGTAGTGGCGAAGAGAGAGATTAGGAGCTCCGTGTTAGCTATGTTTGCTTGAGCTGATGGCTAGACATCCACAAGTAAATGTCAGAGAGAGAGGCTGAGATTTTAATTTGGACAGAAAGAGACAGTCTGAAGCAGAGAGGTAGATCTGTGAGTCATCGGTATAGAGACGGTACTGTAGTTGAATCTGTGTTTGTGGATGAGATAACCTAGAGATGATGTGTAGAGGGGAAAGAGAATGGGACCAAGCCCTGTGGGACCCACACAGAAAGTTTGAGGTTGGAAGAGTCTGCTTTTTCCCTTCCTGTGAATTTTCAGAAGCAGGGGATGACTTGGTCCTTGCTATTTAGTTAGGGGTTTTTTTAGGGATAGATTTAATTTAACAAGAATATTGCTGTGTTGCGATACAGTGACAGTCTTCCCCCAATACCAAAATAAGACAAGACAAAACAAAACAAAAACCCTACCAAAAAAAAAAAACAAACCCCCACAAACCCTGTGCTGCTTAAAAGTTTTCCTGTATTTAATTTTTCTATGGAGTCCTGTAAAATTTGTCACTTATTTAAAACCTCTTCTGTTCTGTTACATAAAATATTTTAAATAGAAAAATGACCTGGGGTAGATTGTTTTAAAAAGACATTGAAGACCTTGGTGATAGATCTTCTCTTTTTAGTCATATTGGAAGTAAACGGAATTAGCCATTTTTTTAAGTGAAACAAAAATTAATATACATTACCTCACTACAGCTAACTGAGTAACACTGAGAACTCTCCAAGGCCTTGATTCTGCAAAGATTTATGTATGTGTTTAACTGTGACCAAGTGTAGGGCATACCTTTACCTTGTGAAAATGGAGGCTTTGTAATAAGATTTTAAAATAAAATGAGAAATAAAACTTATCAAGGTTTTCTTTCTCTGTTTAAAAAAGACTCAGATCTCTTATAGTAGCAATGTTAATGACAGGATTCAAATCCTTTAGCAGGACTTTGAGTGGAAGTTACATGTCTTTAACCCCTATTTCATGCCTCCCCCGCACACACACTTTTAAAGAAGGAGGAAAAGTGTTCCCTAATGTTTGTTTCACAAAAATGTGCCCAACCCTATAGTCCTTAAAAAATTCTAATTTTAGTCAGTTGGATTTTTCCTGGAAAGGGACTGTAGGATCAAACCCAAAATGTCAACATGTGAGCATGACAACCTAGAAAGAAAAGCCAGCACAATTTAACCTATTTTCCTTTCTTGGAATATTATCAGAAATGACATGTGAAAAATATCTTGGTAATTGCACCCGTATATTTTCTTTTTCTTCTAAATATGACATTTTGGATTTCAGTGGATATGTTTCTTGATTCCATCTTTTGAGATGGATGTGGTGAGGTTCTCCAAAAATAGAGAATGAAAAATAAGTTTACATAAAGGTTGTATGCATATAAATAGAATATTCATGTTCAGTTAATTTAACCTTAATTTTATAACAACCACAACAAAACTTTTTACCATGTATGTATAAACTTCAGCTTTTATATAATTTTGGTTCAAAATCCCTTTCTGGAATGTTTCCATGTTTTCGGTTTGCAACTAAATTGGCTTAAATGTTATAGACAGTAAAAGCTTTGTTATCCGGCATGTTGGAGGGATGGGGGTGCCAGTTAATCAAAAATTCTGGTTAACTAAGAGTTATACTTACCAATGGAATACCAATTTTCAAAGAATTAGAATACAATAAAATTAATGAAGTATAAAATAGTATAGAGGTACTCATCAATCCAGTAGTAGTACTGCACTGCAAAGTGGTTGGTTTCTTGAAGCACTTAGGTATGCACAGGTTAAGTTTCTATACAGTAGGTTATCTTATGACACTACATATCACTATGGGCAGTGTATGATGTACACCCAGATCACTAAAAATACACTGAACACTAAAACTATACTGAACATAATTTAATCTTTCTTTGATGATTCAGAAGGCACTCTAGGATCTTGCAGTGCCTCAGAGTCATCATTATCAATATCAATTATCATTGTAGATGTAGAAGATTGGGCTGACTCTGTAATGATCCTATGATATATCCTAAAAGAAAAGGAGTACTTGTGCCACCTTAGAGACTAACAAATTTATTTGAGCATAAGCTTTTGTGAGCTACAGCTCACTTCATCGGATGAGCTGTAGCTCACGAAAGCTTATGCTCAAATAAATTTGTTAGTCTCTGAGGTGCCACAAGTTCTCCTTTTCTTTTTGCAGATACAAACTAACATGGCTGCTACTCTGAAACCTATGATATACCCTGGAATCTGCTTTTTTGAATAAATCCCTGGTATCAGTTTGCTTACTTCTGCCTCTTTTGCATAAAAGTAAAGTGCAGAATGTGCAACTGCATAACCTTCTGGGCAATATACTAGTCCTGGTTACTAGATAGAAGATTTGTATTGGGAGAAATCAGAAATGCCGGTTAATAGAGCTTTCTGGTTGATCAAATGCTGGATAACACAGGTTTTACTTTATAAATAAAACTTTTGAGTTACACAAATATATTCCCACTATATTTCTTAACAAACTAATTAAGAATATCTTACTGCACCCAATTATATATTTATGGTAAGGAGTTTATTGAAATTATTTGCTACAGAAAAATAATAGGATATTTATATTATTGCAATGAATCTGTTTTACCTTTTAGTGTATGCTTTTTAAAAGAAAATCCAAGTAGGTATAGGTAAGAAATATGCTGATATTAAAAATGAAAAAGATCCCAAATGTCTTAAATATCATTTTATAAGTATTGTTTTATTTTATATACTTAAGAGAAACATTTTCTCAAATTGGGATTGTGTGCAAAGTAGTAAGCACAGAACAAAATTCCTGCTTTGCTACCTTTATATGTTTGGCAAAATAATTTTCATTTGCAAAGCTATGCAATAGTCATTCTTTTCTTTCAGTGTGTGTGCTAGGAATGTGAAGTGAATGTGGCCAGTGCTTTACTTTTCCTCAGATGGGCCTCCAATGAATGTTAAGGAAAATGCATAGAATATTGTCTCACTGCATTATAAAGCTCTCTTTTCCTTTTCTCTAATTCTTCCTTATTACATACTATAGGAAACTACTTCTATAAGATCATCTTATTTCTTACAGATGAATGATGCTATGGGATTTGAATTGCCATGGGTGTATTTTGTCAGTCTCGTCATCTTTGGGTCATTTTTCGTACTAAATCTTGTTCTTGGTGTATTGAGCGGGTAAGCATACACCTTTTTCATCATGAAAGCAGAGTCCTGAATTCAGTTGCTATGAACACACAGGTTATATTATACAGGTGAGCTTATGTGCAGTATTGATGTGGTTTAAAAAGATCTTCCTCTCTTCCTGCAGTTGTGCTGTATACCTAAAGCAGAAACAGTTTACCATAACCAAGACATAGTCCCTGAAAATAAAGTACAGATACCAAAACCAGAGATTTGTCTTGAAAAATTTAAAATGTTACCAGCATATAGGCTTTGTGTT
This sequence comes from Caretta caretta, assembly GCF_965140235.1. Taxonomy (NCBI): domain Eukaryota; kingdom Metazoa; phylum Chordata; order Testudines; family Cheloniidae; genus Caretta; species Caretta caretta. The sequence goes on along the minus strand of NC_134212.1, from coordinate 28,459,617 downwards.
CATACTTAACTTGAAGCTAAATTATAAAACAAAACAAAACACTATAAATACCTTTCATTTAAATGTGATGTTTTAAAACATGCCTTCTGTTACAGGGCATAACATCTGCAAATTTATTTGGGTAAGTAAAGAAGTTAAATATGAGTCCACTTGTCTTAAAAATTAACTAACAGATTTAATGGATATATTCAACATTCAAAAGAGGAACCAATTTTTCTTTTCCTAATAATATACAATGGAAACAAATTAGAGGCTGACGTGTAACTAAGTGCTGGGGATGACAGATACTAAAAAGTAGGGCTTATTTTGGAAGAAGGAACACCTACGTGATCTGGCAGCTGCTAAAAGGACTCTGCTATTTAATGAATGGCTGAATCATAACTTATTTCCTCACATTTTACAGGTAAATGATGCAATAGGATGTGACTGGCCATGGATCTATTTTGTTAGTCTTATCATCCTTGGCTCATTTTTCGTACTTAACCTGGTTCTTGGTGTACTTAGTGGGTAAGCAGTTGAGTTAACATTGTATATTTTGCTGCAACTTGTAAGGTAGCCTTTGCATTTATTCAAGCTTCTCAGTGATGGCTTTTTGCATGTGTCTCAAATCTTATGTCATCCTACCAACGTTTGCTCTTTTGACTGAATTGTGTAATCCTTGTGCCTGTATCTATCTGCGACATCATGTGTGTTTACAGTGCTTGCCAAAAACTATTCATTAAATGAGGCACTAATTACCTCATTGTAAAATTACTTCCAGTAGTCAGATACATTATTTTGCACACAATGAGAGATGGATGACACCTGTACAAACATTTTTCCGCTAGGTAAGAACCATTGTCCCCTTCTGAAAGCCTTACTTGTGTTTTTGTTCAAATGTATATAAAGTAAATAGAGCCTTCTTTATAATTACCACTCATGCATAGCAAATATTTTTAACAGGTGCACCAGGTTCTTTAATATACAGAGAGGGTATATTTGGATTATAAAGTTCCCTATTCTGCAGTGTCCTATTCTGTACTATAGTGCTGGGTATTATTAGTTCCCATTGGCTTAAATGAGAGTTGCGGGCAACCAGCACTGTGCAGGATTGACCTTATACATTTATCTGAACTCAGCTGTCCATGTAGCATATTATTCAGTGATAAATTTATATGCAGTTTGTTGTTCCATGTACATAGAACCAAACAGATGTTAGCCAAATACTAATGAACTGACTGGGTGTTTTTATCTGTGGAGTATAGTTATAAAACGTGGTTTATGTTAAAGATCTTTTATGTTTGTTTAAGAATAAAGGAAAAGATACTACAGGTATTTGAACCTAAACTGAAACATTAGGTACTGGTGTGAATTATATTATCTATAGTTAACTATGAATTAACAATTGAGGTTTGGAACAATGGCTTCTTGGGAACTTTGGGCCAGATTGTACTGTCATTGAAGTAAATGGAAAAATCTCTTTAATTTCAATGGGAGTAGGACCAAGCCTTATGAGAAAAAGCTAGAGTAGTTTGTGGTGTCACCAGACCTCGATTGTGTGCATAGCCTTCTTCACTATTTCTCCATGGTGTGCTTTCGATATTCAAAAAATATCAATATTTTACAGAGAAAATATGTTTTTTTTAGAGAATCAAGAACAAAATGTCCCATTACCCTGCTAAATATCTATTCTGTAAGATTCTGTTTGTCAAAGAGTTGGTTTTAAAAATATAATTTAAAAAATTATATGCTATTTATAGGGTAGGATTTCATTATGCGGAGAATTTGAGAAAAATAGGGAAAGTGATGAATTACCTGAATGTCACAAGCTTTCTGTAAGGAGGAAGGGGAAGAAAGGAAAAGAGAGAGTGAATAAAGGCAGGTGATGATTGTCTGATTTAGGCCTCAATCCTACAAAGTCTTACACACATTCTTAGCTTATATATTGTGAACAGTCCCACTGATTTCATTATATTCAGTGACAAATGTGTAAGTCTTTGCAAGATTCAGGGGTTAGTTTTTATGTCACAATCTCACTGAAAAAGAGGAGTGAGAAGGAAGAGGAAGAGAGAGGAGGATGTTTGCTGCATGATTTACCTCTGATACTTTGATGCCAACATCTAACATTCCTTGTGACTCCAGAGCTCTCACTGAAGTAAATGCAGGACCAGGCTTTCAATGATCCCATCTCCTGAGCCTTGGAAGGGTCATTTTTAGCAATTATTTTCCTCCTATCCTGTGAAGCTGTGCTCTGGGAGCAATTAATTAAATATACCTCCTTTCTGCTGCCAGACTCAGATGCGTTGTTATTGGTTTAGTTCTTTTTTTTTTTTTTTAATTTGTAAGGAATAGGAATATCAGATCTGATATCATAATCCACACAAAGCCTAGGAAATTCAGATAGACAAACTTATAGCCAATTTTAATAGTAAAATTTAAATGTTTTATAAAGCTCGCTAATATTTTAAATGCAGTGGGGCCAGTTAAATGTTTTCTTTTGCATTTTTACTACTAGGTAAAATTTTACTGAATGGGCCAGATATTCCCTATATACTTAGAATGGGGACTCTGGCTAGAACTGGTGAAAAGGTAAAATGAAACTTTTTATCTGCTCCTGTATTGTATTTGCCAACCCAAACATTTGGGATAGAGATTCTAGAAGGCTAAATACAATTCCCTGCTGCTAGCCCAATTAGCCAAGTTTCGTAAAGGCAATTGTTGCAGCAGCAGGCATGCAGTATCTCCTGTTATGTGTGCCCATTCTGAGGTGAGTCAGTGGCCAGTGGATCCATGAAGTGGTTGATCCATTAGTCCAGAGATCTCATTCTTTCCCCAAGTCCCTGTCACCCACCTTCAATTGCAGCTGCACTGGGATGTCCACAGCACATAAGGTAAAGTCCTCTCAAATTTAGTTCCCTCCCCTGGGCTGCATAAGTGGACTGGCTCAGCAGCACTTTGAGCCTTTTGTGACCCTGGAGGAATGAACAGGGTTTGCCCCAAAGTAAGCAATCTAACACTCTCATCTCCAGATTGTATGTGACTTCCATGTTTAAGAAAAATGACGTAAATACATTGTAATACAAATTCCACTATATTTAAAACGTATAATCTCCAGAGGTTTTCTTTAGGCCTGTCGGGATTTATGTGTAAAAAATCAATGTTAGCAAAATCCTCAGAACATACTAGTATTTATCGGTAGAAAACTAGTGTTTTTCACGAGTCAGGTGTAAAATGTGTAGCACAAGTGTTCTTTATTCTTATCAGAAAAGTTCTCAGCGTGCCTTTCAGATTTGTTTTTTACCTTCTCCAAAATGTCAAATGAAACTTAATTCATGATAAACCTAACAAATTGTTCTAAACTGACCAAACTCTAGTAGTACAAATATAACACCAACTGATTTAAAAAACAGGGCTCTGCACACAGATATTTGGATTTTAAAAGCTGAAATCTGATTTGTGTCTTAATATGCCTTTTTTCCTTATGATGGCATTTTCTGTAGTGTCAAGTTATTCTGTGTACATTTAAATCTGTCTGCTGTTTTTATCTCTCTTTTCTGTTTTAAAATACTCATTCATTGTCTTTGCACTCCTGTCTTATTCTGTGGCCACCTACACCATCATATTCTGTACTGCCTCTCTCTTGTGCACTGCGTATTTGATATGTTGTTTAGATATTGTACATGTGGATGACACTGATGATTTGGGAGATCTTTTGTTTTACATCTAGCCCTTTCTGAAGGTGAGTATGTCCTGATCATCAATGTAAATTGTATCTCCTTAAGTCGTCATGCATTAAAATGAAATTAATACTTTTATTTTTAATGGCTGATATTTAAAATGAGAGAACTAACACAGAGAGGCCTCTATACCTAGTAAATATTTTAATTTTAAGACACAAGCTGACAAGAGAGGATTTGTTCTAAATATTCCCTCCAATAGTAAACTTCAGTGGGGATTCACAAATAAAAATTAGATCAGCATAAACCATTTTCCAGTAATTCACCTTATCAAAAGTCTTGCATTTGTTTTCTCTTTATTAACCACTGGTCCTGACTCTGTCTTTCTCACAGTGAAATTTCAATGGCAAAACTATTTTAGTTGCATGATATTACTACAAACAAAGGCTGGTTTGTCCTCATCCCTGTGCAGGTGCATAAGGGGTTGGTGGCAGAAGCATTTCCCATCTTACACCTCTGTGCGTGAATTAGGCATGATCTACGTGGGGAGAATGCAAAGGGTGGGAGAGCTGCCCTTCAAGTACAGTGCCTTGCAGCCCAGGAAAGAGTTATTGCTGAGTCAGTCAAAATTCTTCCCCTGGCTTTTACTGCAATGTGACCATTCTGCACTCTCTCCACCACTGGATGCAGATTAAGGCCACAATCTGCCCCTAAATATAAATACTGTCTGAGTAAGGTAATAGGATCGAACCTTCCAACCCGTTTTATCTTCCAGACAAGGTACTTTCTTGTCTTTCAGATACAGATAATACAAAGAAGAGTCATAAAAGTAAAGATCTGATGTTAAATGAAGTTTAAATAACTAACTGTACAGGTGAGACTAAGTCATACAAGGCCTTATCCTGCAGTCAGTTGGTGATTTGCTTGAGTAAAGACTGCTGGATAGGACTTATAGCCAAGCAGCTTTTGTGTATTTTACCTAAGAAAAGTTTGTGGCTCACTTCTTCATGTTCAGTATGTACTGCATGTATTAAATGTTCTCATAACACATCTGTTCAGCATATGAAGGTGCAACAACCATTAAGAAGGCAGTCAGATGATAATGGGTCATGTACTATACAGCTCTAATACATTGTTTGTGATAAAACTAACTAGTTTTTCAAAGAGAATGTAGAAATCACCACTGAATCAGGGCAAGAATAAATGGTGCCACACAGGTTTAATATTTTTGAAAAGAGATAATGTGGTGCTCAGTCAATATTGGAGACTTCATAGTAGTAAAATGTCAGAAGTAAGTAAAGCTGAGCAGTTACTGTAAACAAATCCCCATGAGTATTTGCTCACATTTTTAAATGACTGTATGTCGGCCATGCTTATGCCATTTTAGTGTTCACTTTCAACGAATATTTGGGCGTTCAATCTTAATGCCACAAATATTTGCAGAAAGAGAATTTCAGAGTTGCATATGCATGTAAACACTGCAACTGGACTTTAATTTGCCCATGTGAATATTCATATAGCACACTTAAATCTTTCAAGATACCGGAGCAATACCCTGAGATTTGTCTGACCAACCACAATTAACCAGAATAGCCTGATTGGTGAATGGTGTGTCTCCAATTCTCCAACAAAACTGTTCATTATGCATATCTAATATCTAATAAAAATGGCAAAAAAAACCCCAACCCCAGAATAATTTCAATAACAAATACATTCAAGGAAATTGCAATCTGCCACCAGATATCCGGTGGGTGCAAAAGTAGGCTAGGTTCATCAGATACATTATTCATAGTGAATCATTCACTCAGCTCTAGAATTTAGGAGTAAGAATCAGGAAAAAAGATACATAGGTATGCAATAATTATTTTGCTGTGACTTTTGTGGGCCAAGTTCAGATGTGATTTGTAAAGCAGTGTAAATTAGACTCTCTTAGTTCCAGCTAGATTTCTTGAGACACAGAAGTTAAAGTAGGATAGCAGCAAATGCAATGTTCAGCTTACATCTTTTTCTGACTCTTTGGGTAGAGATAGGTTTAGTAAGTAGATGCATAACTGTAAGGGAATCTAACCACTTAAGAGAGTCTTACACTCAACTCAGCAGGGTTCAGCTGGAAGCCACACCTGAAAGTAATTAACAAGTGAATTCTAACTCCGCTGTTGGCTGCAGGCTGCTGTTTCCATTGGAATTACTGTTTGTTAGTGAGAAAAAGAAAAGTGAAGTGTATGCTGGTGCTTGTTTAATTGTCATCAAAGCTAACATTTTTATCCATGGCAATGGGTGTGAACAGCAGTGCCAGTGCACCAGATGACATCATTTTTTACTCTTTTATTTTAACTGCTTCTTTCATGAGACTGATCCAAAACATTCACATTCACTTATCTCCTTCAGAATAGCCTTCAGTAATCTGACAGGCAGGCAGGCAGGCACACATTAGCTGAGCATTTGCACCATGGGCCACATTTTCAAATTCACGTTGTTCTTGCAGTATTTGTCCACACAGATGCTTACCTGAAACCGAGGAGGGCTTAGCTGCTACAAAGCTGGTCTTTAGCCACCTTTGCATTCCCCTTATCATAGCCGTGGAGCCAGGGGAGCTACTCAGGCCAGGGGCTGACCACTTTTTGGTTGGGCTAAACCTGAGAGGTGCTGAGACCTCATGTGCCTGGTCGCAGTGCCATTCACTCATATTTGGAGAGGGTGTGGCGGGGATCAGACTGTTGTAGGGGAGTGGAGGGATGCCTAAGCAGGGAAGAGGAGATCAGTTCGGGGAGAGGGGACAAATCTGTGCTCCACAAAAACTTTAAATGGTGCTCTGAAGCCCCTGTCCTTATCCTAGTATGATCTGTCTTGGATCCCCTTGCATACCCTCTAGGGCCGCCTGTGTCCTGATGGTACCCAGAATTTGCTATTGTACAGGGATCTGTGGTCATGCTTTCTTTTGCTAGCTGTGTCCACAGGGCCAAACACAGGGAGGTGGGTGTAAGGTAGCAGGCACTACAGTTGCTCTGATCCATTCAAGGATCTCCCTAGGCAGGTGGACTAGGCAAGGCAATTTTAGGGCAGCTTTACACTGATGGAGCAGCACAGAGTAGTCCTATCACAGCTGAGGAGCTAGCCTTAAAGATCCAATTCTGAGAGATACTGAAGGTCTCCAGAGAGGTGCTCAGCACCTCACAAGGTGGGGCCCATGCACTCTGAGCTCATAAATCCCATAAAGTACAAGGCACAGAAATTGATAGTGGGTCTTGTTTGTATTGATCTGCATTACAGCTTAAAATAAAATAGAATATTAGGTACATTACCCAAAAACAGAGTGTGGAGGGGAAATGCATAAACCATACATGTACCTTTCAGATACCTTTTCAAGTAAAAATAATATCTCACTAATTCAATACACACGACTGTTTTTCTATGAACAAAGAAATAATAAATGACAAAACTTCATTATTTATTTATCAAGAGGCACAGCTTTTAATGATTTATGATAATCTATTCCTCAAGACAGTCCTTATCATTGGAGGTTGTATTCTGTTGAAGACATTTTTTGCTGAAGGCATTAGTACTTCTTTGGGTAGCCATGGGAACAAATAAGAAGATCTTTCAAATACATTAATAAATCTCTGTAAGTTGCATTTACTTCCTTCCTTAAGAACACCAAAGCATATGCTTTGACATGTCCTTATATATATCCTCCTACATGAAAGTCTTGCAGGTTACTAAAATAGTTTAAATATTTTTTTGCATCTCATTACTATGACACTATTTGCAATGCAGCAATATATGTGTAAAATAATTCTAGGAACTAAGAGCAAAGCACTCATACATGCAAATCTCACCTGCAATGATAATCAGTTTATGTAATGTAAAATATGCTAGCCAAGATAAGCATGTACACCTAAGAACCCTTATCTACAGGACACATGGAAAAATCATAGAAAAGGACATTTAAATAATGATACACAAAATAGAAAATGGCAGTGAACTGTCATCCATAGTCTCTTGGCTAAAGGAAAATGAACAGATTTTGACAGTGTTCCTTTTCTTGGCAGAGCAAAGGCTTAATAGAAAAAAAAGCAAAAGGAAAAGATAAAAAGTATATAAATAAACAAAGCATGCATGAGTGTCATAAATATAAAGGGAAGGGTAAACCCCTTTGAAATCCCTCCTGGCCAGGGGAAAGCTCCTCTCACCTGTAAAGGGTTAAGAAGCTAAAGGTAACCTCGCTGGCACCTGACCAAAATGACCAATGAGGAGATAAGATACTTTCCAAAGCTGGGAGGAGGGAGAGAAACAAAGGGTCTGTGTGTCTGTCTATAGTCTGTCTTTGTCGGGGATAGACCAGGAATGGAGTCTTAGAACTTTTAGTAAGTAATCCAGCTAGGTACGTGTTAGATTATGATTTCTTTAAATGGCTGAGAAAAGAATTGTGCTGAATAGAATAACTATTTCTGTCTGTGTATCTTTTTTGTAACTTAAGGTTTTGCCTAGAGGGGTTCTCTATGTTTTTGAATCTAATTACCCTGTAAGATATCTACCATCCTGATTTTACAGGGGGGATTTCTTTATTTCTATTTACTTCTATTTTTATTAAAAGTCTTCTTGTAAGAAACTGAATGCTTTTTCATTGTTCTCAGATCCAAGGGTTTGGGTCCGTGGTCACCTATGCAAATTGTTGAGGCTTTTTATCCAACATTTCCCAGGAAAGGGGAGGTGCAAGTGTTGGGAGGATTGTTCATTGTTCTTAAGATCCAAGGGTCTGGGTCTGTAGTCACCTAGGCAAATTGGTGAGGCTTTTTACCAAACCTTGTCCAGGAAGTGGAGTGTAAGGTTTTGGGAAGTATTTTGGGGGGAAGGACGCGTCCAAATAGCTCTTCCCCAGTAACCAGTATTAGTTTGGTGGTGGTAGCGGCCAGTCCAAGGACAACGGGTGGAATATTTTGTACCTTGGGGAAGTTTTGACCTAAGCTGGTAAAGATAAGCTTAGGAGGTTTTTCATGCAGGTCCCCACATCTGTACCCTAGAGTTCAGAGTGGGGGAGGAACCTTGACAATGAGAAAGGAGAGGAAATGGTATTCAGCTCTAGAACTCTGCAGGTTATGAACTGAACTATGTTATATTATTTTTGTGCGAGTGACTACATGGCTGACTGAAATAAAAGTCTGACTCTGCCATAACATTAAAAAAATTAAGGGAGGGGGAAATAAATTCTTGGTAAAAGAAAGGGCAGGCAGATCAAATGTACCAACAATAAATACTCATCAAATGGTTTTAGCCATCTGCAACCTCAACCCAAACTATAATCCAATTTCCATCAAAATCAGTGAAAGTGTTTCCATTGTCTTCAGTGGAAGCTGGATCAGGGTGAAATACAACAGGCTTTATTTTGGACTCACTTATCTGCTCAGGTTTCTTAGAGCTTGATCCTGTGCAGTGCTGATCACTTACTGGAAGGTGGTTAGCACTATCAACTCCAAAAATGTTATGGGTCTTGAGGGTGCTCATTACATTGGCAGATTGAGCCCATTAAGAGATGTAGTAACACACATAAAAAGCTCCCTTCCACAATGTAAATTCCGCTAATAAATCCATCATGCCTTTGTTTAGTGCTGACTCAAAAAGGTCCCTTCCTCGGAGAAATGCAGCATGCCTTCAGGTTGCTCACACACATAACAGGACTCCACTTTTCAGTTATAACAATGAGGAGTCCTTATGGCACCTTAGAAACTAACAAATTTATTTGGGCATAAACTTTCGTCGGCTAAAACCCACTTCATCAGATGCATGGAGTGGAAAATACAGTAGGTAGGTATAAATACACAGCACATGAAAAGATGGGAGTTGCCTTACCAAGTGGGGGGTCAGTGCTAATGAGCCAATTCAGTTAAGGTGGAAGTGGGCTATTCTCAACAGTTGACAAGAAGAGGTGAATACCAAGGGAGGAAAAATCACTTTTGTAGTGCTAATGAGGCCAATGTAGTCAGGGTGGCCCATTTCAAACAGTTGACAAGAAGGTGTGAGTATCAGCAGGGGGAAATTAGTTTTTGTAGTGACTCATCCACTCCCAGTCTTTATTCAGGCCTAATTTGATGGTGTCTTTCAGTCATGTGTGCTAACAAGCCAGCATCTTGCATGGAGCTGGCTCCATGCCATTCAAGTAGTCCACTACCCCTGCATAAGTCTGTCACCTCCAGCTGCACTCCTTTGTGCAGCAGAACTGCACCAGGACTGCCATGGCCAGAATGTACTGTATATTTTGCTCAATTGCTAACTTTAACTGAATAAATTAACTAAATAAAGTAAGTGAATATTGTACATCATGTTTTCCTTATAAAGGACCAATCCTCCTTACTTGAGCTAAACTCCCATTGGGATCAATAGGAATTCAGGATAAATAAAGACTGCAGGACCCAGCATACAGTTATTTTAGACTTGCAACAGAGCAAGTAACCATACTTTATATAAAAACCCAGTAATTAAGTATATAGTCTACATTATAGTTTGTTTATTTTATTTGTCTATCTGTTTCATGGTATGTGCGCAATCGGGTGTGAGTGCTTGCGTATATTTATTTGTACTGTTTAAAGTTTGAATTCTTTGTCTGATTTGAGTCTGCTAATTCATTGATTTGGTTACTACTCCCTGAAACCCTTTCTGTGTACAATTCATCCACATTGTACATATGTGAATACAAAAAATTCCATTTTTATGTGAGTCCTCTCTTCAGACAAATGGGAATTTGAGGAATCTGCATTGATGGCTGGGTAGATTATATCAGTGGTTCTCAGTGCTGTGTTCTGGCTCTTCTCATTTAGGAAACAGTCCTTTAAGGACTCTAAGGTTGGTCTAACCTGCCCTGAGTTAGGGCTGAACCAGGCAGAGAATCAGAGCTGTAACCAGCTCCCAGACTGCATGTCCCCCACCTCCACTCTGCTATGCTAAGCAATGCTCCCCCACAGCAGAAAATCTATCCCAATGTAAAGAGAGAACCTCTGTTTATGCATAGAAGCAGGAACCATTTGGCTTCTTTAGAAAGACCTGGCATGAAATAATTGCCCCAGAGTGTCAGAGCATGAATGTACACTGCTGCAATTTGTATGCTTCTGCCTCAGCATTGCTCGTTGCAGGTGGTACTGTACTTGCATAGATACACTGATCAGGGGCAGTCTCCAGATCCTCATTTGGCAAAGAGACAAGAGAGACATTTTCACTCAGCAAGGAGCAAAGCTGCCAGTCCAGTCACTAAATACACTGGATTCTTGAAGGAGAATCTGTAAGCAATTCTGTACTCAGTGATCTCACATCTGCACTGTGAACCCAACCGACTTTGACTCAGTTATAATAAGGCTGCCTTTTGTAGAGTAGACAGGACTTCAGAAAACTTTACTCTGGTTACAAAATATTATTAAAAAAAAAAGGAGTACTTGTGGCACCTTAGAGACTAACAAATTTATTTGAGCATAAGCTTTCGTGAGCTACAGCTCACTTAAGGACCTGTGTGTGCTACAAATTACGATCATGTTGAACTTGATCAATGGACAGTCACGTTACAGGCAGATTTTGTCTCCTGATTCAGTGGTGCTGTATTTGGGAAAAAGGGGAAATCGGAATTAAGTGGAGAATAGGTCACTAATCAAAAGGCAGGTTACTTTGAAGGAAGAAGATACTTTGAAGGAAAATAGAGAAGTTGATGAAAAGCATATTTGATTTTAAGATTTTGTAGAAGTGTTTCTCATTGGGCCAGACTTGCAAAAAGATATCCCTCGCAATGTTGGCATGCTGGCCTATAAAGTCTTAGCCTGGGAGCATGTTGTGTTTAAAAATATGAATCAGGAATCAGTTTGGCTGTTTTTAAACTGTAGGACTTAAAACAAAAATAGAAGTTTGTTGACTCATATGCTTGTTAAATGCTCATTAAAAGAGCTTTATTTTTAAACTGAGATTTTACAGGCAATAGGCCAGAATTTGAGCTCATACATGCTAGTGTAACCCAAAGTAACTTTGCCAAAGTTTATAGTTTACACTGGTGTGAAAGCAGAGTCTGGCCCAGTCAAATTTGGGGGAGAACACCTATGAAGACGATAGTGATAACAAGCTAATCCCATATGGCGAAATTCTACTCTCACACATGCACACATGGTTTCTATTAACTTAAGAGAAGGCCAGGTGTGTATGTCTAAGGGATGATTTTTTCACCATTGTACTGTGACAGAAAACCTACCATACAGCCAATTTCTGCATTCAGTTAAACCTATTCAACTCCACTGAAGTTAACACATGGTTGTAAATGGAGACCCAGGAAGGGAATTACACTCCCTTACATGATCAGCTGTTTTTTTAAATAAAAGTGAAAAACATCATAATCTTGGAGATAGAATGCTGCTGCAACTCCCCCCCCACTGATAAATTGCAGTCATGCTTCACCATGACAATGCCTGACTTCTACGCTGTGTTTACAAAACCCCCCAAAACCTAACTGTGTATGTAGAGGACTGTGTTTAATTCCCCGCGTGCACTTATTTTAATAAAAAGTGAAAGTTAGTAGCTGGTTCAGCCCTGAGTGAAGTGCTGCTAGAAGTAGCAGCCGTGCCAATTGTTGCATTTTTTTAAATGACTTATTTTACTTTGATCCTTTCAATAGCAGCAGCTTTCAATAGTGCTTCACCCAGAAACACCATATATCCATCACTCTTATGAAGCAAACCTGAACAACTTAATTGAGGAAATCAAGAAGTCGTAGCACCAGCCAACAAAAGTCCCTTGTCTTGATTCCATAGCACACCAGGGTATCTATTTTCTCAAGAGATACCACCCCTGGGATAGCAGACCCACAGCTAAATTGGCAAATCACGGAAACAAGAACTGCCCCTTTTGTACCCTCTGTATCCAATATGAGCTTAAAACCAGCCTTCTGTGAAGAAAACAGGATTTTCTAAAGCAGTGGCTCTCAACCTTTCCAGACTACTGTACCCCAATCAGGATTCTGGTTTGTCTTGCGTAACCCAAGTTTCACCTCACTTAAAAACTACTTGCTTACAAAATCAGACATAAAAATACAGAAGTGTCAGAGCACACTATTACTTAAAAATTGCTTACTTTCTTATTTATACCATATAATTATAAAATAAATCAATTGTAATATAAATATTGTACTTACATTTCAGTGTATAGGGCAGTATAAACAAGTCATTGTCTCTATGAAATTTTAGATTGTACTGACTTCGCTAATGCTTTTTATGTAGCCTGTTGTAAAACTAAGCAAATATTTAGGTGAGTTGATGTGCCCCTGAAAGACCTCTACATACCCCCAGGGGTACATGTATCCCTGGTTGAGAACCACTGTTCTAAAGGACTTATGACCCTGTCTGCCGAAACAATTAAACTTTTTAAAATTTCTAATAAAGCACTTAATTCTCAGACAGATCTGCTGAGTGGCTTTTTTTTCATAAACATTTTTGTAAAAGGAGATGCCCTTTTAAAGTATCTCCTCTCGGGATGCTTGGTGGAGAGTAGTAAATGGAAAGTGCGTGCTGGTGTTCTCCAGCTTCATTAAAATACCATCTAATAAATCAGGATTATGTTCTGTGTATGCCAAATCTAATTTTTTTGAATTAAGTCCTAACTGGGAAGAGCTGTAGTAAATGCCTCCATATTTAGTTTCTGCAATATCAAGTGAAAGACAAAAGTGGAGTGATTGCATGTGAAGAGCTTTTTAATTCTTGAATAAATTAAACAATTAATATATTTGCTTTGCGAAAAGACCCAAAGCAGTTCATGGAACACTTTTATGCCACTCTAGGAAGGTAATATACTGACACCAAACTTAGATGTAATATTTAAAAGTAAGAGGCTTTCTATTATTTCCATGTCGTACAGTATTGGCAACACAATACCTTACCTATGGTTGCACATATCTTATTAAAAATATGTGGGCTAAATTCTGCAGTTCTTAGTTGATTAAAACTCACATTTATTTCCTAATATGTCATTTCATGTGAAGAAAAGATACTAGCTTCAAAAGAAAAGGAGTACTTGTGGCACCTTAGAGACTAACCAATTTATTTGAGCTGTAGCTCACGAAAGCTCATGCTCAAATAAATTGGTTAGTCTCTAAGGTGCCACAAGTACTCCTTTTCTTTTTGCGAATACAGACTAACACGGCTGTTACTGTGATAGCTTCAAAAGGATAAGTTCTTCAACAATTGTCCCTGTGATATCATATTAACTGGGAAGTATTTTCTGATGAGGGCTGACAAAATTCAGTTCCTACACTAAATAAAAGTAGTACTTGTGGCACCTTAGAGACTAACGTATTTACCCTCAGTCCTTTTGGTATGATGTCCATCTGTTTGCATTTGGAAAGGAAGATGATGTCTGTCTGTATCTGTACGAGTTTTTTCATGAAGTTGAAAGATTTCCACTCCATACGGCTAAATTCAGTGGCTTGCATAATGACAGGTTTCAGAGTAGCAGCTGTGTTAGTCTGTATCCGCAAAAAGAAAAGGAGTACTTGTGGCCTTAGGTGCCACAAGTACTCCTTTTCTTTTTGCGGATACAGACTAACACAGCTGCTACTCTGAAACCTACACTAAATAAAGAGACATAAAATTTATACTAAAATTGCTCATTACAGCCTGTGTTTGAATTTCAGCCCTTAATGAACAACTGTACCAAACTGAGAAAGGATGGAGAGAACAGGTTTAATTTTAAGGAGGGGCTCATGAAAGCTTCTTAAACTGTCTATGGTCACTGAGTTTTGTATAAAAATTTAATGGGGAAGAACTTTTCAGATCTTGACATATCCCTAAGTAGTAGTTCCTTTAAGAAAAAAGAAATACTGAAAGGGGAAAATTTCTAAGGAAGTTTACACCAGTGTAGACTTTGTCGGTTGGCAAACTAAAATGTAGGATTGGCAGTGGAGGGCCTGCATTGGTAAATCTAGTGGTATTAACAATCCATACCTTTTAGAAATATGTGATGTGGAATGAAAAAATTTTCAGGGTGTAACAGTTGAAATTCAGAGTGTGAGGATATCATATTCTCCTATTTAGTTGGGGGCTCCCACTGCTTTCTCTATCAATATGGCTGTAGCTCCCACTCCCACAAAGGTCAGCATAAATCCAGACTATCTTCTGTAAGGTGTGCCAGTCTGCGGACACTGGGGTTTACCAGGGACTATGGACAGTCTAGGGATTTTGTGGAAATGTTGTTGTAAATTCAAAGGGATCTTTTCCCACATTGGGTCTGCCACTGATGGTTTGTGTTATGCTTGAATATACATTTCCAGATTTCATGACAATTACAAGTACAGCTGCTTTATTGAGCTCACCGTTCAACCAAATATTAATGCCATTGCTCTTGAAATAATGGGTCAAATATATATAGTTTGGAGTTGAATCATGTGTGAATCCCAAGAAAATATCTTTTATTTACATAGAAAGCGACAGTGAATAAGAGCAGTATAAACTGGTCTCCTTTACATGTAAATTATACAGAGAGAACAGCTAGGTGAGGTAATATCATTTATTGGACCAATTTCGGTTTGTGGAAGGGACAAGCTTTTGAGCTCCACAGAGCTCTTCCTCTTCCTGTGAAGTTCAAAAGCTTGTCCCTTCCATCAATAAAAGGTATTACCTCACCTACCTTATCTCTCTCATGACCAACACGGCAACAACAACGCTGCAAACTATAAATTATACAATCATTCAAAATGGGAGAAAACTAAATAGATTCTACTCTGCTATTTATTTTTTTAGATTTATTTACATATTCTCACAATTCTTTAAACAGTATTAAAATAATTGCAGCTCATATTTTGACAGGTTCTTCTTATCAATAAATTAGTGAAGGTTATAAGTAGGTTATGTCCCTGCACCATAATCATGCCTCTCCCTGGAATAGCAGTGTCAGGGGCCACCCATCCACACAAGATCCGTCTGCTGGGCTGGTGGTGGCTTGCCACTGCTCCTCTTTGGAGTACAGTTCCCTCACTGGACTACAGCGCCTTGTCTTCAGGAGGGCTGGGTTCTGTATGGGTGAGGGATAATTCAGCCTCCAGTCAACCGAGAAGATTCTGCAGGGGGAGGACTCAGAGAATGGAGCTGAATACTCTATTAAGATGAACAGGGCAGTTCATACCTCTCAGAACTATTGTTTCAGTCTGCATTATTTACACTCAGGTAATGTTTACAAGGTTTTCTTGGCAACCATGAGGTCTAGAAACAATTTATTTTTGAATGAAAGTTGCAATTTCAATGGCATAGCCAGGGCGGAAGCCTTAGGTATGTGCCCATACTTATTCCTTAATACAGCCCTGTGCCCAAGAGGACTCTGCACTATCTGTACATCAGGGAGCACGGCTCCCAGTTGGCACTCTCTGTAATAAAGTGGATGGAGGAATGTGGGTCATCAGACGCAGAGCTACACAAATTCACTGGCCAAAACTCCTCTCCTCAGGAGACCACAGGGTGTGTCTCCCTGGCTGTCCCACTTTCTGTCACTGGGTTGGGAGGGATTCTATCCATCCTGCCAAACTGGACATAGGTCTACTGTGCAAGAACCTGTGTGCATTGTCCAAGAGTTGGTCCCATCTCATAAGTCTGCAGTTTTCTTTCCAGAAAGTCATTAATTTTCTTAACTTTCAATAAATCTATCTCAACACAAATATCTAAATTAGTATTCTATTAAAAATACAGAAGGCCAAATTCTTCTCTTACTTGCACTGGTGTAAAATCTTAGTAACTTCATTGACTTCAATAGTGTTACTCTAGATTTACAGTGGTGTAACTGAGGGCAGAATCTAATTTGCAGAAGATACGTTGATGCCATTTGTATTTGCACTAGTTAAACGCAATATTTCGATTCACTAATGGCTCTTCCACTTTTGAAGTGTGCTATCTTTTAAGGCCTGACCCTGGAAATGCTGGCTACTGGTATAGCATTTACTGCTGGTGTATGCCCAGATTGATTTTAGATATATACATGTGAATGTGTGTGTGTTTATAAATGCATACATCCGCCATGTTTTATCTTCTTCCTTATGACAATGTAAGGAACCTTCTCACGCTCCCCTAAAGCTGCTCCTGCTGCTACTTGTGTGTATTCCCAGTTATGTCTCCAGGCTTACCAAGAAAAATAAGTCATTGCTACTTGTTACTCCTCTTAGCACTGCAGAGCCAATACCACACTGGGACAGTGCGCTGCTCTCTTTTCTGGCGTGTACATTCATCATCAACAGCAATGTTAAGTATTTTCCCACTCCCAAATCCTTATTTGTGATAATGCACAAGAGCAAAAAGAGCTCAATTTGACTTTCAGATTCCATGTTAAAATTTATAGGGCTGGTAGTTAGGGAAAACATCTTTTTGCTTGTAAACTGAGCAAATTTGACCTGGAAATCAAAGATTCAAGAAATTAGGAACCCCACAATGCCATTTCCCAGTCACTTTTCAGAGTATAACTGCACATGAAAAGCCAAATTTTAAGCAAAGCCTCAACCCAGCCTCCTTATTTTGTGAGCACAATTCTGGGCCTGCCTTTCATCTCCTGCAAGAACTGTGGATGGAAATATTAGTATTTAGCTAAGCGATAGGCAGGCAGAAATAGTTAATTAGCTAGCTAATATTATATATCTCTCTATTGCATTTTCCTTCTCTATGGATTATAAGTGGCAGCAAGATCAATTATGAAGTCCTTGCTCTGACTGAAATCCATGAAAGTTTTGTCTGAGCAATGGCTGAGTTGGGACCTGAGGACACGGCCTCCGTGTATTAATACATTGGCTTGGGTTCAAATCCCAGTTCTGAACAAAAATGAAAACGGGCTTACTTGTCTACTTGTCATTGTCAATAGACATTTGTCCATATAATAAAATTACTAAATAACGTAATCCTAAGGCTTATTTAGAGCTGTCAGAACTAGCATAATGGGAACGTTAAAATGCAGTAGTATAGCTGTGTGAGGAAGTTTGCATAGTGCCTGCCCTCACTCTCTGTAACTGTAGCCAGTCCAACTGTAGAGAAAGTCGAAATCACACAAAAATGTTCATAGAAGGACATTAAAAATTGGCCAGTGTGGGATTATTGTGGGTGGACATTTCTTTTGCAATGTTCATTTGCTTGTGGTGTCTATTCTGTCATTTCCTGTGCAATGTATTGATCACTATTAGATTTTATAAATTAGATTAGAAGTGGAGTTGAACTACAAATATGTGGTCTCCATACCTACATTTGATATAAACCTTTTTATTTAATTTCTAATACCTAGCAGTTGTAATATTTTTGTAAACGATTGAATTAAAAATTCAGTTAGTCGTTCCCCAAGCTGTAATGTCATTTCCTTAAAGTGAAACCTGAACACTGGGCATTTTCGTTTGTAATAATCACCCATGTAAATGTGGGCCAGCCAAACAGGCACAATCTCGCCCGTGTTATTTCGGAGCTTCCTATTTTAATACCTCTTTGTTAAGCTTCTTTTGTGCCCTGTCACAAACTGGCTGGAAATTTTCCAATAGAGTATGCTTCATTTTCCAAATAATGGAACCAATTCCTTCCCCTGGTAGAAGGGCAAAACTCCTATTGAATCCAATGGAAGAGTTGCCAGCCTACCTGTGGATAAAATTAGGTCCAATGATAGGTTTAAGATGAGGACCCTTCAGATCTTTTGCAAGAAGTCCTATAGTGACAGTTCTATCACTTTTGACCTATTTGCAACCGATGGTTCTTATACACAAGTACCATATCTGTTGGTACGTAAGCACCTTAGAAAATGTTTGAACACTCTAGCAAAGGAAGACCTGGAGCTCACAGCCATGATATTGCATGATGTGTCTCAAAAACCTGTGTGGACCATGTGTCAAAGTACATGTTGCAAGAAAGTACTTCACTTGGAAGTCATTGTGGTAACACCCTGGCAAAAGTAAGGGCAGAGTATGAGCCACACACCATTTGAAGAGAATCTCATGATAAGCAGTGGCACAAGGGATGAACGGAATCACGACAGGCTGTACTGGATAGATTATATTTCCTAACAAATGGACAACCAGTCAAAAGGACATAATCCTGATTTATGAGTAACAGGATTTGGGAGGCCTTCTCACAGAGAATAAAGGGGGAAAAGGTTCAAAATCTTGAGCAACCTCTCTACTTGACCTAATGGAAAGTAAGACCACCTAAGGGAGTACCTTTCTCTGTGAAGCATAGTCAGGACATGTACTGACATAAATAGTTTTGGCAAAGCACCTAACTCAGAGTTAACAAAGGTCAGGGCAACTCTAAACCAGCATCTACTTTTTGTGTTGGAAGCAGCACTCTCTCCAAGTACCCTCAGTTCAGTTGGGGAGTGCACTGCTAAAACTGGGAATATAAATTGTGGTGGAGCCAGACAGAATAATGCTTAATTTTTTTAATTAGACTTAAACTTCACAATAGTTGAGGCTTCAAAGAGTGTAGAGGCCAAAATCATAGAAACTGTACTCTTTGATACATAGAATTCTTGATTTTTATAAACTGTATTTATTACCAGTTATGAAAAATGTAGCTTGAAAAAAATTTGTCATGAACTTTTAGTACCACAGTCTTGCTTTGAATGAATCTTTCAAATCTTCTGTGTAGTATCTTTAGTTCTTTTGCTGTGTCAATATCTATTCTTCAATGTAGATTCCTGGTCAAAAATGCCATGCAGCCTTATAATCAATATTTGTTCTGTTTTATCTGAAATCAATAGGGAATTTTCCAAGGAAAGAGAAAAAGCCAAAGCCCGAGGGGACTTTCAGAAGCTGCGTGAAAAGCAGCAGCTTGAAGAGGATCTGAAGGGATATTTAGATTGGATTACACAGGCAGAAGACATTGACCCTGAGAATGAGGAGGAGGGTGATGAAGAAGGCAAACGGAACAGTACGTATTCTTTACATGTTATACTCCCACTGAAAGACAATTGGACTGCTTGGAAAAGAGTTAATATAAGGGAGAGGATATAGCATATCAACTATTACTATACTAATTTTGTGTTGTGTAAAAATATGCATTAGTTGAGCATCCACATCTTTATTACTACAATATTCAGTTACCTACTGCCATAAAAAAATGGACTGGAAACATATCCCCAGATTTTGCCCTGCTTTACTCCTGTACAAACCATGATCCACACTCTATTTTGATACCCACTATCAAGGTTTGAAAAGCATTGTTTTATAAAGGTTATCTATTTTATTTTTGGTTTCTAAAATCATAGTGGCTATACAAATTGCATGCATCTCAATGACATTTCAAATCTAGACTCTTGCTGGCATAGCCAAAAGGGATATATGATTGTCAGTGGCTGTGTGTATTAGAGTTAGAAGAAAATGGCTCAGAAAAAAGTACATTCTTAACTCCACATTCAAAGCCCAAGAAATAGGAGACATTGAGAAAAACCTAAAGATTAAATGTTAAAGCCTTCTATTGTGTTAAAAAAAGATGGTTTCCACTAATTCTGTGAGGAAAGAAATTTCACCTCAGACATCCCCTCCTGTCTAGCAGTTAAGGCTAGGTCTAGGCAGTGGGTTACTGTACAGCAAGCCAGGGTGTGACTCCACAGTGCACCAATTTGCTGTGTAGTAATGAACTATGTAGACAAGCCCTAAGCATGGTATATGAAAATATCTTTATGAGGAGTGTTTACTTGAGGTGAAATACTTGAAATCTTTAGGGACTTTTAGTCAACATTAAAAAAAGATCACTGTTGCTTACTTTATATAGTTCACCTGTTATAAAGTGATGCACTAATGTCAATGGTAACGATGAATGTTTTAACACATTCAGATTTATATCATGACAGTCCTCAAATGCTTCTACACCAAAAAGTCTTAGCAGAAATGTCTACAATGAAGATGTTAATTTTATGATTTTGCAACAATTGTACATGGTTTGTAGTTGTCAGCTAGAGTCTGTGTAACTCAGAAATTTCAAATATACCTCTAATGGAAAGGTTTTTATACTTTCTACTTCATTTGCAAAGTAGTGGTTAAAGTCTTAATATGAAATGTATGATGCTTTGGATGAGTGATCATGTGGAATTAAAATATTTCTTTTGTGGGGTTTCATAACGAAATGCAGTTACCCTTGGAGGTTGAGGGCCAGATTTTGACACCCTTATTTATGTTGAGTAGTACTCCTCAGATAGTTCTACTGGAACCAGTGGGAGCTATTTACCCAGCAAGATACTATTCAGTATAAATAGGGGGATCAGAATCTGGCAAGGAGTGATTTGTCGTAGACAGAAACTGAACAGTATTCCTTATCACATTAATACATATTCATTATTATTGATATTGCTATTATAGTATTGTTATTTAATTACGAAAAACTGCATTCTTTTAAACATATTTATCATATGTTTAAAATATTTCAATAATATCTTAGCTTTTGAACATCAGTGTAATACTTCATTGATTTGCAAATCAGCGTTGTAGCTAGAAATGATTTCCAGGCATAACGTTTGTCACAACTGGTAAATATTGCATGGTTTGTTCCTGAAAATTATTGAAATTGTTTTTTTTGTTTTTGGAACTTATTGCCACATAAAAATAATAATAATAATTAATAATTAATAATAACTCCTGTCCCCAGAGTTCCAGATTCCAGAATTTTAGACTTTTTGGTTCACAGTGCCAATAAAGTCTGAACCCATGTTACTGTCTTAGAGGAAACAGAGTTTTATCCTTGATACTATGGGAGAGTGGGAGGCAAGCTTGGGCTGGTGCTGTTACGTAAAAGGGGTAATGTGTATGTATAAAAGACAGCCCATGCAGAGTTTTAATCCTTGAAAGGTAGAAGAGGCAGAGACAGTCTGGAGTTCACTAGGCATTGCTATTGCTATTGATCTTATGTGGAAAGCACTCATATACTGGCGTAATGGGTGTCAGTATAAAAGACTAAGATATAAAAGAAGTTTGTATGTTTTAGAGAGTACAGTTGGGGTCCACATGGTGGCTGTGAGGGGTTCAGTCACAGAGACCCCCTTGGGACTGTCACCTGATGTGCTGAGACTACCTCTGAGCCCGTTTTCTCTGCCAGTTTGGGCCTCCAGCCTCCGTTTTCTCTGCCAGTTTGGGCCTTGTTGAGCCAGACATGCTAGCCTGCTGCAAACACAGACCCACAGACCCCCCCAAAGCTTCAGACTTAACTGAAAACAGCTTAAGAAGTGCTCCTGTCTCCAGCACCCAGGCACTCAGTTCCCAATGGGATCCAAACCCCAAATAAATCCGTCTTACTCTGTATAAAGCTTATACAGGATAAACTCATAAATTGTCCACCCTCTGTAACACTGACAGAGAGAGATGCACAGCTGTTTGCTCCCCCAGGTACTAATCACTTACTCTGGGTTCAATAATAAACAAAAGTGCATGGGACCTATACAGGGTCACAATCTTCTTGCCCAAATCAATGGCAGAGTGCTGTACATCCATGCAGCCACTAATGGGGTTATTGGCCAGGAAACCCATGCAGTATGCAGACGTAGTGGCCAGATCCCATCCCTTCTGCAGCCTGTCCTAATCTCAGACCTATCCTTTCACTGCCCTAGAGAGGGCTGCCCCAGAGCAGTGCTCCGTGGCTTGCAACAGGCTGTGGACATCTGGGAATGGGTTCCCTGTGGGTTAGGTTCCCCCATACAGCAGAACCATGTCTTTACTTAGCTGTGGAAAGAATGGGGCAGCCTTTGTCTGTACATTGTTAATGATTATGTTATTTTAGGTTATGTTAATTGTCAGAAGATACTTTCAGGGCAGGGAATTTGTGGGGGAAAGAAATTAAAACACATTTTTGAGGAAAACCTTGACATTGATGTTCAGACCATGGGCAGCCTTTCAGGAGCAAGGATGGTTATTTATACTGTGTCAAAACGAAATTGATAACATGAGAAATATATGAGGAATGCCAGAGGAGAGTCACTTCAACCAATACAGTACAACTCTGCTGCTGAGCACTTAGCAGGTTACATTTTCAAAGCCCTGTACAAATGAACTAACTAATCACCACAGCACTCTCATTATTCCTATTGACTTCAGTGAGAGTTCTTTGAAAATCTGGACCCTAATGTATTTATCAGAACTCCATTGGTACTGCATTGTCTTTGATCTGATAATGTCTCCTTTGGATGCCTTCAGCTTTTAGACACTTAGGGACCGAGCTTTAGTTCCTCCTCTGGCTGTTTTGTACTGTTCCAGCTGTGGAAAGCAGCCAGATAGCTGGCAGATCTGGCCAGCTGAAGATTTCCCAAGCTGTAGTGGGACTTTGCAGCCAGATGTAATTTAGAGGAACCCCAAAATTGCCCTTCAGCAACCCTAGAAATCAGGGAGTGCAAACGTAGCTTAAAGCCACTTTTCCCCCTCATGTTTCTTCAGCTGTTCCTAGTGGAGCTCTAGCACCACCAAAGATCTTTCCCCTAGTGCCTGCAAAGTAAATAAAAAAGTCCATGTATTTTAGCTACTAGCTGAGCTTGTTTGGGAGTTAAGGATGTTAGATTCTAGACAGTGGGTACAATTTTCAAAAGCTCTTTAAGTTACTTAGGTGCCTACACAGTTTTCATATCATTTTAACTCTATCAGTTTAAAAATTTGCCAGTGTTTAGATGCCAATTATAGCTAAATCAGTACAAAACTTGTGTTGACAAGCCTTAAGTCCCAGTTTCAAAAGTGACATAGGCACATATGAGCCTAAATCTCATTGAAAGTCAAAAGGACCTAGGGTCCTTATTGCTAAAGCTGTGTTTGTTAATAGCACTAAAACTCCTAAGTCACTAAGTCCTATAGCATGCATCCAATGAAGTGAGCTGTAGCTTATGCTCAAATAAATTTGTTAGTCTCTAAGGTGCCACAAGTCCTCCTTTTCTTTTTGCGGATACAGACAAACGTGGCTGCTACTCTGAAACTAAGTCACTTAGGCACTTTTGGAAATTGTACCCATACTTTCCTCCTACTTTCACCTTGGCCTGCAGGAATGCCACCTGCTTTGAAATAAAGCAGAAGAAAATGTAAACAAAAATTAGGACCATGAAAGCACCAGTGGGTTAGATCCTCACGTGCAGCTGAGATATGGGTCATCCTCCTGTGGGCAGAGGCACAGGCTTTAAGTCTATTTCACCCCACAAAACAAACAAAGCACATGTAAGCATCTGAGGTCTCTGGGTTGTTGTGCCCTTTAGGATACTAAGTGAAAATGAGTTTTGATTTGACTTGAGTCATAAAAGTTTTATAATGTGCTGTGCAAAAGTGCACTGGTTTTTGTTATACAATAAACTAATAATATGCCAGTGTCATATTGGCACTAAGCAAGCCCACTTATGTATACTGAATGGAAATTTCCACTGAATAGGCAATCTCAGCCTATTTGTGCAAATGTGTTTAAAAAAGTAGAGCTGAATATAATTTTGTGCATGATCTGTGACAATGTGTGAAGAAGGTGTAAGGGCTGCAAAGTGGCCTCACTTCTTTCCATTTGACAGGTTTCAGAGGAACAGCCGTGTTAGTCTGTATTCGCAAAAAGAAAAGGAGTACTTGTGGCACCTTAGAGACTAAATTGGTTAGTCTCTAAGGTGCCACAAGTACTCCTTTTCTTCTTTCCATTTGACACTCAAAGATTATCTGAAGGTGCTCTGCTGCATTTCAGATTACCTGTGAAGGTATGCCTAAAAGGAGGCAAGATTTCTATGTAGATATTCAGCAGATCCCTTCCGTGAAGGAAGGAGCCCTCTTGTCTGCATTATGAAGTTGAATTTCTGGTTTGGGAGCTTAGTGAAGTTTAAATGACAAGCACCAGAATAATGAGCTTGAAGAAAAGGTGTGTAAAGACTTGTGAGATAAATTTGGTCACCTTCCGAATATACTCCTACAAATTACTAATTTCCGGAAAGGATTCTATAGCATAAAGTGTAGACCTGCTAGCTCCATTCATGCCCCTTTTCCACATGGAATGTTCATGGTCACAGGTGTTTGTCAGATCTCTGCACATTCAGAAATAAGGGACTCAGTCCTGCAATCACTGCAAAATTAAACTGTGGATAAAATACTCAAAAGTGCCTGAGTCACTTAGGAGCCTAAATCAATGGGGGTTAGCCTAAGTGACCTACTTTTAAAGTGGGATTTAGGCTCCTAAGTCAGTTCATCATTTCTCAAAAAGAAAAGGAGTACTTGTGGCACCTTAGAGACTAACACATTTATTTGAGCATAAGCTTTAGTGAGCTACAGCTCACTTCATCGGATGCATTCAGTGCATCATTTCTGAAATTTTAATCTATGCCTCTGTCTTCAGTAAATTAAACATTTTATATCGGTGGTTCTCAAACTTTTGTACTGGTGGTGACCCCTTTCAAATAGCAAGCCTCTGAGTGCAACCCCCCTTTATAAATTAAAAACATGTTTTTATATATTTAACATTATTATAAATGCTGGAGGCAAAGCAGGGTTTAGGGTGGAGGCTGACAGTTCGCTACCCGACCCCCCATGTAATAACCTCATGACCCCCTGTGGGGTCTTGACCCCCCAGTTTGAAAACCCCTGTTTTATATGATACCCTTGTAATTCTGTAAAGATTTTTACTGTTAACCAGTGAGTGTTAGGTACTTTTGAATAATGGCACACATTCAAATTATTAAGATGAAAAATACATTGCTAAAATACTTCATAAACTGTTATTATGCACCAAATCCCCGTTCCTTCAAATTCAGTGAAACAACTCCCATTGACTTCAGAGGGACATTTTGGTCCAAAATGCAGAAATTAGTGTAAGCGGTGAAAGATTTTAGGCTGTAATTAGTTGTGCTGCTGGTGATTTCATTCTGTGTTCTGTCTGACATTGCTTGTATTGTATATGTGGACACATTTTCATTTTTTTGCATTGCAACTGCTGCCATCTACTGCGTAAATGATGGGATTACATATACTTAACACGAAGGGGTTACATTGGACGACTTAATGGAAAAGAAGAAAGGCAGATTTAGCTGCTTTAGCAGTTCTTCCAATAAACATGGTAAAATGTGTTCTGTTTTGCAGCTGAGCATTCTTTTGTGCAGATGATGCATTTTATATGTTGGTTCTTGAAAACATATATGCCTTTTCTAAAATATAGAAATAAACAGCTTTTGCATGCAGACATGCATCATGCATGTAAATGATCTGCTATTTCAAATGCATGCTTCAAACAGGTTGGTGTTTGCAGTGCTTTAACTTTCTAAAGGCTCATTTTTATCCATTTAGATTTCCACTGAAGTGTGCCTTTGTTTGAGAGTGTTCTAGTTTAAGCGTAGGCTTACCTTTTCAAAAGGCAGGTGAGCCAGATATAAAAGCATCTCTTAAATTCAGATATGAAAAAACCTACCAAAACATTTCAGAAGCTGTATAACTGATTATAGTGTAACTTTAGAACAGCATGTTTTAGAATTGTAGACTGTACAATCATATTGTTTCGGTTGTTGTTCCCACCCTCAATTAATGCAAAATTTAACAAACTAAATACAATGTTCTTATGCTACTTTTTTCCTTTCATCTTGTTAATTTTTTTTCCAATGGAGAAACTTTTAGAATGTAGATAATTTCCGGTCTACACCCTTTAAATAATGGCAAACATAGCAACTTGTCAAAATCACAATGACAGCAATTAGGAAGATCTAGTTTAAAATCCTGCGTACAACAGAATTATCAGCGCAATGGCTTACTTGTTGTGGTGAGGCAATCACTTTTGTTAAATAGCAGCTAAGATCTGGAGTGCAGTTGACAAATCTGACCCAGTTACTTTATGATATGAAAAATATCAATCCAAACAGAAATTTGTAAATTGAAAGGATACAGGAGATGCATTTTAAGGAAAATACTAGAAAAAATAAACAAAATAAAATTCAAGTCAATTATTTTGATGTTAGATTATATCCTACAAGTAAGTGTATCTGCTAATTGAATAAAATATATGTAAAACATTTCAGGAAAATCCTTACTAGATATTTTAAACGGTCTTGTTGATTCAATTTGAAATTATTTATACGGCTTGAACTATTCAATCTACTTTTCTAGTGGCTTGGATAATTTTTACGAGCTGGAATACCTTTTAAAAACATGCTAAAAGACTGCAATAGTTTTTCATACATACTGGAAGTGAACCAGCTAAACCATTGAGACCATTCATGTGTAAAAGAGGGCTGTAGGATTGGGGCCTTTGACTTTGAGAGTTGGATTTTCAAAAACAGTCAGCATTGGACTAACTTTGCTCCTGTGTATGTCAAGGAGAATTTTACT
The DNA here is from genome assembly GCF_965140235.1 of Caretta caretta. Classification (NCBI taxonomy): domain Eukaryota; kingdom Metazoa; phylum Chordata; order Testudines; family Cheloniidae; genus Caretta; species Caretta caretta. The sequence continues at coordinate 28,432,701 of NC_134212.1, read as the reverse complement.
ATTGACTTCAATGGGATGAGAGTTAGGCTGCCACTGTGCACTTAAAAATCCCACCCTAACCCATTCTCTTCCAGCCATATGTATTTTTTCATGAACTTCCACCTCCATGGAAAAATTGCAGAAGGACTGCAAGATTAGGCCCTCTTTCCTCAGCTGATTCCAGATAAATCATGTTCTCCATCTGTTTTATTGAGTGTACCAGGTTCCCAAGATCCATGTAGTAATCCTTTAGATCTCTAGTAATCTGTGGAGGGTTAGTTCATTTGGTACATCTGCATGGAGAGCTGACGCATTTATACTATTACTGTCCAGAGCCAGGCTACCAAGCCTCCCCACCTGCACCAGACCTTCTATGGAGTTGCCAGCAGAGACTGAGAACCTGTGGGAACTAATACTGACAGGATCAACATTAAGGGCTTGTCTACATGGTGCATTAGTCTGCACTAAAGGAGTATAAATTCTAGTGCGCACTAGCATGTTGCACACAAACTGGCCTGTGTGGACCCTGCTGGCATGCACTAAAAATTCCCTAATGTGTGTTAATGTAGTTCTGTTTGAAAAATGTGCAGCAGGAAACTTTTAGTGCATGCCAGTAGGGTCCATACAAGCCAGTTTGTGTGCAATACACTAGTGTGCACTAGAATTTATACCCCCTTTAGTGCAGACAAGTCCTATCTCTGTAGGGGAAAAATAAATCCCATATCTACGGTGCGGCACAGAGCAGCTCTCTCCCAGTTAGGCTCTCTTAAGCACAAACACTGAGTGGCTTCAATGTCAGAGTGTATAGTGCCCCTATTCATTCTCTTTATACCTTCCAATTTCTGCAACAAATGAGGCAGGGGTCTGGTGTATAAAAAAATTATGTAATTGTATAATTAAAGACTGTATCATAATGCATACTTGCTGGGAGGCCAAATTAAGGTTGTACAAGCAATCTTAATTCTGGCATTTCCTAATTTTAGAGTGTTTGATTTTGCAACTATAATAATGTTCTTTTAATGTGCTTTATTGTTTGTAATATCCTAGGTTTAAAAAAAATGCAAACTGAAAAAAACCTCAGAAATTCCATCATGTGTGATTTGAGCACCAGTTCTACTCAGTTCTTTGGATTAGGAGATGTATGTGTTTATTGAAGATCTCCTGTAGAAATGAACCAAATTACAATTTAAGGATGCCTGGGAAATTTTCAATGATAAGCTGTTTAACTTGCCCGTTCATCATCTGGTCAGTTTTTAAAATGCCAACCTTTAGAAAGTTCATGTACTTCCCAGATGTAGGCGGATAAACAAATAGATATGTGTCTGTTAAACAAATAAGCTTGGCTTAAAAAAATTCTGCTGTGTATTTTTAGAAAATAACAGAAATAGCAACTTGTTCAAGTCACAATGATATAAATAAGGAATATATAGTTGCAAATCCCAGATATAACAAAATTATTGGAGCAGCCAGCTTTGTGGTAGAAAGGCACAATCATTTTAGTTGAATAATAGCTAAGAGTCTGGCAGTAGCTGATATATTTGACCTAAATACTGTATGCTTTGGAAAATATCACGTTACATGCGGTGTTTATATTGCTTAAAACAATCACATTACCTTTGAAATTGATTCATATAATTTGAATTCAGGTGATATTTTTAGTGCTCTTGAACTTTTTAGGGGAGCACCAAAAAAAGGGAGCAAATCTTAATAAAGCAGATAATCCCTGTATATTTCTGTGCATTCATATTTTCTAGGGAGGAAAAACATGTCTCTCGCTTAGCACACCTGAGCTCTAACAGAAGGCCAGTCTCATTAAGCTCATAAGGTTTCCCACTGATTCATCCTATCCACTGTTGTTTTCCCCCATAAACTCCTTCTCCTTAAAAGGCTGTGGTCATATAACTCAGCCTTTTTAGTGCAGACGGCAGTGCCAGTTTGGATTAGCTAGGGTGGGTGTGCTCGTGCAGTGTTGCTACTGAGCTCCACTTGGGATTGAAAGGCTTGTTACCACTCCTGAAGCTAGGTCTCTCTATACTGCTATTCATAGTACTACTACCAAGCCTCTCTCTTGGCCTATTATTAGAGTTTAATACATGTTGAGTTTCTAATTTCCCCTATATGGTCTATTATGCTGTGATTGCTCCCCACACTTTTCCCCAACACTACACTTACAATGTTACAAATTGAAATAGGATTGATTATGACCCTGTTAGAAACAGGGTGGAAACCTGGCCTCATTGTAATCAATGGCCAAACTCGTAATGACTTCAACAGGGCCTAGGATTTTACCTAGAACCTTTATTTTTCTTAAAACAGCTAAATTCAGGAAAAGTGGGGTGAAATTTCTGACTGTGTATTGACCAGTAATAGAATCTTGCTAGGATTGAACTCTAGCCTTGTCTTAAAATTATATTATTGTTATCCCTTATTTCCCTGTTTTATAAACAATCTGATATTTATTTATTGAGTGACACTTTATAAGAAACTGGATAGTAGCAGAAAGCCTCCATTTCGTGTTTTCTAACTGGAGGACAACCAATAGCCCTGTGCCACAGGACCTGAACTTCCCATTTTTGTTGGATGTATGTATACTACAGCCTAGAAACAGTGGGCCTAATTCCCCTTCCACTTGACATCTGTTTTATACCATTGCAGCTCCTCCGATCTCATTGGAGTCATTCATGGTTTGCACTGGTGTATATGAGAGGGAAATAAGGGATTGTGCTAAAGTATGCATTTATTTCTATGAATTGCGTACCGATCTCACTGACTATTCAAGTGAATAAGAGTTGCAAGATCAGGCACTTGGTAAATCTTCCCCCCTCCCCCCTCATCTGCAAAGAAGCCATTCCCAGTTTTGGCAAGTAAAAAGACTGTAGAACTCCAACAGAAGACAGAGGGTCATATTCTGCTCTGTTACACCAGTGTAAATACAGAATAACTCCACTGGTGCATCTGAGAGGAAACTTTGTCCCAAGAAGCCTATCCTCCTCCCATTAAAATAAGAAGCATAATTCTCATTGATGACTGTTGTGTGGGATCAGGCTTAACATTATTCATAAAAGAGTTGGGGGAGGGAAGTGAAAGGGGTTCTGAACAAATGTGGAGAAAAATGTATCCATGCAAAAAATATGAGAAGAATTGTGAACAGGGAAATTGTCTAAGAAAAGGAGAATTAATGTATCCTCTGAATTAGGTAGTTTAAATATAACTGCTTTATTCTACTACACAGAAGAAAAAAATCCAGCAACCCACTAGTTACCATAGCAACTGCCACAACCCCGTAGTACAGTAGAGTGCTTCTGCTTTTCCAATATCTTAAAGACACACCGCTACAATTATGTGTAAGCATCTGATTTAGTGCTGTCCTGAACAGGAATGGACTTAAATATATACTTAAATGCTTTCTTGAACTGTGGCCTGAGGGTACTTGATGTCTTAATTTTTTTTTAAAAAAAAGCACTGATAATAAACGAATATTTTCCCAATTTAAAATACTTTCTGTATCTTACACATTAATTCATCTTAATGTAATTTTAAACATAGTGGTTTTCTATTTCCCCTCCCCTATTTTAACATGTGAGAAGATTATTATAACGGACAGAAATAAAATAAAATATTGCTCTTGGGAGTAATATGAATAGTTAGTGCGAAACAAAGTTGTTTGGATGGTATACATAGCTCACCTTCTGTGTGTTTATAGTTTGAAATTGATCTTCATAAATGACAAGCTTTTTCAACAAATGAGTATACGTATTTCTGTGCTCAGCTACAGAATAGTCTCACCAAACCCCTGTATTAATTCATCAGTGGAAATTCTGAGGTCTACTTTTTCATTCATACAATAATTCAGCTGTGTGTTAAAGATTCACAAACTTCTTTCCAAAATATTTTAATGTTTCATTACCCTTTGTATGGCAAGTGTGATGGTTTTCCAGTTGTTCAAAACAACTGAAGCTTTGTTTCATGTTTAGTTCAATAATACTAATTTATGTTATAAAAGATAAACTGTATTTTTTCTTCTTTTGCCATGGCTAAAATGTTGATTTTTCTGCTTGCAAAATCATATGCCATAATATTTCAGAATTTATTTCAGACGAAAAAAACTTGGCAATTGTTTAAACTTCAGACATGAGACAGCATCCTAAGTAGGAAATCGTAACTGCCAGTGACGCTATTGAACATTAAAAAAATAACTATAATTTTCATACAAGACTTATAATATTAATTGTTGATTTTTAAAAATGTTTTGTCTCATTTATAAAGAAAAGCATGATATCATAAATGATGCACATGCACTAACTAGGCATATGTGTGATTTAAGTTCAGTATAAAGAAGCTGCTTATATTATGTTAAAAGAACTATCTGAGACAAAGGAACCTTGTGAAACAAAAATATATTTTGCAGTGTTTACTGACTGGACTGTCTTCTATTGTTTGAACAATTGCATGAGCATTTTAGATCTTGTTTCTTATCTCTGTAATGCAACACTGAGGAGGTGTGAAATTTCATGTAATGATGTATTTGTAGCACCAGATCCTCAGCTGTTGCAAATATTTGCTGAGAATCTGGCTAACATAGAGTTGGCAGTCTTACCATCAAGTCCAGGAATGACTGGATATGCAAATTGAACTAACCCTTGCCACATAGAGATGGTCTGTCTAGGGTCAGGTTTGATGCAATTTTGCAGGTCAGTGTGGAGAAGCTTGTACTGCCTGTTCTGTACCTGACCTGTGGAGAATAAATACTAGAGGTCCTGATTCTTATTTACACTGAGGTGTGCATAATTTACACCCACTCTATAGCTTCTTTAAAATGCCAGAGTGGTGTAAAGGACCCTTAGTGTAAATGGAAATTTGGCCCTTCAGTCTTCAGAACTATCATTCCAGCAACGGTAACAAATACAAAAAATTCACAAAAACAATGATAAAAAAACTTATTAGTTATCAGTTTGGTAAGAAAACCTTAGATAGGGAAACAGCCTACAATGGTCCCAACAATAGTTGCTAAGATACTAAAAGCAAAAGTCTAATTGGCCGTTGTTCTTGCTACTCCGCAGTGACTTCAATGCTACTTCTATACTCACTCTTGTTTTCTTACTTACAATAACATCCCCACTTCATAAATGGGCAAGAGTAAGCCTTTGTAGTCGCGTGCTAAGGTTTTCCTTTCATGTTGACAAGCAAAGCCAAAGAAATAATGTTCATTTCTGGAACTGCTGATAGTTATACTCATTCCTGCTTCCTTAACTCCTCTTGCAGCATGTGCTTATCTCCTTAGGCCTCTGTTGAATTGAGGATCAGTGGGTGTTACCAATATCGGCTGTTTTTGTCTAACAAACGATTAACTACGGTTGCTAATTATTCAATAGTGATTTCACCATATGTATCGTAAATCACTGGTGTGTAACAAATTTTATAATCCCCTTTTATCATTGGCAATCCTCCTTATCCTTTGTATTACCCATTTTACCATTCACCGTGCTCCTTCCTGTCTACTGTTGTCATATTTTCAGATCTAATTACCTCCCTAGCACTTCGCCTTCATGTTTTCCTTTTTTAATTTGGAAAATAAAAATAGAGAGTGCTCAACTTTGACAGATTGCTCAGAGTGTGATGGCTTCTCTTCTCTTGTATCTTAAAGGACCTTTATTGCACTTACTGGAATTTCCAGGCATGTTAGCTGGAACCTAACTATGACCATTCTTCTGGTATAGCTCTGAAAGAAACTCAAACATGATACTGAAACACATCACACAAAAGAGGTCTCACAAACTAGGTCAGGCATATTCCTTTTTCCATACAGCATCTTCTAAGTGCAACGTCTCTTCACTGAGCTCTGTGGTACATTTTCAGTAGAAGTTTAAATTGCTGAAACAAGAGAAACATTCTCTAATCCATCCTAGAGTCCTGTGCATTTACCTTTGCCAAAACAAGGAGGGCTGGTAAAGAGTCTACTACAACGTGGCTTCCTTCTGCTATTCTTCCGCCTTTTGAATAAAACGCTTGGTAACCCTAAACAAGTAGAGCGTAGGTGTTCTTTTAATAAGATATAAAAGCAAATCACTTGTAACTGGCTGGCTTTGGCTGTAAATCTAACACTTACTTTATCTCCTAACAGCAAGCATGCCGACAAGTGAAACTGAATCTGTGAACACTGAGAATGTCAGCGGAGAAGGAGAGAGCCCAGCATGCTGTGGCAGTCTGTGGTGAGTACATAGAGATCCAATTAAGATGTCAAAGTGTTTCCAACATCATAGGATTAAAAAGAGCAATTTTTTCTCTTTTGCCTATTCAAACGTATTTGCTTTGAAATATTCAAGCTTTGTGAGATGCTTATATTTTTGGCTTTTAGTCATTCATGGTAAAATCTAACCACAATTTTATCTAAAATTCTGAAGTCAGGACAAATATAGATATATTTCATAAAGTATCAATTTGAGCCTTACATTTAGAAAGATTATAGAGCTTTTAATTTTGCTGCTTCAAAAGCACCAAGAAGAAAAGAAGAGATGTAACCTAAGAAATGCAACAGAGACTAATGTCTTTTAATAATCGAAACATGATCTGGTGTATGCATATTTTACAAGTAGCTAAAAATTGATAATTATGAGATTGATATATGAATATAGCACTAACATAATGATTGTGATAATGACTTTCATTCAAATAACATCATTCTTTCAGAAGGTTTCCAAAGCACATTGAAACAGCCATTTAAAATCCAGGATTTGTTTCTCTGCAAATACCTGTGCTTTATATATATATTTTGGTCCCCAGAGGATAAGATTTAATTTCCTTTCTTTCTCACGTAAAATCCATATGTTTGTAAAGAATAATATTAGAAAAATAGTGGTAAACAGATGACAATAGTATTTCAGCATTCATGCAGCGTTATGTTGAGAATACACTTTTATGCACAAACTTTGAGTAATTCCATTGTTTTGATTGCCAAGTACAGCATTCCGAGGAGAAGGGATTGTGTAAATTATTGTTTCTATATATATTTAAAATTGTGTTTTCCTTTTCTTTTAGTCAAACTATCTCAAAATCCAAGTTCAGGTCAGTATTTTCCTCTCTTTTCCATCACTTTTTTCTTTGCGATGGTTTACGCATCATGACCATGTGATTCTGTATTTTCTGTATTAGAATTTGCTTGGATGAAAAATGTTACTGACAGAGATTAGGGAATACAGTTGAAGAGGATTCATGAACATTCTTGGGAATAAAGCACCCCAATTTGTTTTGCTGGTATTTGCAACTCTTTTTTCACTTATTCTCAAACATTCGGGCAAATGAGTTTTTATTCACAAGAATGCTCATGGAAAGCAAGTGCCGTGAGTACAAGCAAGGATATTTTAATCTTTTTATTTACTTAATTTTTTTCATTTTCATAGAATACGTATTGAGAAATTGCAAATAGCAAACAAATTTGCAAACAGAAAAGAGACTCCTTCTGTTTATAAAGGTCAGGTTGCTCAATCACGGAACAAAAACAATGCCATCTGACTTAGGTGTCCAGTCATGTGGCACATATAGAAAATCACGGATAGCAAATACTCATAACGACCAGTTTGCAAACAATCCACAGGCTAACTATTGTTCACAGACATTCATTGAACAATAGAGATAATCAAGAAGATAATTGAGAAGATTCTAACAAAGCAATTCTGGAAGCTGGACTCCTCCAATTTCCTTGTCCCTGGCAAAACTTGTTTCAGGCTTGGATCTGTAGCAAAAATTGCACTGACAACACTGATGTATTGTGCTTTTAGCAGTTGACCTAGCTATTGTATGTATGCTTATTCTACTAGATCTAGCAGCTGCTTTGTTACCGCTAATCACAACATCTTTCTGATGTGCCTGGTATCTCCAATAGGAGTGGGTGGGTGTTGCTCTTGAGTAGTCCTCTTCCTTTTTAATGAGAGATCCCAAAAGGTAGTTGTAGATGGTGCTCTTCCACTTCGAAGGTCTTTTCATGTGAGATGTGTTATGGTTCCATCTTGTCACTCGTACAGTTCAACGTGTATGTGAGTTCGCTGGTAGGTTAATTAAGAGAAGTTGATTTCAGTTTGCCAATGATCCCAAGTTCTGTGTTTCATTGCTTCTGACCCTGACAGTGCAATGGAACAAATGCATGAGATTGTGGCTTTTTTAAGAGTTAGGTGGTTGACTAATATACTGAAGGTGGTCAATATACTGAAGTAGCATAGATAGGTTGTGGAAAGCAACTGGAAGAGCTGGAGTGGATTACGTCTCACCCCCGATCAAGGTCAGGTGTCGCCATTTGTTAAGCAGCTTTATAATTTGGAGTTTTGTTTGAAATAGGATTACTTATGCATAATGAACAGGTGGGTGCTTTTTTATCTGCATTTGTGAAAAAATTGTGTCTGTTTCTTTTGGACGCATACCTTGTTACACTTACCCATGCTCGTTTCATCTTGAGAATAGAAAACTGCAATGGACTGTACCTGGGACTATGCAATAAGACTGTTTGGAAGCTGAAGCTAATGCAAAATCAAAGAGAAGAAAGCCAAGAGATTACTCTCTTCCGCCACCTTAGCAGCTTCTAAATCATGCCTGGCTGAAGTATTTTTGTTAATTTGTCTCCAGTTAATTCCACAAACCAATATCTACTCCTGCGAAGCCTATTTTAATCTACTCCTCAGAGAGGAACATCTGCTTCTGAGATGCCACCAGAGACTTAGTAACCATACACTCAAAACAGATTGATAACATACCTCCTTTCTGAATTTGGCCCATTTTCATGACAGCAAATCTTAGAAGCACTATAGGAAAAGCAAGCCAACACTGTACTCTGATATACACCCATTCTAGTGAAAAAGAGCCATGAGCATCTAAGACCTCTACTAAATGACACTATAAACACTTCCTTTGAGGAGGGAAAGTTCCCACCAGACCTAAAGCTTGCCATAATCCAGCCAGTATGTAAGGAACCACTAATTGATGCAACCAACCTCTCCATCACTGCCCATTCCCAAGCAAGTTTACTGAGTAGATCACCAGCCAGTCTCCAGCTCTCCCTAGATTTGGCCAGTATCCCTGGATGTCTCCAAGACAGGCTTTAAGCTGAAACATGGAACAAGTCAGTGCTCATGGAGTAGAAGGATGAAATCCTCTTGGTCACAGACAAGGGCTGTACTTTCATACTTATATTGCGAGATACAGCATTTGATATTATCAACTATTGAATGTTGCTATCCCACTTCAGAAGTTCAGCAGGAGGTTTACTGGGATCACAGTAAAAGGGGTTTAGATGTTCCAGAAAGTCATAATGGCCATCAGCTCCTCCACCTGTAGAGCTCTTACTTGTGGAGTCCTACAGGGATCTATCTGTTCTTCCGTCCTTTTCTCCTTCTACATGAACCTGCAGGGGAAGTTGTGAGACAGCATGAACTGAAGAGTCAATCATACCCAAATCTACATTACCATCATATCAGATGCAGCTTGCACCAAGGTCCTGGCTGCATTCAACAGCTGTTGAGAAGAGAAAGTGCTTTGAAGAACTGTCCACCTCTGCCCTTCTATCATTTGCAAACTAGCTGTTCTCCTAATCTTCTCACTGCTTCTGGATACCCAAATAACCATGACTGCAAAATTTCCTTTTTCACCTAAAAATGTCAAGAAAAAAGACTGCACCCCATTCTTTTGTATTTGGACCCAAACCCAGTAATCCACATATTTGTGGTCTTCAGGCTTGACTACTGTAATTCTCTGTATTTGGGAATGGAATCACTGATTCCTAAAAAACTAAATTTAGCTCAAAATACAGCAGCCTGTCTGCTCCATAGCAGAGGCTACAAATTACACATTGCTCCCATGTTCAACTCTCATTGGTTTCCTGGTAAGTAATGAGTCAAATTCAAGTTTTCAGTCATCATCTAGCTCCTCCATGAAACTAGTTTAAGTTTTCTGAAGGAACATCTTTCCCTACACAATCATGACATCCCACAACAGCTGTGTTCTTTTGGAACAGTGGTACAATTAGTCTCAAGAATCATAAACTCAAGAGTTTTCTTAGCAACTGGCTCCCTAATCTGGAAGTCACTTCCAGAAGACATCAGGTTGACCAGACTTCATTGCCTTCAGATCAAAATGCAAAACTCACTTGTCCAACCTAACCTACCCACAATAAGACAAGAAAGAAAGGAAGCCAAAGAGAGGCAGATCTTCATGTGTATCTTTCTGTAAATTCATAATGTGCTCAGATGCCATCATAATGGGTGTAGTATAAAAACCTAGCTACAGGTATAATGCAGCTGCCTACTTAGTAGGTGGATATTTATATCAAAACCATCTTACATTAATGTATCTATGACCTGCACTGTCTGCCTACCAGCTTCCAGGTGGCATTTAAGGCTTGGGAGTTCCACTATAAAAGCCCTAAATGGCTTGGACTCCAGTGTTTGGACAGACTCTCACACTGTACCAAACTGCCACAGTTGTAGTCAGTGGAAACACTTAAGCAGGAGTACTCATGTTTCAAATGGAAAGGAGCTTTTTGCAAGGTGTTCTATTGTGAAAGGCTGACAACTCTGGAATTTACTTCCCCAGCAGTTCAAAATACAGTAGCCTGAAATGTGTTGACCTTCAGGGCATGCTGAGAAGCTCCTCTTTTCTCTCTGACTTTCAGGGATGTGAGGTTTGAGGGGTGGAGAAATAGTTTGGAGGGGAGTCATTAGTGGGTGTACTTGACTGTACTCTCACTGGCTTATTTGGACTGTTCATTGGTTTACTTTACTATTTAGTACTATATTTTATGGATGGTAGGTTTTAAAGTTTTGTAACTGCCTACAGCCTTGGATACATGCACACAATCTAAAGCCCACATTTTCAGAAATGCTCTCTAATTTTGGGCATCCAACTTTACACCCTTGTGACCTGACAGAGATGCTGGTCACCCAGAGCTCTCATGAATGACTACGGTGCATATGGTTTTAATTTTGCAAAATTTCATATAATGCAGGATGTTGCTGATGCAAAATCATCTGGAAATTTTTAAAAAATTGTTAATTTTACACAACTTTATTAGCAAATCTGAGTAAATAGTCAAATGTAGAGAAGAGTTATTATTGGTATCTGTTAATCAAAATAAGACTCACATTTTACAATAGGATCTATGCAATGTAGACCCCTGCACTGACTTTAGAGCATCCACCTGTGTGGATTCAATTACAGGATTGGGGCCCAAGGACCATTTGAAAATAAATGAATAAAAATAAAATTACCAACAAATTTGTAAACATCAAGACTTGTTCATAAATGTGAACAGAAAAAAAGCAGGTCAATTATTTAGATGAGAATGAACATAAAGAATAAGTGGCCCAGCTGCGGTACATTACATTAACGATGAGTGACCCTTCTGATTTAAATACTTCTGCAGAATTGGCACTACAGCTGTGACAAACATTTTGGGAAAAATGCCTTGATAATTTCAGAACAGTGACGTTCCACTTTATTACAAATTTGTGCAAAATGGGGTTCACGTCAAATAAAAAAGAAACTTAAATTTCATTCTTCACTACAAAAATTTCAATGCTTCCCCTGAAAATTAGGAAGATATTGAATGAAAATGGTCTCAATTATTTTCAAGTTCAAATTTCCACAATTTTTTCTGAAGATGCATCACAGTGGAACAATCTCAGACTTTGATGCCTTCCTCCTCCCTTTTGTGTGTGTGTGCACAATTGTGAATATTTTAGGAAGGGAAGAAAATATGTGCTATACCCCTCAAATGAGACTTTGTTTTGTTTTATAACTGTAAGCTTAATTCACACTAAAGCCTGTCAACCCTTACATATGTGCCTAAAATTGCACACTCTTTGGGCTACATTTTCAGAAGGTTTCCTGGGTTTAGCTATACTGTTTCTGTCAGTGGTCTCTGGGTCAGGCCATAAATCCATAAACACTGAATATTTTGAAAAGAACTGCTGTCATTTCTTTACAAAACTTTTACTGTTTAAGGATTTAGGGCCTGATCCAATGACCATTGAAGTCAAATAGGAATCTTACCATTGACTTCATAGATCAGGTGCTTGGAGATGACCATGAGTCCCCCCAACTCTTATGAGTGATCAAGCTCTTGGGGCCTTATCCTATTTTCATTGACTTCAGCAATGCAGAATTGTGCCCTAAGAGTAAAAAATACTGTTTTTTGCATATCCAGTCGGTGAATATACTGATGATGGCTAAGCACATAGTTGGCAGGACAAGAGTGTTCTTGAACACACTGTCAAGTTAGTTCAATGCAGAGATTTTTCTTCATATTATTATTATACTCTATAGGCGATGAAATTTTTCCATAACAGTAACCGAGCAATTACTATTTTCCATAATCACAAGCATGAGTTTAAGGTGAGTGAAAGAACCTCACACACTGCTTGACTGTTTATTTTGCTAAGTTCATTTATTTTTATGAAGACACCATTACATATTGGATCTACCACCTGAGGCAGATTAGAACGTTTCTAATTTTATATATACTAGGTGTGGTACCTCTGATTCAGGGCAGCAGAGGTACTAAGACTTTTTATCTAATTATCTGTAGCAATTTATTTAAATATTATAGAGTGTAAACAAAACAAAATAGAAAAGTTTAGGGTCAGAAATAGGATCAGCTTATGAACTTCAGTTGTAAAGTGCATTACAATATATTGGAGACGGGCTGAACCCACAACCTTAAATCCAAACTCTTTCCATTTTGAAACTAGCTCCAGATCCCATTACAATCATAGGAGTCTTTCCACTGACTCCAGTGGGGTTTGGATCAGAGTGTTGGCATGGGAGACTCAGCTTTATTATCCAAATCCACTCCTGTAGTTTTGGTTCTATCTATCTATCTATCCAATATGGCCCCCATTACTGTAGTATCTGAGCGCCTCACAATCTTTCGTGTATTTATCTATTCACACAACACCCCTGTGAGGTAAAGTACTTTTATCCCAGTTTCGTAAATAGAGAACTGAGGCACTAAAGATTAAGTGGCTTACCCAAGGTCACACTGGAAACTTTGGAGGAAACAGAGAACTCAGGTCTCCCAAGTCCTGTGGTAGCACCTTAACCATGGACAATCCTTCCTCTCTGAGTCAACTAAAACTAGATGTGGCCTAATTTCCATCTCCAGTTTCTGTGCATCAAAAATCTCATGAATATGCCCACCACCATCATAGGATTTCAGCCCAAGTCAGTAGCCGTTCTTGGGAACAATTGATGTTGTGAGAGTTCCATCATTATGGGGTAGTTTCTCACAAGTTCATCTCATAAAATTTCTCCATTGTTTATTCCAAACCCAAATTGTATCCATGGTTCAACCTGAAACGCAAATTCTGAATCTTAAACTTAATATGAATCTAGATCTGGTTTACTTAGATATATCTTGTTATGAAATGAAGTGCAAAGCCATGTACTAGGTTATGCAATATTGAGTTGGCTTTGACAAATGCCCTAATCTAGTGATGTCACAATCTGTTAAACGATATGAAGATTATATAGAAATGTTCAAGACTAATTTGTTAAAGTTTTCATTTTTTGTTTTTTATTTGGTTCTAAACTTGAACAAAATTATCATCTTTTTAGCTGCACTTGGTAGTAATGCACACAGCTGCCTCTCAGATTTCTTTCATAGTTTCATATATACACACACATGTACACCCACAAATCTCCAAGTTCAGATACTGTAATATTTTTCCATAGAATAATGCATTTGTTTTTGTTCTAAATTTCAGTCGACGCTGGCGTCGCTGGAACCGATTCAATCGAAGAAAATGTCGAGCTGCAGTAAAATCTGTCTCGTTTTATTGGCTGGTTATTGTCTTGGTCTTTCTGAACACATTAACTATCTCTTCTGAGCACTACAATCAACCTGACTGGCTGACACAGATCCAAGGTACAAGCAAAGACCATTTTTCCTGTTTTTAACCACAGAAAAATGAAAGCTCTCCTTGATTACTTCTGCATTTTGCCATTTTGAAGTTTATTTGTTATCCTTCAGTACATCCAGGTAAAAGAAATTGATATAGAGAATGATCAAATGTTTTCTATTTCCACATCTGCAACACAGCTTAATGACATAATGTACACGCAAAATCCTATGGTGCCAAATTGTAAGCATGTGCCATTATGCTTTAGACATATTACCATTGTCAACCCATGTGATTAAAGATAAGGAAGGACAAATGTTAACTTGCACATCAGAATAAGCTGTGAATCATTATGCCTTAATACCAGTCTGGGTTTGAACTATGTTTTTAGCTGGGATAATTTACACAATAAATTGGAAGGATGTAGCATTTTTCGATCAAAGGGAAGGATTATATGCCTCATGCAAAAAATGGTGTCAAATGCAAAGAAAGCAGTTTGTATTTCCCTCCAAAGAGATAAGATAACTGGCATGGAAAATGGATAAAAATTAGTCAGAATATGAGATCTACAAAATAAATCAGAAATATCTAAAACATTATAATTTTCTGAATGTTTTGTTCCAGATATTGCAAACAAAGTACTTCTGGCGTTATTCACCTGTGAAATGTTAATAAAGATGTACAGCTTGGGCCTACAGGCTTATTTTGTATCCCTCTTTAACCGTTTTGATTGCTTCGTCGTTTGTGGTGGCATTGTTGAAACCATACTGGTGGAGTTGGAAATTATGTCACCCCTGGGAATCTCAGTATTTCGCTGTGTTCGTCTTCTACGTATTTTTAAAGTGACAAGGTAAGATTACGAAATGCATTTTCCTGCTGCTAATTTTAGGGGTACTTGTATGGTGATCCGCAACTCTTTTGTAATATTTCATCACGCACTGTTCTTTTACAGTTTTTTTTTGTGTTAACACACACATTTTAATTTATAGGCACTGGACATCCCTGAGCAACTTGGTAGCATCCTTGTTAAACTCAATGAAGTCCATTGCTTCACTGTTGCTTCTGCTTTTCCTCTTCATCATAATCTTCTCATTGCTTGGAATGCAGCTGTTTGGAGGCAAATTTAATTTTGATGAAACTCAAACAAAACGGAGCACCTTCGATAATTTTCCACAAGCTCTTTTAACTGTATTCCAGGTAACTTTCTTTCACCCCCTATGAAACGTTTTACCTTTGAACAACAAAAATGTTTAGGTAATCTTGTCTCCTGAAAAAAATCACAAATACTATTTATTCTGTTTACTTTAAGTAGCATTCTGCTTATCATATTCAATACTCTGGTAATTTTGCACCATTTGTACCATTTGTTCCATATCTTATTTGATCTATCTATGCAACATAGCTTTCATGTTACTTCATTAAATTAAGTCTTCTTTGTCCATCAAAGACATGACTAGAAATAAAAACTGGAAGTTATTTAATTTGAATTAATGTTTTTCCTGTAAGCTTGTTAACCGTCTATTTTGTGGTAGATGTGTGTATTTCTAATGTTCAACGACTTCTTAGTAGGATAAATTGAGAAACTTTGTAAAAGTGTATATCTGTGTGAATCATATCACTTCATATCATAAAAAACTAAATATGGATTTCTTTAAAGGGACACTATCAGTTTATTATTATATATATTTTAAAACATTCATATCTGTGTTACTACTAACTGATTATTAAAACTAAAAGAATTCTTACAGTTTAACTTCCTTTTCACTGTTTATGGTGTTTGTTTACTTTTTGTATTTCTCTCAGCTTGGGCAATGAAATTAGGCTAGTCTCTTTCATTTTTTATTCTAGTTATTTTTGCATTTAAGGTTATAGGCATTAACACAATAGTGCAGTGTTTGGTTTGGGTGAATATTTGGTTGTGTGTCACAATTTCCATTCACTCAAATAGAGATTCCGTAGAATGATGCTTGAAACAAACAAAGAAAAAGCTGTTTGGAATGAATTTAAAAATAAAGACATCCTAATGAGAAATGTTTCTGTAAGTCTTAAATTTCCTAAAAAAATATTAAAAATAATGGGTCACACTTAGCCTGACAGTGTTCCTTTGAAAACTTCAGTTAGTGTTTCCAAACTCAGGAGCTTAATGTCAGGCTGCTACATCCATATCCAGGCACCTAAATAAATGGCCTGATTTTCAAAGGTGCCAAGCTCCCACAGCTCCCAAGGAAGCTGCTGGTTACTGAACAGCTTTGAAAAATCAGAATTCTTAGTTAGGTGCCCAAATATGGACTTAGGAGAATTAAATAGTGGCCTTTGTGCATGTATGACTTTCTTGCACTGTCACTTAATTGTCTGGGGAGAGAGTCATGTAGCTCACAAAAGCTTATGCTCAAATAAATTGGTTAGTCTCTAAGGTGCCACAAATACTCCTTTTCTTTTTGCGAATACAGACTAACACGGCTGCTACTCTGAAAACTGTGATGGGGTTTTTTTGGGATAAAACTAACAGCTTCTAAATTGCTGAAAAATATATACAGAATCCCTATAATCTGTGTTCTAATAATCAGGCCTCCCACACTAATGCAAAATAAAGTGCTAAATGCATAATAGACCAGCTGTAAACTATCCTCCTCTGATCTAATCAACAAGTTCCTTTAGATTTCATCCGTTGATACAGCAGCAAAGTTGCAAGAAACAGTAGAAAGTAGGCAAATTATTCATTCTCCAATAGCATTAGAGCTCCAATTCAGTATAAACCCCCCTCCATTTAAAGCAATATCGTAATGACCCCAGTCTCCAGTTAGGACTCAGATTGGGACAATTTAATTTGAAGGGGTAACACACTATGATGTATAGTTTTGGAAAGGGTTTGTGACCAACATTCTTTAAAAATGGGTGCCTAAAATTAGTCTCCTAAGCCATACTTAGGTTCCTAAATGAGAGTCCAGATTTTCAAAGGTGCTGAACATGGAGGCTTCAATAGGAGCTGCTGTATATGCAGCACCATTGAAAATCAGGACACTTAGGTGCCTACATAAGAATTTAGGAGCTTAATTTTAGGAACTCTTTTTTTTTCCTAGATCTTGGACCATAAGTGTAGACATACGGTTCATTGGCATAAATGCTTCATATAGATGGAAACTGGTAAAGCTAAACCAAGAGATTCTTATTTAAATGGAAATATTAAAATATTGCATAACAACAAACAGATTACTGCCATGTTTACTATATAAAGCATCCTATGCAGAGTGATCAGTTAACATTTTCATCTTATAGAAAATGGCTGTGTGTGTTGTGTACAGAGGAAACATAATCCTCTTTCAGTCTTTTGACTGTTGAGTCAGTAAAGATGAATTTGCTTGTTAGATTCTAACAGGTGAAGACTGGAATGCTGTGATGTATGATGGGATTATGGCATATGGTGGCCCATCGTCATCAGGAATGGTCGTCTGTATATACTTCATTATCCTCTTCATCTGTGGTAACTGTATCCTTTCATTTCTACAAGTGACACTGGCATTCACTGTAAGCATTTCTGAATAGAGCAGTGAATTTGTGTGTAAAGAGGACTGAACCATTATGACACTTAGGACACATATCTGCCCTCTGTGTAACTGAGTGAATTGCTGTGAACAGTATGCACATTTTCTGTACTGCATTTCTTCTAAACAGGAGCTCCCTCCAGCTCCCGTTCCCTTTCTCTGCTTTCCCTAAACAAATCAGACCCCTGCCAGCTCCCTAGGCATCGCCATCTCACCACTCTGACAAGAACCAGCACATTTGCCCCTTCCTCCTCAGTGGACAGACAACCTCATTCTGTCTGCTTGTCTTATTTTGGCCGCCATCCCCATCCTGATCCACAGAAGTGCTCTGAACTCCATGTCAGTAATGTCTCATCCTTCCCTGATTCCACCTCGTTAGTTCTGACACTTTCTGAACAAATGACAATGGATGGAAGTGGGTCACAGGGAATACAGGTTACATTGCAGGGGGATCCTAGCAGTAGGAATATGGAGCTGTTTGGCACTAGTTCCACCAAAGTGTTTGCCCTCCATGCCCCCGATCTTCCAAAAGCTCTCCTTTGTCCCCAGTATGGCATCTTTCAGTGGCTACCCAAAACTCCAGTAAGCTCTCATACACTTCTGCTAGACACAACTTAGTACTGGAAAGGTTAGGAGTCAATAGATATGGCAAAAATATTAGACTTCTTTTTACTATATTTTTATGCTGCTTCTATTGATATTCACACCTAATTGATATGGGCTGAAGTACAGAACTTGACATGGAATGTAGCACATATGGAAAATACTGCAGTGTAAAAATCAACTTGAAGTATCTGAATTAGTATCTAAAAACATTGTGTAGTAGGTGGAACTTGTCTATGCCCATGTAAACTTCAATTTTATTTCCTTTCTAAAATTAACATTATAAATGACTAGTCTTTTGCTCAGCAGTCCACTGTATATTCTTGTTGTGATAGAATCAATGGGCTTAAAGCATCACGAGCGTAACTCTGTTGTCTTAAATGCAGTTACAGCAGGCATTAATTTGGCCCAGGAAGTAAAGGTATTATAAGCACTACATCCAGCTCTGTAAAGTTACATACTTAGTTTGGGAGCATGGGTTTCATGTCTCTCACACTGTCATTATTTCATACTGATAAGGAATAGACCAACACAGTGTGGTAATGCATAATGTCCTTAAGATTATTTGAATCAGATATCTTGCTAAATGTCTTTTTGGCCATTGCTGTGGATAACTTGGCAGATGCGGAAAGCCTGAATACAGCTCAGAAAGAAGAAGCAGAAGAAAAGCAGAGGAAAAAGAATGCCAGGTAAAATAGCACTGGGGTGCTAGATGGGAGTTCAGTATTCACCCACTTACAAGTGTGTTGAATCCTTTATTTGAATATCTTGGCAGGGTTAATAGATTATTAATTTAAGAGAAAAGGAAAGAAGATGCCATACTGGGTATCTTGGGATGATGGGATGAATGGTGATAATCCATCTGAGGTTTAAACATTGGAATATAGGATTCATTGTGCAATTAAAATATGATTGTATCCCTAGATCTATATGTGCAACTTCTGTTTAGACCAATTCTGCAACCTTACATAGACAACAAGCAAATCTCCAGTTGAAGTCAGTGTAGTCCCATGGAAACCATAAGAGTTGTGTGTAAGAATCCAAGAGCACAGTATATCCATTAGTATTCCTATAAAGACAATGCATTGCATTTTTAAGGAATTAGTTTCTGGAGTTATATTTAAAAGGATAATCTGTTGAATGAATCTAGTGCCCTGGGATGAAACACACTTTATTACCTTTGTATGTGGTATGTCTTCTCTGTAAATGTCCCTTCAAATCAAGTACCTATATTTCCGTAGGCATGACCTCTTCATTTTTAATAGAGTGGGTAGAATAAGTTAACAATCATTCTTTCATCAGTCTTTGCTCTTTACTTAATGGGGTTTGTTGTTTGGTTTTGTTTTTCTTTCTTTCTTTTTTTTTTTTTTTTAGAAAAGAGAGTCTGGAAAATAAAAAAGGTGACAAATCAGAAGGTGACCAAAAGAAGGCCAAGGATAATAAGGTGTTTATTTCTATAAAAATATTTTATACTGTTAAAAAGTGGCTCTGTTGTTCATGCCAATAAGTTCTTTTCAACACAGATGTGCACTATGTGATTTCTTTTTTAGGGCCACATTTTCTCCTAAGTGTTTTTCCCCCACATAAGGGACAGGAAGTTGTCATGGAACAGGGTTTTCATTCTCACAGAATGGGCAAAGGGTAGGGACCACAGAATCTGCTGTTCACATGAGATCCATGTAATTCAGACCACCTCAAAGGCCCGAACCATTCCTACGGATGCATAGCTCCTGGCAGAATGACTGTACCTGCTCCTCCCGATCCCCTACAATTTCTCTGGGGAGAGGAGTTTTAGAGCATAGAGTAAGTTAACATTGTCAGGTTTAGCATAACCTATAGCTTTAGGCTCCTTGTAGATTTCTGCTGGAAAAGTCCTTTAGAAGGCAATACTGAATTATAAACTTCCTATGGAATTTTCAAACCACTCCATGTAATTTCCATAGAACCCTACCGGTTTTATCCCTATTACATTCCGCAGATCTTTTTGCCTAAGTGTAGAATCACAAAAATGTATATAGGGTTTAAAAAAACAGACTTTTAACAAAGATTACAGCTTTCCTCTCTTGCTCACTTCCAAAGTGATCAAACCATCATGGCTCTGTTGATACACTGAGAGAGTAAGCATGTACCTGGCTTCTTTGGTATTGAATAATTTATTTGTTTTGTTTTTTGGATCATCTACATGCATCAATTAAATGTTAAAGTTTAATTTTCTTCTGAAGTGTCTTTTTGCCATTGCCATAGGTTACAATTGCTGAATATCGAGAAGGAGAAGATGAGGACAAAGACCCCTATCCACCTTGCGACGTACCAGGTATGCCAGCAAGATTATAAACATGTTTAAGTCAGTACATTGAAATGTAAATGTACAGTCACATTTACCATTACCTTGTCTTGACTCAATTCCTTTGAAGTCAGTGGAGTTAGACCCTCTGATGTCAGCAGTTATATTGGCCTGTGGAATGCGGTGCTATTGCTTTTTCTACAGCCCATTTAGAGAATACACATAAAGTCTGATGGCTCATCTAATAATAGTTATCTGGATTTGGGGCAGAATCTGGAACTTCCTTGAAATGGGTAGATATCATCTTATGAGCTTCTGATGGCTTCCTGCTAACACACATTTCAGTCAAAAATCAGGTTGCTTCTGTCTCACCAGCTGTAGAGCTGTTACAGACATCCTACTACCTCCCACCCGCTCTGTGAACCCTTGATCTAGACACATTGGCAAGTGAGGACAGACGCAGGGATGTTAAGTGACAGGCTGCAATTTTATTAAACTTAACACAGGGAAGGGGCACTACCCACCTTGTTACCCATACTCTCATCTACCAGGCATTTTAAGTGGTTCCAGTGCAGGGGTTGGAGGGCTCCTACCATATAACCCACAGGTTGGGATAGATTCTTCTCAGCCTAGCCCTAGGACTCAGCCTGCTCTTCTGAATCATTTCACACACCCCAGGAAGGGGACAGATGGTATTAAAATGGGGGGAACCTTGACCTACGAAGGCAACAAGGTGTCCTCCTATCCCATGAGTGCAAGGCCCATCAGCAAAATCCCAGGTCTTTTACTTCTGGGAACCGTCCCTTTTAGCCTTTTCACCAAGGCTAATGGTCCACTAGTTGCAACTAACTAATATCCTACTAAGTACTACCACTAATGACTGAATTCTATTCCTATTAAATCTAACTGTGCTTCGAGGATGCTGTGAGGAAGGTGAAAAAACCTACCAGGACTCTGCCAGTTTGGCCCCAACGGGAAGAAAATATTCTTTCCTGACCCCCAAAACAGGCACTTGGTCAGACCTGCAGCATCTGCAAACACGTTCCCAAAACTACATCTACAGGAAGTGAGGATTGGGCTGCTGAAATAGAGCTCCACACGCCCCAGGGTAGGGTTTAAATTAATGAAATGAGAGAATGACAGACCAATCAGCTCCTTACCTCCCCCCACTGACCAATGAGTGGGTAGAGTCTCTGGTGGGGGGAGGTGTCACTTCCAGAATGTGCTGTCCTTTCCCTTTCTAATGGGGCTGTGGCAATCACTGCCCATCTGGTTTTGCACCCACTGAGGCAGGTGAGTGGCATTAACATCCACCATTGTGCAGAGTCCAATTACTTGGACTTTATATACAGGAAAGTGAGAGGTTATGGGATGTGTGGAGGGAAAGCCACCAATCATTGCAAAAATTAACCTAAAGCCACTACCCCTCTCCATCTAAGATGTGGTAAGGACTTTGACTCACTGCACTAAATTTCAATAGGAATTAGGCACTAAATGACTATGAAAAGCTCCCTAAAGAATCCCTTTGGTGTGTAAATTGATTAATGAAAGATATGTCTCTGACACCTATGGGAATGTTTTTGTATTAATTAACAGATTTTTAATGCCATTTGTTGAATATATATTTTAATACAAGCAATAATTGTATATTGTTATGAACAAAAATTTAATCTTTTTTATTTTTAGTAAAAAAGTGTTTAATTTAAAGTAGGTGAAGATGAGGAAGATGAGGAAAATGAACCAGAGGTACCAGTTGGCCCACGTCCCCGAAGAATATCTGAACTAAATATGAAGGAGAAGATAACACCAATTCCTGAAGGGAGTGCCTTCTTCATTTTCAGCAGCACCAACCCGTAAATATCACCTTTCTAAATGTCACTTCTGTGCCTGGGGGCTTCATCACTGAAGAGCTAATTCTGCCCTCACTGAAGTCCAGGGCAGAACTCCCATTGACTTCAATGGGAGCAAGATTGGACCTTACATATTTCATTAAATAAATGAATTTGGTTCCTTATATCCCATTGGTATGGTGGTATTTTCCAAAATTCAGCATTGAAGATAACAATAAAAGCAAAGATAAATGAAAAAAATAAAAATAAAAACAATAAAACCTGGATGCTTTAGGGAATTGGGATTGGGATATAGAGCCTTTCATCTCTAGGTATGATTCCAGACTTGGGCAGTGGTGAAGAAAGCTGTTTTGTTAGTCGATGGAAACTGTGACCATCTAAAAAAAGAGGACTTGTGGCACCTTAGAGATTAACCAATTTATTTGAGCATAAGCTTTCGTGAGCTACAGCTCCACTGAATGCATCCAATGAAGTGAGCTGTAGCTCATGAAAGCTTATGCTCAAATAAATTGGTTAGTCTCTAAGGTGCCACAAGTCCTCCTTTTCTTTTTGCGGATTCAGACTAACACGGCTGCTACTCTGAAACCTGTGACCATCTAGTAGCTGTTCAGTTGTGCATGTGAAGTGAGTAGAGTCCACGTCATAAAACCATCAACACAATTAGCAATCTCACTGGCAGTCTCAGCATACAAGTTAAAGAATGACTTGGCTTGGAAACAGAGTTACCATCTCACCACTAGAGGTCCTTCCAGGTCAGGTATGAGGAACATTTGTGGAGCAGTGTATGTGTGGGGCAGTTTATTCAACTGCTGTCCTTGTTATATTGATTCAGTTAATAAATGACTTCAGTCTCCAGACCTGTCAAGCAGCACTTTTCACAGAAAGACAAACTTCACTAAAAAAGTAAAAAGAAAAGGAGTACTTGTGACACCTTAGAGACTAACCAATTTATTTGAACATAAGCTTTCATGAGCTACAGCTCACTTCATTGGATGCATCCGATAAAGTGAGCTGTAGCTCATGAAAGCTTATGCTCAAATAAATTGGTTAGTCTCTAAGGTGCCACAAGTACTCCTTTTCTTTTTGCGAATACAGACTAACATGGCTGCTACTCTGAAACCTAGGTAGCTTCTGTTATCATGGAAGGTAATTAACAGTACCAGAACATACAGAAATCCTCTATTTACTAAGAGGAGAATAGATTCCTTAAGAACCCACTGACTTCTCATGGGAAGCTTTCAAAACTATTTCATTCTGCTGATTCTGCTTTTCCACTGATGTAAACGTGAAGTAACTCTATTGAAGTGTTCAGCTGGAATGAGACCCGAACTGGGTTCTATGACTCTAATCCTGTGTAAAGCTGAAATCAGCATTACGTGGTGGCTTCCTAGTAGCAAGCACAATCTTGGAACAACTGGTAGCCTCATTAGGAAATTCTGGTTTGAATAGAGCCCTGAAGTATCTAAATGAGATACTGAGCCCAGTCCAACTCCCACAAAGTCAATTTAGGAATACTTTCATTGGCTTTAATGAGAGTTGGTCCAGACTCATTGAGCCTGAAATTAAGCCTTTCTCACTGAGCCTGAAATTAAGGCTTTACTCCTTCATAGGAATATCTGCTAGCATGGACCCCTTTGCATATGCACAGTGTGGCCCAATACTGGGGTTTTAAAAGAAACCTAGAGGAGTTAGGCATCAAAATCCCATTGAAAATCAGTGGGAACTGGGAACCTAACTCCCTTAGACTCCTTTGACAATCCTAGCCTCAAAGTCTATGAGCCAGATTTTGAAATCCTTTACCAAAGTTTAAATCAAAGCAGTTGCTCTGGATTTACCCTGGGTATATCTGAAAGCCGAATCCAGCCATTATTTACACATGCGTATTTTTCTGCCTCTTTTTCAGAATTCGAGTGGGATGCCACAGGCTCATCAACCACCACATCTTTACAAATCTCATCCTTGTCTTCATCATGCTCAGCAGTGTTTCCCTAGCGGCAGAAGACCCAATTCGCAGTCACTCTTTTCGAAATAACGTAAGCAAAAATACATAGATGAGTCTACATAACAAATTTTTAACTTATTATGCCTTCCTCCTGACTAATAAGTAATCATTATGCTTGGAATATGCTTATTTTTATAGTGTAGACCTACATGATAGCACATTTTAACTAGTCTACATATATTTGATTTTTTTTCTCGCTACACATAGTAAAATGTTAAGTATTTTACAATTTTACAAAGAATAAAATACTATTTATACTACCTTTACTAACTAGCGTGGATCCCTTTGAAAAGTAATGCATGGAACAGAGAGAGCATATTTTAATTCTAAATGAATTTTACTTTTTATCTGTGTTGATGTTATGGGTCTGATCTTTTCTCATGCAAATTAGTTATTTCAATTACATGAGTAATTGGTGGCAGGATGAGGCCACATGTAAATAAAAAAATCAAATGAACAATTTAATTTTAAAAAATTATGACATGAAAAGCAGACCATTTTAATTCATTTTTTAAAAGTGTTATTATTTGAATCTGATTTTGAATATATTTTCAGCTTATAAATGTACATTATACACCCTGACAACGAAAGAAAAAGGTACTAGGTAGAAATGTATCTGTTTCTGGAGAGCCACGTGTTACATACATTGGTATGCAATTCATCTATGAATAGAAATCTCTTTTCTCCTGTTCTCCCATTTGCTTCTTTCATATATTCAAGAGTTATCTTATGATGAATCCACAGACATATGGACAGCCCTATCACTTCTGTGTATGAAGATATTCATACATTAACAAAGTAATACTGTTCAGTTGCAGTCTGATTTTTAATGGTCAGCTTGAGAAATTGTCTTTTTCTTTCTTTCTTTCTCTCTTTCAAATTCAGAAATATAAAACTTCTGCTGTATTCATTTAAATGTCTGAAATGACCACTACGAAGTGGTTAGGTTGGATGTGATTTATACATATGTTTTTCTACTTAAATAATTTTAAAACAGTAACCACAGAGTAAAAAATAATCACTATAATTCTAGGCACCCTTAAAGGTTCCCATGAAAAATGGGTGGGTGAGTTACAATCCAACAAAAGAGGAGCTCATTTGTTAAGTAGATAACCATGTTACCTGAAAATGGCTCCCTATAGCTGAAACAAGCACTGTACCCATCTAGAGTACTCTGTGCTCTTGAGTTCAACAGGAGCTTTGCTTGGCACTCATATACCATGGTGATGGGTGACCTTATACAAACTGAGTTAGATACAAGGAGTGCATACTCCGGCCCAATATCATATCTCCTAACATTTCACCACTGCTGCATATCCAGCATTAGTGATGTAAAGAAGAAGCCCCTCAGCTTCCTATCAGCTTTCTATACTTTATATAAGTATGAAATTGTTGTTACGAAGAAGAAATGTAAAGAAGCAACCCTATAGGGCAGGGATCGACAACCTTTGGCACGCGGCCCATCAAGGTAATCCCCTGGCAGGCTGGGATGGTTTGTTTATCTGCCACATCCGCAGGTTTGGCCGATCGCCGATTTCCATAGTTCACCGTCCCAGGCCAATGGGAGCTGTGGGAAGCGGCGCGGGCTGAGGAATGTGCTGGCCGCCGCTTCCCGCAGCCCTCATTGGCCTGGGACGATGAACCTCTGCCAGTGGGAGCTGCGATCGGCTGAACCTGCAGACACAGCAGGTAAACAAACCGTCCTGTCCCGTCAGGGGCCTACCCTGATGGTCCGTGTGCCAAAGGTTGCTGATCCCTGCTATAGGGAATACTATATAGGGAATTTTGGGTTGCTATGACTGAGCTTATATCACCAGGCCCCCTCTTTCTCTTGCCTGTAGTTTGATGTACGGAGGCTGCTCTGCAGCTCCAATAGCCTCTTCAGACCCTGTAGAAGGAAGATGGGGCAGGATCAGAGGGGGATTGAATAGAGGCCCTGACCTCTTCCAGGCCTCAGCAGGTGCATTTACACTGCAAATAAAGACTTGCAGCAATGAGTCTCAGAGCCCAGGTCAACTGACTTGGGCTTATGGGACCTGTGCTATGGGGCTAAAAATAGCAGTGTAGACATTCAGGCTCGGGTGAGAGCCTGGGCTCTGAAACCTGGAGCGGGGGAGGGGTTGCTGTGTGGTCCACAGAACTTGGCGCTTGACAATAGAAGAAAAAAAATGTTTTAAAAAATCTTAACTTTGTTTAGAGGTAAAAAGAGGTCAGAGCACAGACACTTGTATTCCTTCATAAAATATTCAGTGGAAATATGTGCTTTTCCTATCTATACAATCTGGTTAAGTATATTCATATAAATAAGTCACACTAACAGATAAGGAAGAGACAGCAAGTAGCAAATCCTTGAGTTCCACCCACAGAATGAGACTTACTCTGGAAACAGTTTGAAGGGCTGAATACTGTCTTTTGCAGCCAGAAGAATGCTGAGCAGGTGTAGCTCCTGAATAGACAGGCTGTAAAGGATTATCCCTTTGCAGGGGGCACACAGGCAGAACGCCTGAGGGAAGTGGAGGTGGGGCCAGGTGTGCTCCTTGCCCTTCAGAGATGTGCAGTGTGTTGCGCCTATACTCCGGCATCTGGATTCTACATTGACCTAATACATACAACCATGTTTCCCACAGTGGCTGGCCCCAGTGAATAAAAGAACCTTCTAATTAGTGACAGCAACTGGTGCTGTTCTGTTAGCTCCGGTGGTAGGGATTTGTGTTTTGAAAGCTGAAGTCCAGAAAGTTCTGAAAAGTTTGATCCTTGCTGCTGGAAATGATATCTCTACAAATAGGGCCCCATTCTAAATGACTCTCAAGTTGGGTCTTGAATTCCAGTAGGCCTCAGATCTGTTCAGTGCAAGCTTTGCTAATGGGGCTTCATGCACAGGACCACATCTTCTTGTAGAGGCTGACCCATGTGACTATGGGAGCCTTCTGCTCAAAGCTGAAGGAGTTACTTCTTTAACTCAGTAGTGTCCAGTGCTTTTGGTGTGAATGTCCTGGGTTTGATCCCCAGTGACAACCGGGCTGTCTTTACCTAGCTCATTATATTAGTAAGAATGCAGAAAGAGGGGCTGCCTGCCTTGGCTATAGCTCTGATTCAGTAGGTCATATTTTCTCTGTGTGCTAGCTGACGAGTTCAAAATGTGCTACCCCCAGTGTTTTGCCTAGCTCCAACACAGATATAGTGAGGGGAAAAAGTGGTTCTTGGTGACCTCTTCCTTCCATTGCTAAAATTCAGAAGGCAAAATAAAACACTGTTGTCATGCTGCAGTGTAATGGTTTGCAGTACTTCCTTTGATATTCTAGAATAGGTCTCTTGCCAGTCTTTGCTGAAAGGCTTTGCTATTTATATTTTTTCAGCTATTGCAGGAACCAGAAGCATCTGAGCTTTGGCTGAAATGAAAAGTAGATTTTCCTGTGTCTAATCTAATATGGGCCCCTTTTCCCTGTTGTCCATTATTGAATTTTCCCTGCCATTTCATTAGCTGCTGATCACCGGCATCATGTTTCTGACCGGAAGAACAAATGCGTAGTTGGGTAATTCCCTTGAAAGGAAAACTAATGTTGGATTGCTTGTTAGTTGCCCTGGGTAGGTGCTAAAGATAAATGCACTGTTTCCTTACACAGGTGAAATCCTTGCTTTCTTGAAGTCTATGGCAAAGCTCCCATTGACTTCAGCGGAGTGAGGATTTCACCCAAGGTCATTCTGAAAGCTCTGCACATCACCTTTGACTCTACTGTTATTTTTATTTAATTTTCCATAAATTACTCACAGCTATATATGCCAAAATACAAGAGAAAAAGTAAATGTGTTAGTAGATTTTAGGTACTTTACTTATTCATTAATTTTGCTATGTGATCCTGTAGCCAGTACATACCGCCTACCACAGCAACAAAATACACATAGCAATATTTAGACTGATTTAGTAAATCTGACAAAGTATATGACAGTCTAATTTTTCGACTCAATACTGTGATGGAAAAAGTACATTATTAATAAGCTTTTGTTTGTGTGAGAGTCTGTAAGTATATTGGAATCAGAAGAAAGAACATCTGAAAGCTGATAGGTAGGTCCCTACCAAATTCACAGTCCATTTTGGTCAATTTCACAGTCATAGGATTTTAAAAATCATAAATCTCATGATTTCATATATTTAAATCTGAAATTCAATGGTGTTGTAACTATAGAGGTCCTGACCCAAAAGGATGTTGTGGGGGAGGCTCGCAAGGTTATTGTAGCGGAGTCTCAATATTGCCAGACTTAGTTCTGCGCCGCCGGTGGCGAGGTGCTGCCTCCAGAGCATGGCCAGCAGCCACTGCTCTCCGGCCATCTAACTCTGAAGGCAGCGCAAAAGTAAAGGTGGCAATACCATGGACCCCCTACAGTAACCTTGCAACCCACTGTAGCCCCATTTTGGGTCAGGACCTCCTGTTTGAGAAACGCTGGTTTCCCATGTGAAATCTGTATACTATATACACAAAAGACCAGATTTCTTGGGGGAGACCAGGTTTCACACGGGACACCAGAATTCATGGTCCGTGACGCATTTTTCATGGCCGTGAATTTGGTAGGGCCCTACTGATAGGAGAAAGGTCTAAATTGAAAGAAAATATTGCATATTTGGTCCTATCATTTTATGATAGAAGAAATCTCACTTTGAACTTAGTAACTTCTAATGAACTTTAAAATAAACAAAAAATAGTTATGCAGCAGCTAAAAGTTCAAATTACTTTGCCTACATTTCCCAACTAAATTCTTAGATTAAAGTAGGTATTTTTGTGCACGTGATCTAAATTGTAAATATTTATTTATAGATGGATTTCTTACTGTGGCACATATTATACCTTGCAGATACTTGGTTACTTTGACTATGCTTTCACAGCCATCTTTACTGTTGAAATCCTGTTAAAGGTAATGAATTGTTAATTGATCCTTGTTAGCTCAATAGCAGCTTTAGCAATAATGTTTGTAACTTTTTGTTTACCTTCCAGATCCTAGGGTATGCAGATTATGTCTTCACTAGTATGTTTACATTTGAGATCATTTTGAAGGTAACAGGTTTATAAAGAAGTTTGTTTAAAAGGATTTTCCTTGTGTGTCACCTACCAAGAAAAGGCACTTGAAGTGTTCTCCACCTTTTCCCTAAACGATCAAAGCTAAACTCTTTTTAAACCAAAGGATTTTTTAATTTGACAATATTTTATAGTTTTGATTGGTTATCTTTGACCTTTGGGTGCATGTAGAAGCTACTTTTTATCATCACATCAATTTAATAATTCATTTTTTACCCTTTTTTACACTTACAGTTTGTCAGAAAAGGGAAAAATAATTCACTGCGCATGAGCTTTCCTCCTCCTTGTTCTGGCATTTCCAAAAAGATCATAAATCTTTTAAAGAGGGAGCATGGATTTTCTCATTTCTCTTGCTGAACTATATTCGTAGAGCTAAAATAGTAGACAACTATTTTCTTGCAACAGGACTTGCAAGATATATTGCGTTTATATATAGTCTAAGATACTTTGCATTTTATCTTATCTTGGGCATACATTTAAATACTCAGAAAGGCATAAATATGCTTGCTTAAATGTATTACCCATGCATGAGTTCAGAACTGATATCTGAATGTACAGTTTGTGTACTGATTATTAAGACCATACACTGGGGCTACTCAACTTTTAGATATATGAAGATTACTCTGGCAAAGCAGCAGTAAAACTAGGGTTTATGTTTACCTGGTGCAGTCTAGGTGACAAATGGAGAATGAATCATGAAGAATAATTAGATATGTATAAAAGACTTCTTTAGAGCTATATACATTTTATAGCCATCACAAGATGCTTGAAAGCTTCACGCAATGAACAACAGCCATAAGTCACTTGTTGACTAGCTTTGACATATACCAGTGAATTTTTGGTACAGTAAGAATCCGTACATAAACTTTGCATTTCCAGCTGAGGATTAAGCATAACAAAAACTCTTCTACCAGCTTTGTTCATATTGGTTTGTTCTTTTCACAGTGCATTTTGATTAATACCAGATAATGCAATATTTGGGCTGTTTACAAGATAACCTGTATTTTATATAGTAAACTATTTTTATGTTTGTAAATGTTCACCTACTCCTGCTTATATCCCATGATTTCTTATATTCAGTAGTGAGGAGCCTGCTAAGAAAATAGTAAATTAGTTAATAGTTGTAAAGAGCTCTGAAGATGTAAAATGCTAGCATAAGTACTAAGTATTCTTATTATTTATTGTTTCATAGTTCCATAGAGTTTAAGGCAAGAAGGGACCATTAGATCATCTAGTCTGACCTCCTGTATAACACAGGCCATTAAATTTCACCCAGATAATCCTATATTGAACCCAATAACTTGGGTTAGACTAAAGCATTTCAGTCCCTAGGGGATGAAACTGCTGTGAGCCCCAGACAGAGGACAGGAAAGACTGAGGGGTCACCAATGTACTGAATGGCAGGGAACTGATCAGGTGAGACATGCCCAGATGAGCCCAGCAGAAGATCCAAGCTCCATGCTGCCAAGGAAAGTGAAAACCTCCTATGGTCCTTGCCATTGTTAAATCAAAGCAATGCTGAGAGATGAGCAGAGAGAATTATACACTTGACAAAACAAGTAAAAACAGTAAAGTTGCTGTACTAACATGTCTCAAACTTCGGCTATGCTTACTTATGATTAGAGCTCTCCATACTGTCCATGCTGGGTTTTGCACTGTGCTTTCTGCAACGCCAAGTCCTGTTGCTAAACACTCACAACAAGAGTTAATTCAGGGTTAAACATGTAGTGAACATTATGTGCACATCTCATTTAAATTCCAGACCAAAAAAAAAGATGAAACTGGAGTTAATGTAACTTAAAGGTAAAATATATTACAAGAAAGTTATAATTATCCCCAAAACAAGCATCAAAACCAAAAAATTCAGAGTTAAGATTAAAACATAAAGAAATCCATAGTAAGATACAGAAATACGCAGTTAAGACACACATGAAACCTTAACTCTGCCCTGTAGTGACACCACAGGGGAGGGGCAGAATGAAAAACTCTTTAAAATGTAAGTATAATCTAATGTGGGATCATCAATGTTTAAAAAAGCCTCTATCATTATCATGTAGTGTCACTAGAAGTAAATTCTCAGAAAACTAATTCTGATCTCAAAGAGTAAGTGCAGTAAGTTGGGGGAGGATATGTAGTATTAAT
Source organism: Caretta caretta (assembly GCF_965140235.1). Taxonomy (NCBI): domain Eukaryota; kingdom Metazoa; phylum Chordata; order Testudines; family Cheloniidae; genus Caretta; species Caretta caretta. Next base: position 28,401,350 of record NC_134212.1, on the reverse strand, counting down.
TTCATACATAGCAAAGACATTGAATGTCTGCTTAAATGCGAATACCCAATTCAACCTTAATTATGGGGGAACTGGGGCTAGGTTAGCTCCTGTTGCAAGTCAAAGTAGTTTCTGGGCTAGTCTAATTTTCATCAGCTGGAACAACACTTATGGTCCATTTCACTGGCGCCATGACCACTCCAACATGTCCCCATGTGGGGGTCAAGACTGAATACAGAAGCAACTATACAAACCTATGCCAATCAACTGGTTTCTTTAAACCAGCTTTCCATCCTGTTTGCTCTCCTGGAGCAGTGCAGAGGGGACAGAGTGAGACTTCTGCCGCTGCCCCAGTTCTGCCCATGGCATACCTACGTAGGCCAGTCAGCACTCCTGTGGAATTTTGTACAGAAGAAAGAGACAGCAGCGCTAGCTGAGCACAGAGCAGTAGAAGCTCGCCCTGTTGAGTACATTCTGGGCAACTACTGAGCTTCCATTGCGTGAGAGCTGCAACAATGTTCAACTCTTCTCATCCACTTCCAAGCCTTGCCCTTGACCCTTTTAAAGAACAAGCTGGTTTTTTTGCATAATGGTTTTTGTCAAAGACTTCAAATGGGACTTATAATTATTAAAGGAGAGGGCAGCCATATAAATATGGTGAGACTTAGATCTGTCTTTTTATACAACTGTATCTTTCAGTGTGGGAGTGTCCCATGTTACACTAACTATGAAGGTGCCCACACACTATGGTGATGGGGATGGAATGAATAGACAGACAGATATATGGATAGGTAGAGGATGTGCTCTATATGATCATGTGAGAATACAGTTGTGAATATTATGTGGACTTTATTGTCTCCATACATCTCACTTTAGTAAGCTTCGGGCTTGTATTAAAAATAGGTTTTTGTTCTTCTACCTTTGGGGATATTTAGCAGGTGAGCAACATTTGGCTCACAAAGAGGGAAAGATTAACAGGAAGATGAGAACAGAAGGACATATAAAAGAAAGAACAGTCTCTGGATCCAGCAGCCCTTTTCAGACGGGTAATGCCCACTGAAGCTAACAAGAGCTCTTGTGTGAAAGGGCTGCAAGGATCAAGCCCATAAACAGTGATTTATGTTGTAGGACACATATACTTATAACTTGTGGAATCTTTTTTTAAGGTTTTCACTGATGGAGCTGATCACCACTCTGGGACAAACAGCCACTCCTAGTTCAGTTTATAGCCTCTTTCCCCAGGGCTCTGTTTAGTCTCCAACACAAAACAAAAAGGAAATGTAGGACAATAACAAAATTAATAGTCTTGTTCTTGGCTGAGACCGTGGGGCATCTGGTCTCTGGTAACTGAAGGGTCTGGACCTTCCCAGCCTAGGACTTGGATCCATGGGGCCTTCCTGCAGCCTTCTGCTGCAACCACAGGAGAATGTGTGCCCCTCACCCGCTCTTGGAGCCGGGACCCTCATGTATAACCTCCAGCTGGGAATCAGACCCAATCATTGGGTGTTGTTCAGCAGGGTTTGCTGATTCCAAGGACCATGCCTGATGGGCTTTCCTCCAGAACAGAGCCAGCTGTTCCCACATACCCCTTGGTCCTTAAGGGTATGTCTACATAGCCAGTGATGGCCTGCGGAAGTGAGCCTCCAAGCCAGAGTCAAGACGCAGGACTCATGCTACAGTGCCAAAAATACCTGTGCAGTCAGCGCTTGGACTGGAGCTCAGGGGCTATCCCCACCCCAAGGCTTCAGAGCCCAAGCTCCCATCAAAACTGCAATGTTTATACTGCTGTTTTTAACTTAAGCCCCGTGAACCCAAGTCTATCAACCTGGGCTTAGCGGCTTGTGGGCTGTGTAGAAATACCCTAAGGGGCCAGACCACCATGTTATAGGTTGGCAGCTTTTTCTTTCTAGCTAATGAATGGGATTATCGGGCCCAGTACTATGAGATAATAACAAGCACTTCCTGAGAGATACTGAGTGCCTCTTAATTCTCCTTGAAATCAATGGTAGTTGAGGGTGCTCAGCAATTCCCAAGAGGTATTTAGAACCTTAGAAGATTAGATTCTGTATTCACATAGCAGATGAACTGGGTCTATCTGACAACCAGGTATTTTGACAGTACCGACAACTTTTGTTCAGATTAGGTGTGGTACAATCTATACCCATTAAAATCCATACATAAAAAGAAAATTCTATTTGAAATGCCTGTTTTATGTTTATAATTGGTTTAATAGGTTTCCATCTATCCATTTTTGAACCAATATATAACCTTAATTAAGTTAGAGATATCTGTAATAGACTTGAGTGTTTTGTACCACCTGAGAACATCTCTGTGCTTCCCAAATTCTGCCTGCACCCAAGGCCAGGGCAGTCTCTAGCATAATATAGAACAGAGGCTGCTCTAATTAACTGCAATCTCTCGATAGCTACCTGTGGGCTACTTCGCAGATGGGAAGGGCTGTCGCCCTCAACACTACAGCTACTCCCTCCCCTATCCCCTGATACACCCCTTTGTGAGCCAGCACATCCCCTACAGTGGGGGCAGTGAGGGGGGACAGCCTAAGGCCGCATATAACAGCCCTACACTGTTTCTGCATGAGATTTTTCTCCCAGGCTTTTGCAGCCCCTTTACTGTGCTATGGTAAAGGCCTAATCAGTTCAGCTTTTGTACACACACAGAAGTGTAACATTTTGATATCCAGAACAACTACCACATCTCGTTCTGTTGCTTAAATGCAAATTGTTTAATTTGGAGGAATATATATTCAGACTGTTTTTTGTATATTAATTATTGTAACCAATAAAATATTTGATTATACATTTGCAGCCTCAACAGATGTCTTGTAAACAGCCTAAATTTCAGGTTAAAAGAAGAAAAACAGAGAGTAAATGTGTAACCATTCTATTTTTAGATGACAGCTTTTGGAGCATTCCTTCACAAAGGGTCTTTCTGCAGGAATTACTTCAATTTGCTGGATTTGCTAGTTGTGGGTGTTTCTCTGGTGTCGTTTGGGATTCAGTAAGTATTACAGTTACATTTTAAGTGGCCTATATTTTTTCCTCGGGGGTTTTAAAGTAAAAGTGGTCCTTTGTAAGGGATTAGATTCTGCCACCTTTATTCATATCTTGAGTCTGGGTGTGCAGAATTAGCATTTAGTTACTCCCCCTCCACCTCCAGAGCAATAAAATGTGGCATAGAAAATGTTATAATTCAAGTATGGGCCAGCAGTAAATTACTACTTCCCTACCTTCACACCAGAGCAGGATAAGCTGAGGGCATTGTGCCTGAGAGGGGTAACTCACAGAGCTACTCCTTGGTATGTTGCAGCTTATCCATAAGGTTACGATTTTTTGGGATAAAATGTTAATACATTTCATGGCAGAGGTGCAGGAAAAGAAATATGTGTCATACAGGGTGGGGTGCTGTTGGAGAGTGAGCTCACCCCACGCTCCCTCTGCAGCAATAGCTCCTGTCCTGTGTGGCTGGGACCAGCTCCCTGTTCCAGGCATTGCAACCATACCCAGGTGGTCACAGTACCATTCGGGTTTGGTATATCTGCTCCTCTGTTTCCATCTATGGAAGGGCAGATACATCAAACCTGAGTGGTGCTGTGACCTTGTGGGTCAGGTTGCAACCTGGAGGGGAAAGGCACCGTCACTGGCCAGTGCAGGGATCGCAGACTTTATTCAAATTCACAATTAGTGAGAATACCATGATTTCCATGACAAAATAGTAGCCTTGTGCCATTTAGAACTATAATTGGTGGTGAAGCGGGATTTTTTTACCCTTGTGATCAGGCAAGCCACAGCCATCTAAGAATAGACTCCAGCTCCCACTACTTTGTCAAGGGCTCAATTCTGCTGCACTTGAAATCAACAGTAAAATTCCCATTGACTTAGAAATGAGCAAGAGTAGGGCATCATTAACTTGTTCCTCAATTTTTATTCCACTACTCTACCTATCACTGGTTGCTCTAGTATCTCATTAATTATGTTATTCAATGAGGCAGGTAGTACCACACCAGTCATAGACTTCATAGACTTCAAGGTCAGAAGGGACCACCATGATCATCCATTCTGACCCCCTGCACAACACAGGCCACAGAATCTCACCCACCCACTCCTGTAATAAACCCCTAACCTATGTCTGAGCTATTGAAGTCCTCCAATCGTGGTTTAAAGACTTCAAAGTGCAGAGAATCCTCCAGCAAGTGACCTGTGCCTCACGCTGCAGAGGAAGGTGAAAAACCCCCAGGGCCTCTCCAGTCTGCCCTGGAGGAAAATTCCTTCCCGACCCCAAATATTGTGATCAGCTAAACCCTGAGCATGTGGGCAAGACTCACCAGCCAGACACCCAGGAAAGAATTCTCTGTAGTAACTCAGATCCCACCCCATCTAACATCCCATCACAGTCCATTGGGCATATTTACTGCTAATAATCAATTAATTGCCAGAATGAGGCTATCCCATCATACCATCTGCTCCATAAACTTATCAAGCTTAGTCCTGAAGCCAGATATGTCTTTTGCCTCCACTGATCCCCTTGGAAGGCTGTTCCAGAACTTCACTCCTCTGATGGTTAGAAACCTTCGTCCGTGCTACTCAGCACTGAGCAAAATGCTCTGTATTATCTCTCTCTGACAAATGAAGGGCCCAGTCATACGAGATGCTGAGCATCTTTTGTGGGGTACTGAAAATTTCCGGCTCCGCTTGATTGGAGCTGATGGTGCTCATCATCTTGCAGCAGGCTCTCAGCATCTCACAGGGTAGAGCCCAGGGTAGTTTGTCAAAAATACCGAAGAATGCTTTGGCCAGTATCTTTCCCCAATGACAAAACATACCTGATCTACAGTGTATGAGCAGCCCATGTACTTCTAATTCCTAAGTTGTTCCTGAAACCAAGACACTCACATGATATGTTTGAGAAATTAAATAGGTGTTTTTGATAACAGTAAAGAAGCTGAGATGTATTTCAAAATGCTAACTTACAAAATATTTATTTACTCCAAGGAGTAAATAAGAATTTTTCCTTCTAGAAGGGTACTGCATGAACATAGATAATTTTAGTGAAAGAATAAGACAATTGAAAAATAATAAACTTAGGAAGTAACAGGCTAATGCTTGCTTTTTTCCCCCCCACTAGATCAAGTGCTATCTCTGTTGTGAAGATTCTGAGAGTTTTAAGAGTCTTGAGGCCTCTAAGGGCAATAAACAGAGCAAAAGGACTTAAGGTTTTTATCTGTATTTTTTTCCAAGTTATGTTTCTATTGCCCTGATATTCTGCAGTCCTACTGCAGGCAAAACCCCCACTGAAGCCAAAGGAAATTTCCCGGGATAAGGACACAGGTCTGGGCTGTAAATCAGTTTTTGATTCTTAAATATGCTAGTCCAAATCCCAGGGCCAGCTCTAGGATCTTTGCTGCCCCAAGCAAAAAAAATTTTGGCCGCCCCCGCTTTTTTTTTCGTGCCCCCACGCCGCCGGCTCTGCCTCAACTCCGCCCCTTCCCAACCTCTTCCCCAAATCCCGAGCCCCACCTCCCCCCCCGGGCGTGCCGCATTCCCCCCCCCCATTGCTTCCTGCCGCTCCCCCCAACCTCCTGCCCTAGCTCACCTCTGCTCTGCCTGCTCCCACTTCTCCCCTCTTCCTCTCAGGCGAGGGAGGGGCAGCGCATTTAGGGGAGCAGGTGGAGCGGAGGTGAGCCGGGGGGGCAGCGCAGGAAGTAAAGGTGGGGTGGGTAGAGGAATCCTTCCCTGCCCCAGCTCACCTCCGCTCCACCACCGCCACCTCCCCCGAGCGCCCTGCCGCTCGGCTTTGCCTCCCTCCCTCCCAGGCTTGCTACGCGAAACAGCTGTTTCGCGCACAGCAAGCCTGGGAGGGAGGGGGGAGAAGTGGAGCGGCGGCGGCATGCTCAGGGGAGCAGGCGGAGGCGAGCTGGGGCACATTTCTAGGGGTGGCATGGCCGGCACCGAAATGCCGCCCCTAGAAATGTGCCGCCCCAAGCACCTCCTTGTTTTGCTGGTGCCTAGAGCCGTCCCTGCCAAATCCTGCTCTAAGTCACAGCAGTTTAAATCTGGAGCATCACCAGCATCACTGAAGGCAGATTTTGACACATAATGAGTGCAGCAAGCCAAATATCATTGCAATTTATTCACTGTAATTCCACTGTGTATATGTACTGCCTGTCACTTTAAGATCTGAAGTAGCCTACTTTCAACAGACTGCTGATACATTCAGAAAATCATGCTAATTTCTGGTAGCAGCATTAAATTAATTCTGTGAACATCAAATGAATATTTTCTAACTGATTAATTTATAAAGTGAATATATAAATATATTTTATAAATATATATTTTTTCTTATAAAGCTAAGAAAATGTGTGTGGCTAATGCAGTGTACATTTTTCTACAATAATGCCAAGTAACAAAATTAAATTATACTAAAATCCTTTTATTTTTCCCTTTTATTCACAGCATGTTGTTCAGTGTGTCTTTGTTGCTATTAGAACTATTGGTAATATCATGATTGTTACAACTCTGCTCCAGTTCATGTTCGCCTGTATTGGTGTACAGCTTTTTAAGGTAAATAAATGAATTCCTTCAAAACACATTCAGGCTTGATCCTGCACCAAGGCCTGCCAACTGACTTCAGTAGGGTTCTGTGTTGGAACTGGGTTGTACCCCTGCTGAGCCAATAACAGGATCAGATTCTAAGTTTAGTTGATTTTTATGCCCTACATTCCATCTACATCTTTTGTTTTATAAATAGGGAAAATTTTATCGTTGCACTGATGAAGCAAAACAGAATCCTGAGGACTGCCGGTGAGAACCCTTTCTTTTTATAAATCAGATATACACTATTTTGAATAATAATAATAATAATAATAATTAATATAATATGTTGATTTATAAGACAGTCATACCCTGAAGCCTCTGAGCACCTTAGCAGAATTATAAAGAAAACCAAACTCCAGCACATCAAACACAGGTAGGGAGGTTCCAAACCATTTAGTTTTTTATAGGTCAAAACCAACACCTTAAAATCCACCCAGAAACTAGCAGGCAGCCAATGCATGTCACAGAGCACATGAAGTCAGGAGCAGACAGCGCCAATAAACTGATTGAAATGAACATATATCTCAGGGAAGGGATGGCATCATTCTGTGACTAATTGAATACTTCCCAAGTGTTATACAATCAGTTTCTGTTTCTTTTCTTCTTCCACAGGGGAATATTCATTGTTTATAAAGATGGAGATGTTGATAATCCGATGGTCAGAGAAAGGGTTTGGCAAAACAGTGATTTCAACTTTGACAATGTTCTGTCTGCTATGATGGCCCTTTTTACTGTGTCTACCTTTGAAGGCTGGCCTGCGTAAGTGAACATTCAGTATTTCCATAATATCATTAACAGATGTTGCATTTCTCAAAACAGTTGAATAAAATTTCACTGACGCTTCCTGAGTGGCAAACAATCACCTGCGCTTTTTAGAGTCTTGAGATGATGGGCCTGATCCTGGGATGTGCTGTGGTCCCTTTACTTACACTAATGTCAAGGGGAATTGTGGCACTTGGCACCTTGAAAGATCAGATCTTCTCCAAGGATATAAAGCCTGATTGTCACTAATGAAGGGGGAATTTAGCCCTATAAACATTCTAAATAGTCTAAGGCTGTCAGGCAATAAAAAAAATTAATCACAATTAATTGCGCAATTAAAAAAATTAATTGTGATTAATCACATTGTGAAACAATAATAGAATGTAATTTATTTAAACATTTTTTGATGTTTTCTACATTTTCAAATATATTGATTTCAGTTACAACACAAAATTCAAAGTGTACAGTACTCACTTTATATTAATTTTTTATTAGAAATATTTGCTCTGTAAAAAACAAAATAAATAGTGTTTTTCATTTCCCCTAATACAAGTACTGTAGTGCAGTCTCTTTATCATGAAAGTTGAACTTACAAATGTAGAATTATGTAAAAAATAACTGCATTAAAAAATAAAACAACGTAAAACTTTAGAGCGTACAAGTCCACTCAGTCCTACTTCTTGTTCAGCCAATGGCTCAGACAAACAAGTTTGTTTACATTTTCAGGAGATAATGCTGCCCACCTCTTGTTTACAATGTCACCTGAAAGTAAGAACAGGTGTTCGCATAGCACTGTTGTAGCTGACATTGCAAGATATTTATGTGCCAGATGCACTAAAGATTCATATGTCCCTTCATGCTTCGGCCACCATTCCAGAGGGCATGCATCCATGCTGATGATGAGTTCTGCTCAATAATGATGCAAAGCAGTGTGGGACGCACATTCATTTTCATTAACTGAGTCAGATGCCACCAGCAGAACGTTGATTTTCTTTTTCAGTGGTTTGGGTTCTGTAGTTTCCACATCGGAGTGTTACTCTTTTAAGACTTCTGAAAGCATGTTCCACACCTTGTCCCTCTCCAGAGGTTAAAGTAAGCCAGTCTGGTCCGGTCCAGCATACCGATAAGAGCTGGTACACAGCCAACCATACTGGCAGTGGCTGGGAACCCCGGGGCTCTGGTGGTAATTTAAAGGGCCTGGAGCTTCAGCCCTTGAAATCACTGCCGGATCCCCAGGGTAGTGGCCGTAGCAGGGGGCTCTGGCAGCGATTTAAAGGCGATTTAAAGAGTTCAGTCACAAATTTAATTGACACATTTTTTTAACAAGCATCATCAGCATGGAAGCATGTCCTCTGGAATGGTGGCCGAAGCAAGAAGGGGCATAATGAATATTTAGCATATCTAGCACATAAATACCTTGCAATGCCGGCTACAAAAGTGCCATGCAAATCTCTGTTCTCACTTACAGGCGATATTGTAAATAAGAAGCGGGCAGCATTATCTCCTCTAAATGTAAACAAACTTGTTTCTCTTAGTGATTAGCTGAACAAGAAGTAGGACTCAGTGGACTTGTAGGCTCTACAGTTTTACATTGTTTTGTTTTTGAGTGCTGCTATGTAACAAAAAAATCTACATTTGTAAATTGCACTTTCACGATAAAGAGATTGCACTACAGTACTTCTGCGAGGTGAATTGAAAAATACTATTTCTTTTATCATTTTTACAGTGCAAATATTTGTAATAAAAATAATAATATAAAGTGAGTACTATACACTTTGTATTCTGTGTTGTAATTGAAATCAATATATTTGAAAATGTAGAAAAACATCCAAAAATATGTAATACATTTCAGTTAGTGTTTAACAGTGCAATTAAAACTGTGATTAATCATGATAAATTTTTTAAATTGCAGTAAATTTTTTTGAGTTAATTGAGTGAGTTAACTGTGATTAATGGGCAGCCCTAAAATAGTCTAGTCTTTATACTGCAGTTCTTATTGCACTTCTTTCCTCCCTGCCTCCATCTTTTGCATTTAGGCATGCAGTCAATGGCATGCGTTCCTGTATTCTGTATTTCTTAATCTACCTGCTTCTGAAATAGACCAGGTTTGCCATTTATAAGTCAAGGAAGCAGAAATAATGAAGGAGGGTCTTAACTGTGCAAAGTGTTTAGTATATTCCTTAGATTGTGTATCCAGGTTATTCCAACAGGTGGTATTCACTATCTTTCTAGTCTGTTGTGGACAATGGCTACATATTCAAGGACAGGCTTTCCATGATGGTCTTTGATTGTGTGACATCACTGTGGCAAGCACAGCTCAGTGTCTCAATCAGAGTGGCTGTGGACACATTTGTAATGCACATTAAGTCATTCGGGTCAACATTCAAGCTTCCCTTTGCAGGCTAACTCAATTCAGTTTTAAAGCTGGGGGTGCACATTGGATATCAGTGTGAGGCTGCTCAAAAAATTGATCTTCAGAGCACCAAGTGACTCCTGACTACAGCATTTGTTTTGCTGGTTGTTGTTCTTGTTAAAATTAGAGGAATCTTATAATATTTAGGTCCTGATCTTGCAGCCAAATAGTCTCTTTAGTTACACTTCAACTAATCTTCTGAGATCTTTAGTCCTGCCCCTTTAAATAGTGAAACCATTGATAGCACATAAAGGTTTTGGCCTTCGGGTGAAACTTTTGCTAACAAACTTCAAATAATGTGGAATAGATTTCTAGTTACTATCCATTGACTCTAAGTGAAAATATAATCTACAGGTTTTGTCATTTTAACAACAGTTAAAACATATTTTTTTCTTTTTTGTTTTTCAGGCTGCTATACAAAGCCATAGACTCAAATGCAGAGAATATAGGCCCTGTATACAACTACAGAGTGGAGATTTCCATCTTCTTCATCATCTATATCATCATCATTGCCTTCTTTATGATGAACATATTTGTCGGTTTTGTCATTGTTACATTCCAAGAACAGGGAGAACAAGAGTATAAGAACTGTGAGCTGGACAAAAATCAGGTTAAACTAAATAATGCCTTTTTTCATTTATAAATTATCCCTTTTGTATTCATACCATGCACAAAACCAGCATCCATTCTGCTGTGGTTTCAGAAGAGGGCACTAGACACCTACCTTACCTACACTGTACAAAAAAAGGCTTTTTAGTAAAAACTGGTTCTAAAAAGTCATCATATTTGGGGGGGGGGGGGAGAAAGAGCCCAACATTTTGGTCCTTTCATTGGGATATAGTACTTTTCTACTAGCACAGCAAGGAAAGGAGAACCATTTCAAATTTGCTTATGGACAGACAGAGGTAGATCTTGAAACAGGGAACAGGAATATGAAATGCAACATGTACATATAATATTCTGGAATAGCCATTCCACACCAAAGGGATTGTTCTACCTTCATTTCATGATCAGTAGGGAAATAATGATTTGCACCTTCAGAAAAAAATGGTCCTCTTTCTTGGGCTTAACTGTTTGACTAGAGAAAGCTGCAGTAATTTTTGTACAGTAGTAATGTTCTTTGAAGTACTAATATTCCATTGTAACATCTATTTTAGCAAGAACATACCTAGTACAGTGGGTAGCATCACTGATGTATTATGCTCTATGAATTAGGTATATTAAGCACTCCTCAAACAGTTAAAAATCTGGTCAGTTTTAAGGCCTGGTCTGCAATAAGATTTCAGACCCCACTGTAGCTGCACTGATGCAGAACCCTTTGTGTGGACACAGTTTACACTTGTGCAGCATAAATTTGCTAGTGCAGCTTTACCCTGGTTTCAAAACTTCACTGTTGCTAATTACACTGTTGGTTTAATATTGGTGCAGCTGCATGGGTGGCTGAAAACCCAGTGTAGACAAGGGCTAGATTATAACCAGATAAATCATATTTATTAGTATTAATTAAGATTAAATAGGAAAATTTCATTAGTATTAATTAATGTTTGTTTAGCACTCTGAAGATGCAAATCACTAAATAAATGCTGAATATTTTAGGATTTTCCTTAGCATTATTTTATGTTTTTTTCTTATACAACTGAGCAAAGTGGTATATATTACTAACCCCAAATTTAAAGACGGAACAGGGCCTGCTAAACTACCAGATTAATGTGCTTAATAGTAAACATTCCATAATAAAAATATACACTGCCTATTTCTTAGGCTTCTATGTATTTTATAACTGTTTGCACTCACAGTAAATCATATTCAGTTGCTAAATACAATGCATGGATTTATAACAGAAGTAATCATACATGAAGTGCAAGATTTTCATAACTTCTCATTTTGAAGCCTAAACTGAAACTTTTGGTGTTTCTGCTTTTACAGCGTCAGTGTGTGGAATATGCCTTGAAGGCACGTCCCCTGCGTAGATACATCCCAAAAAATCCTTACCAGTACAAGTTCTGGTATATGGTGAACTCCACTGGGTTTGAGTACATCATGTTTGTCCTCATCATGCTGAACACGCTTTGCTTGGCCATGCAGGTAGGAACAAAACAAGCTGCCAATTTACTGTATAAAGCCTTTGATGATATGATGGTGCTTAATAGGACTTAAAAGGACACTGTCAGCCTGTCATTTTTTATAAAGTGACACATTTTTTAAAATTCCATGTCAAGATAAAGCAGCTTTCTGTAGTGTGTCCTGCTGCCTTGCTGATGTTCATAAAGGCCTTTCCAGCAGGGCCGGCTCCACGCACCAGCTTTCCAAGCAGGTGCTTGGGGCGGCATTCAGAATGGGGCGGCAGTCCGTGTCCCGCGGTGGCAATTCGGCAGCAGCAAAATTGGTAGAGCTGCTCCTGCTTTCCAGTAAGGGAGAGTGATTGACCTGAGAGAAACAACATAAAACATATTTTAGCTTTTTTTCCCCCTTCCTCCTCCCTCATGCTCACTCCTGCCAGCCTCTTCAGAAGCACTGAGGTAACTGGCCTCACAAGTAATAAGAGTTCTGGAAAGTAGAGATCCCTACCCTGGTCCCCCTTCATACACAACAGCCCCAGGCAGGGATCTAGAGAGGGAAAAAAGAGTCTCCCTGCCCTTTCCCATGGCACCCTTTACTCCTACACAAAGATAAGTATAAATTAGGTGCACAATTACATTTGTATTTTTGTGCATGCACTTGCACATCTAAATGTTTGAAAATGAGGCCCTATTGCCATCATTTTTCAGGGGAGAATAGAGTGAAAATAAGCAGTGAAGCCTTACCAAAAAAAAACCCCTCTTAAATAACTCTCCCTAACGCCGTACAATCTTGGACACAGTGACGTGTTATTCTGAGTCACATTTTAGCGAGGGTAAGGATAAGAATATAGCACTGCCCTTAAACGTGCAGGACATATGTTTTGTTTTGTGTTGTGTTACACTTGTTTGCCACCATTCCATTATTGATACAAATTGCTCCCTTCTACCTGAAGGAGAGAAAGGTCTCAAATAACTGGTTAGACAACAGTAGGTAAGAGAGAAGAAGCATGGTAAGCAGTTAGAGCACAAGATTGGGAGGGGAGTCTGGAGGTCTAGTTTCTTTTTTGTAGATATCACTGTATCAAAGGTCATCTTGCTGTACCAAAATTCCTCCTTCTGTATAATGGTGGAGAATAATGCATGCTTACTTGCCTGGGGAAAAATTACCATGGACATCAAAATTTTTACCACAGACACGTTGCTGAAATAGCAGTAATTCAGAAAATTGTTAGACTGCTGTGGATCACAAACTCATCAGTTAGCGTAGTTTAAGCAATTAGTGCAGCAGCTGAATCCAAAATAACTAAATGCCAGATCCTGTATCCTTTCCCAGGCAAAACAAGTATTTAACACGGGGACCGAAGTATTGGACCCCAGGGCCCACATGCTCAGAAGACGTGGTAGTAGTCATGGTGGTAATATATCTTCCTGTAGGTACTTTTAATGCCCGCAGTAATCTTGCCATTTAGATGGTGAATATCTGATCTGCACTTGAGAGTGCCCTGCTGAAACTCAAATCCTCTGTGTGGTAACGTGTGCTCCTTTAGGGCTCTCGGTGTGCTAATTTGCACCTCAGCATAATTTCACTTAGGGTACATTTGTTCATTCCCAAAATTGTCCATGCAGAAGATTATGTAGAAAGAACAAAGAAGCCTGTTTATATGGATACATGTTTCCCTCAGCCAGCTAAACACTTTATTATGTTTCTGTTCTTTTGCCTAACACATGCCGGTATTACTTCAGCTCCTGTTAGTTACTTGCGTTTGTTCTGTGCTGATTTCATGTATGTGCTATGCCATTCTTTCTGTTTCTTGTGTTGATTTTTTTTGACATTCTCTCTCCAAATGTTTACAAAAAAATGTGGTTTTTGTGGCACAAGCAACATCTTTGGAAATGCAGGCGCTCTTGACCCACTAATAGAAGTAATGAGAGCCCAGTGAAGTGTATATATGAAAGCCACTAACCCCCAGTGCTCTGTGGGGCATGGAGAAGAGCTGTAGACTGTGACCACCATTGATTCAGAATGACATAGAGGAAGAGAAGATATTATGGGTGAAATCTAAATTGGGGGTGTTTTAGAATCAGAAATGTCAGAAGGGAGGGTGTATCTGGGCATCTCATCCATGAACATAATTGAAAAATTGATGTAGTCAGGAAACATTTACTGCCCTTTCATTTTTACTTTATCTTTCACTTTTCTTCCTGTACCTGGATTCCGCCCATCGCTACTGCTCCTGTGCTTCTGATGCATCATTCAACCTTTCCTTAGGCTGTGCCTACATTATGTAACTATAAACATGAGCTCTTCCTGGTAGAATAGATAATATTCTCCCTCTTTTTCATTTTGTCTTGATCTCCTTTTTTGTTTTTTCCTGTCTTTCTTACTATTTTCTCTATATACATTGTCTCTTTTTCACCCGTCGCCTCTCTTCTGTGCTTCCTCCCTGAGTTATTTCTCACTTCTTCCCCAAAGCAACAGATTTTCAAAAGAGAAAGAATTGTTAAAATCCAGTTTACATGCCACTGTTTATGTTCTTTGCTTCCTTTTTGTATTTCACTCAGTTAGTGATCTCCATTTATGCTGGCAGTGCCCCGTTAAGATTACAGTCACAGTACAATAATGCATTATAGTCTGAATAAAATATGTCAGGCCATTTTAAATAGGTGTCTAAAAGGTGTGACACAAAGTTGTGTAATAAATCCTTAAAATTCATCATATACAGCCTGGGAAATTACTGTTGTTTATATAGTTATATAGTATTTACTATATATTACTACAGTATTATATTGATCATTTTAAAGCACAGTTTTCTATCTGAATCAATATTTCTTGTCCTTTGGATCATGGCTTCAGGAGAAGGTTATTCAAATTTATTTTTGCCTTGATTTCTGTTAAATGATTAATACACATAATTCAAGAACTATTCTATCCCACCTGTGTGTGTACCTGTCAGTTCCTCTTTCTGTGTGGCTTTAGCTGGAACATAGGGTTAGTACTTTCTTATATGCTATTGCTTACTGTCAGGTCTTTTTTTATTATTTGGCATCTAAAATTAATTGTATTATTCCAGTTGTTGATATGCTTGGCCTAGGTTATGGCTTGAAAAGTCTTTTAAGGTTTGTAAAATATCTATATTTATAATGCCTGTCATATCAACAAGAATATTTCAACCTAAAAACTGCGTGTCATAAATATGTGAACTTAGCTATTTTGAACACCAGGGGCACAAGAACTCTCGTAATAACTAGCGAACTCTAGTAATAACTAATGACTAAAAAACTCAGAGTAGAAAGCAGTATGGAGCTGTATTGTCCCAAGAGGCGCACTTGGGAGATTATGCCTGAGTCAAACACCATCCCCCAGGACCTGCTCCGTATACACAGAGGGGTGCGCAATCGGTTCCATCCAGTACCTGAACCAGAACCAATACCAGTCTGAGATGAATCCATTTTTAAACAGGAGCCATCAATTTATTCTTGTATCTGAGGTCCATTTATGCACTGAACAATCTTTTGCTAGTAATGGGCCTACACTTTACTGGGCTTCATTACTGACAACTGTTGGTTTATGTCAGTCTACTTTCAATTAATATTCCTTAATTCTTTACTTTTAAAAAGTGTCATATTTTTAATTCACAGCACTACGGACAGTCTAAGCTGTTTAATGATGCAATGGACATTCTGAATATGGTTTTCACAGGCGTGTTCACTGTTGAAATGGTTTTGAAACTCATTGCATTCAAACCCAAGGTAAGTGATTAGACAGGATTTTGGTAGGTTATCACTAGATCAGTTATATAATCATAACATGAATTTCCCACTAGTTATATATTATTCAAATAAGAGAAGAACCTACATATTTTTCATGGTAAAATATCTGTGAAATCTTCATAGAAATGTTAATCTGATAGTGTGTGTGTATATATATATGCATCTACAGGAAATGAGATGTAGATATCAGAGAAAAAAATATTACTGAGTAATTGATGAGATCTGGAATATTTTTGAAGTCATGAAAAGGTCACTGTCTAACCCAGACAAATACTTTCCTGTTACAAGCACTACCAAACATAATGTACACAGGTACTAAATTATGATCACGATTGTTTAAAAAATACTGATAAGCTTAAAAAAATAAAATCTAACTGACGATAAAGAACTACATATGATTTTATTTTTTTGTATAAAATGCAGATATAGGGCCTGATTCTGCAAATATGCACACAAGTACTCTTTTAGTTTTCTGGGGTCACTCAGATGTAAAAGTGTTTGTAGACTGAGTCCGGAGTAGACATTTTGGTTTCCTTGCCTTAAAGGGACACTGTCAAACTAAACATTATGGCCAGATTTTTGAAAGGAGTCATTAAGGTCCTGAACCCATAGGTGCTGGAACTCATGTTGCTGGGAGTGCTGCCCCACCCTCTAACTTGAAGAGTTTCCATCATATACAGGGTTTATAATTTGGTTCAGTGGCTCTCAAGATCGCCAGTATACAAATTGTTCCAGCACCCCTGCCTGAACCTCCAAGGAGATACATGCAGATGTACCCTGAGCCCACATGAAGCCTCCTTGGCTTTAGTGGGGCTCCATGTGGAAGCAGAGGTCTACCTTCAGGCATCTCTGTGCTAGTCTGGGACCTAATTTGGATGCTTCCATTTTTTGGATGCCCCACTTGAGAAATTTTGGGCCTGGTTTTCAAACATTCTGAAAAATATCCCTTGCCTTCATTTGATGTTAGGCTCTGAATATCAGGCCCACTGTGTCAAGCTGAGCACGCAAAATTTTAGGCATCCAAAATTCTAGTTATCGCTTTTGAAAATGTTGGCCCATAAGTTCTTAAAAAGTTAATTCCCACTGATTCTAACAACACCTGGCAGGATTAAAACAGAAAGAAATGATAACAATCTAATTTGATTGTCATCATCTGTGTTGTTTCTTCACTTTTCACATTCCACCTGTGACAGTGAATGGGAACCAGAAAAAGAAATTAGACTAAATATTGCTGTCAGTTACAATGAAATCAGTATTTACTTTGATCCGTTTACACCAGCAGAAATAAGAGCAGAATTTGGCCCACTGACTATAAACAGAAAGTGAAACTGGCCAGTCTAGTTTTACTGACCTACCTCAACAGGATCTGGTATGTTTCATGTTCCATTTCCGGCTGGGGAATGTTTTTCATATTTTCAGTTCAAGCTAATGAAGCTAGAACCATCCCTAGTCTGATCATGGCTGATTAGGGTCCTGACTTTTTCTTGTGTAACCAAGACCTGGTATTCAGACCCAGAGTGTGAGGTTTTGGGTAACTGCTCATCTACACACCCACAGGGCTTTCTCTTGCAAGATTCTACAGGTTCTGCTTTAAATGTGTATGTATTTATTTATTTTAATTGTTATATCCCTAGTCTTATTCAAATACTAGCTGCTTCGCCACATTAAAATTAATATTATTGGAGGCCACAAGAGAGATAGTGAAGATATTTAGGCTGCAGTGCCATCATTATGCTGATTCTGTGTCCTGGCCCTCTTCTGTATGCTGATTGGCTACTGAGGTCTCTGCTAGTTTTAGTGGCCCAAAGTGCCTTTTACAATCTGTGCTTAGCGTGAAGATTGAGTCTTTCCCAAGCTTTTGTGATATCAAGACTGAGATTACTATAAAAGGCTCTACATAGGACTAGCCCTGAAGACAGGTCAGAAGTTTCAGCTAGTGCAAAATGCATTGGCCCTATGGTGGCAGTACATTACATCAGTGCTCTGTAGAGTGCATGAACTACCTGTTCACCTCTGGATGCTATTCAAGATGTTGATACTGATCTGTAAGACCTGTGCTGTTTGGGTTCTAACTCTGTGAGACTCTGCCTCTCCCCAAATGACGAGCTCTTGATGGTACATTATCACCATGGGTCTATATGTTTGAATAGCCGGGGCTGGAAGCAGGGGCATCATTTGCTATAGGGTAAGAGGTGCAGTTGCTCCCCAACCCCGAACTTTTCTTTATAGGTTCTATATACTCCGTTATGTCTTCCACTTTTTGCCACCCCCCTACCTCTCCAGACTTTGGATATGATCATTAGGAAAGCAAACTTTGCCCTCCCCAGAATGTTTCTGAAATGATCCCCTGGATGGAGGGAAGGTATTTTCAGGAGAGGGTCCTTATTTCCAGAATTCAGTTCCCCCATTGGTCCAGCAGAGCCCAAATTTGTTGACCAGCAGGGCATGGTGAAAGGACCATGAGTTTAGTCAGAGGTTTGCTGAGATCAATTAGGAAGCAGGGAACCTAGGGGGCAAAGGCATTAAATATCTTTAAGATGGCTCTTGTTATCAATTGGAGATTTTACCTTTGCTTTTTATTGTGAAGTGTCCTTTTTAAAGCTACTTATATAGCAGTATAGTATTGACTGTGTTTTTAATTGCTGTAAATGATTTGACAGGCTAGGAAATGGGTCAATGCCATTTATAAATCTAAGTATAAAAAAGACATTTTTTAAACTGGTAAAATCATGTTTATTAATATTTGGGTCTATAAATGCAAATTTTAAACCAAACCTACATTTTGGCTTGGGGCTGTTGTGTGGAGGTTGATTTCTGTTATGTTTATGTTGTAACTGGGTAATTTGACTTGATGTGGGGGAATTGACAGAACTGATTATGTATTTAGTCCTAGATTCTCAAAATTATTTAGGCAACTAACTCCCACTGAGTTCAGTGAGAGTCACAGGTCCTTAAATACCTTTGAGGATCCATGCCTTAGTGCTTCTTTAAAAGCTTTCAGGGGCATCGGCTAGACACTCCATTACTGTAGTGTATATAAATCCACATTAGTTAATTAATTAATTAAATAAATGTTGGGCCTAAGCTATTTGACAGTGTCCCTTCAGCATTTTGAGTCAAATACTGTAAAAGATATGGTCACCTATTCTAAGGCCCATTCAAACCTAATGGCGATTAAAATACACTGATATTCTGGGTACAATATTGTGGCATGTAAAATCAAGGTACTGCAGGCTGACTTTCAGTTCTGAAATATAGAAAATCTTCAATGAGTGTCAGATATTAAGGGCTTGATCTGGCAATGAGGAGCTGAGTGCCCTATACTTTCATTGACTGATTTGGGAATTGAGGGTATGTCTACACTGCAATTAGACATCTGCGGCTGATCTGTGCCAGCCGACTTGAGCTCATGGGGCTCAGGCTAAGGGTCTGTTTAACTGCAGTGTAGACGTTCAGGCTCAGGCTGTAGCCCAACCTCTGGTATCCTCCCACCTTGCAAGTTCCTAGAGCCCAGGCTCCAGCCCGAGCCCGAATGTCTGCACCGCAATTAAACAGCCACTTAGCCCAAACCTGAGTCATCTGGCACGGGCCAGCTATGGGCTTTTAACTGGAGTGTAGATGTACCCGGAGGGTGCTCAGTAGTTGGCAGAATTGGGCCCTAAGTTTTCAATTGTGCATTGTAACTACCAAAATATTTAGATAATAGATCAAAATGAAAATGTATTTTGTATTTAATTCTGTAACCTAGGTACTCCCCAGGAGTTGTTTTTACTTTGCAGCATTTGCTGAATAAAAGTTTGCAATGTCAGTTGAAAGGGGAGACTTGATTAAATCAAGTTATTCTTCATAAATGCCAAACTCAATTTGTCTAGTGTGCCTAGCACATTACAAAATAAAATATTTTTGTGAAATCTAAAGTAATACATCAGTAAATACTGTTTACACAGTTTTATGAAAGCCAACCATTATTTGAATTTGTAATGATTTTCCATGCTGTTTTACGTCAGATTTTTGTAAGAAAAAAGGAAAGATGGCTAGTAAGTGAATTGATCCTGAGTGATTGCAGTGGTGAAAACTACTAATTTGTGTGTTAATATTTATTTGCTGTGACTTGTCCATTTATACATTTCTCCCTTCTCCAAAATCATCTTTATCTTTTAGTTTTTTGTTTGCTTTTGCTTTACATATTATTTTGAACAATATTTGTCTATACTGATGGAAAAGATTTGATACAATAAGCATGTCTTAAGGTATTTTAGCAATATGGAATCAAAATGTGAATGTGTTATTTATGTGGCTTACATTGTAGCAATGTCTAGTAAAATAATATTTTCTATAGTGAAATTTACCCTTCTACAGAGACCGACACACACCACTATTATACACCACTTATGTTTATACACCACTTATGTCCTACACTTTTGGGAGGTGTAGTAGGGACAGATGGCATAGCGCATCAGGATTTTGGTTTTGTAGAGCATCTAACTGTTGCTTGTCTCGAGTTTGTTCTTTTTATATATAATTTTGCATCATTGTTTAAAAATCAGTGAAGATATTGATTTAAAAAAATAAGTAGGAGAAATTAGGAAAATAAAAGGATGAAAATAATGTTGTTAGAGCAGCTTCCCTGGCCATGTCTACGCTTACAAGATTACAGCAGTACCGACACACCGCTCATGTAGCCACATTATGCCGATGGGAGAGAGCTCTCCTAGAGAGGTAATAAAACAAGCTTAACAAGCAGCAGTAGCTATGTCAGTGGGACTCCCGCTGACATAGTGCTGTGCACAAAAGCACTTATGCCAGCAATATTAATGTCTCTAAGGGGGGTGTTTCTTCATATCCCTGGGTGGCAAAAGTTTTGCCAACATAAGTGCTAGTGTAGACATTACTCAGTATTGTCAAGGTAGTTTCCCACGATATCTAACAGAAACATTAGGAATGATTTGTTCATGGAAAGGGGTGGGGCAAGAGTGAACATAGGTTTGAGAACTGAATGTGATTGTTTGGGATGCTAAATACACCAATTTTCCTGTGTTGGAATTGATGGCCAACTACAGATAGCCAGTTAATGCAACACAAAGGGACAGGAGTGGTGACCAGAGTGACGCCCTTCCCCCACTTGCAATATGGAATAGCAATGATACTTATGTTCTTCCTTGGATGATTGATAGTTAAAAATAATATTTGTAAAGTGTTGTATAAGTGCAGATCATTGTTCAGCCAGACAATAGCAGAGATGGAAATAGAACTCCGCCTCTTGTGACTCCCAGCCCTGTGATCCTTGCCCTGCCTAGACCATTATACAGAGCTGTCTCCTTCCCGGGGAGCTCATTCAAAATTCTCAAGAGCAAACCTCCACATAAAAATAGATTTTTGTTTTCACATTTCAGAGTGAAAAATTTTCAACTGTAGAAGCTTGTCAAAAATATCTAAACTCCAGGAAGTGCCAAATCTTGAGAAACAAATTAGCAAAATTATATATAATTATATATCTCTCATTTTGCTTGGGTCTGCAATAAAGAAATATCTCTTATTATGTTATGATAGCAACTTAAATCTATTGATTTTTTTAAAAAAATCTTTACAGTAAATGGTGTGCTAATAAGAAAGGTGTATAGACATCAATTTTAGGTTAGCACTCTTGATAGCTTATCAATTTTGGTACGTTTATTTTTTTAAAATTGCACTAAAACCAAAAAGCTAATGCTTTTTAAAAATGCACTGTTACTATGAAAGCAAAATAGATGTTTTCCTAATATTTTAATTGACCCAGGATTCTATTTTATTGACATCAGTAGGAGATCCAGATTGTTTTAAGATTTCTCCAGAAGTGTATGTTGGTATCCACTCTAGATTCATTAGCAGAGATTAGCTAGTAAAACAGTCTTTGTATGAGAAAAATGAACACATATGGTCATCCCATAGGTTTAATTATATTGAAATCTGAGGAAATCGCAGTAGAGCATCTGGATTGCTTCAGTAACCAGATAAGACCCAAATATAATTATAAGAGAAAATTATAATACATCTGTATTTTCTGTAGAATCATATTCAACATCTGGATTTGTAATCAGTGTCTGGATTTAATCCCAGTTTAGCCAAGAGAAATACCTCAACAACATTTCTGTTAACTCCTTCTTTGTGCCAGCCAACCTGGTGTGAAGGACCCATAGGGCAGTGATGAATTGGTCCCTAAGTCATTCCTATTTTATGACCATTTGGTGCATGAGTAACATATATAGGCTATATTAATGGGATATATTTAAAGTCAGAAGGGGTCTGAGGAAGCAGAATTAAGTGATTTACATAAATCTACCTTTTTTGCAGTGTAGTATCTGCAGTTGCATCGTTAAGGATCTGCTCCTGTTCCTGTTGAAATCAAAAACAAACTCATTGATTTCAGTAGTGCAGGATCAGGCCCTAAATGCTAAGACATTTTGGGTAGGTCTACACAGCCGCTGGGAAGTTTGGTTCTGCTCGAGTTAATGTGCTAACAGGAATGGGCAGTGGCATGGGAGGTGACTCAGACTAGCTGCCGAGTCCATACTGGAGCTCAGCCAGGATTGTGCTCGGGCATCTAGCCTATGCTGTCACCTGTGCCACCACAGCCATATTGCTATTTTTTAGCATGGTAGCTCAAAAAGAGCTAGCATGTGTATGTCTATCCAAGCTAGTAATCATACCTCCCAGCTGCAGTGTAGACATTTGAGTTACTAAGCCCTAACTCTTTGCACTAAATGATTACTTTACCTCTATAGGACCAAATTCTACCGGTGATCTTCATGCACAAACTCATTTATCTGAATGGGAATTGAGGATGTGTAGTTAAGGGAAGCGTCTGACCCTTGTCACAGACTTTCATGAAGTCACAACACAAAGGAGGTCCCAACATGGATGGACCTATATCTCCAACATCAAAGTTATTTTGTTAGCATTTGTCAGGATGTGTAAGTCAGAATTGTTACAACACTGCTGAGAGTCTAATAAACAGAGTTTTATATAATGCCTATTTGCCACGTCGGTGCTTATAAGATGTGTGTGTGTATGTATACACATGTGTATCTATATTTGCTATATATATACTTATATGTATGTGTGAGTGTGTATATATATACATAGAAATATACTTTTCCTTCAGGAGGCAATATTGTTTGTTTTGTTTTCTCATTAGACCCCAGGTTTTGTTTTAAGTAATTTCTGTTTATGCAAAACTAAACAGAAGTATGCAAATATTTGACATTTCATGTGTAATCACAAAACATTTGCACCCTGCCTGCTCTGTTCAGGGCTATTTTAGTGATGCCTGGAATGCGTTTGACTCCCTCATCGTTATTGGCAGCATAGTAGACGTCATTCTCAGTGAAGCCGATGTGAGTATACCTCAGCACAATTCCCACAGTCCCCACTTCTTTCTCTGTCTCCCCACTATTTCCATCATCTGGACAAGTCACAGATTTTGATCCAACATTTCTAAACTTTGAATTTAAAAACAGGCCAGTCACAGCTGAGTTATGTTGATATGGGAAATAAATAGCCTTTTTCACTTCCAATTATCTCAAACAGAAAGATTGTATGTTGGTACATCACAGAAGTCTAGAATGTTTTTGTGTTATAACACTGTCCTTTTCTTCTCTTTTTCTGTTTGTGTTTTTCTCTTGCTCTCTTTCTGCTGAATGCTTGTCCTAACAGCACTATTTCACTGATGCATGGAACACTTTTGATGCCTTAATTGTTGTTGGTAGCATCGTTGATATTGCTATAACAGAAGTTAATGTAAGTAACAACTGTTCATGCACTAAATAGTAATTGCTGTCATCAATACAGAAAATGTAAACTTTTCCCTATAAATCCATTTTTTACATTCTGGAGTAAGAGACTAAAGTATTGATACAGATACAGATATAGCTATAACTATAGATAGATACATATATATATATATGTACTCACAGAGATAAAATAGTAAAACAATGAGTATTAATTTTTCTTTCTACATATATGCTGAATATATTTTAAATCATTTAATTTTTTTTTAATAAGGAAAAAAACAGGTCTTTGGTAACCCATTTCAGTTTGAAGCCCAGTAATTTTTGTGAGTAATTTGACCTAGTCCATCAGGCTTCTAATAGTGATCTTCAAGGCTCAGTGGTTCAATAAACCATATACTTTCAGGTGGGAATCCTAGGGTTTGCGAATGATCTAGGAATTCATGTCTCCCAGGCTGGTGGAATTAGGGTACTCTCAGCCGCTGAGAAAAAGCATAGTACTTACTGTTTTTTTTTGCTGTTAGTTTTTCCTCTTTCCTTCCTCCAGGAAATTGTTCTGGAGTTTCAGTGCAGTTTGAAAAGTTTGTGAATTCCATAGACTGGCCAAAATTTTGAGCCACAGGCTCTTGACAAACATTCTGGATGAGACTATTCGGGCAAGAGTGAGAGCTCTTCCCAAGGTCATGCAGGGCAGCAGATATAGAAAGTAAATGCTTTCTGTTTAGTTTGTATCACGCTTACTGGCATTACACCAAGCAAGATAAACTATGAGAAGAAATAAATTGAAAACTAACAAACTATGGCCCAGCTTCTAGCCAGCTCCTGAGGGGATGTGCAAGGGGAGGACAGGACACAAGGAGCTTCCACTACATACATACATCTCTTGTGCCCGTGTATCTCCTCCTTCCTAGTGTTTCAAGGGACATGAAGACGGGAGGGGAGAAGAGCGATGGAGGTTGCCCTAAATCAGAGTGGTTGTAGTGGAGAAACAATAATATGCAAAGTTTTAAGCTTCTTTGATTCTAGCCTATTTGGTAAGCACAGGAATACACGTTTAATAAAATGTATACATGTGTTGAAACCTGATATGGAAACAAATATGCTGCTTTATCAGGTTATAATATGTTTTTTAAAATGTCCAAACCAGCACACAGTAAGTATCTGCTAATTTGCACTAAGAACTTGAAATTCCTATGTGGATTAGACATTTTTGAAAATTAACAAATAAGAGAATAAACATGATCAAAATAATTTCAAGTTACTGTAGAATAAAATTCCATTCTTATTTGGTTTTGACAAGTCTAGAATATTTTGAATTATATACAGTATAAAAGCTGCTCATTACCCTGCCTAGTGCTACACAGGGGGGTATGGGAACAATGGTGATGATGCAGAAGCCAGAAAGAACACAGTTTGACTTTCAGATTTCATGCAGAGTTTGCACAGCTGGCAGTTAAGGGAAAGAAATCTTTTTACTAGTGGACTGAGTAAATCTGAGTGGGATGGTCACATGGGACAGTGAACATGGAACCCCCATTATTCTGTTTTTACAGAGACACTTCTAAAAGGATAATTGCACTTCATTGGCTAGATTTTCAAAAGCAGCCTATACATTTGTGTGCCCAAAATTATCTGTCATGGTTTTTCGAGGCCCAAGTTTTTTGATGCCCCAAACTTGGACTTCCAAGTTCAGCTCAAGTAATTATTCATTATCCAGCTTGCATGCACTAATGTTGTTTTGTATGGGGAAGTATGACTTTTGGGGCATACAGAAATGTGGCCACCTAAAATTGCTTTCCCCCAAAGCTACAAAATGTAGTCACATATGAAGGGGTAGTAAAAATAGTATACGGGATATAATTATGATAGTCTGCAGTTAACACTATGTTGACAGTGGTTTATCTGACAGCATTACTTGTTAGTATAACTGATTACTGCTAAGCTTTCATCTGTGATAAACTCTATGACTTTGTACTAATTCACATATTTGTCTTGAAAATTGTCTAGAGATAAAGCTGGTGATCTCTAGTTCAGTGCATGTGCTGTATTTTGTGTTTAGATTTAAAGTGTGAGCACTTTCATTTCTGAGCATTTCATGCCTTCTCGCTATAGAAAAGGCTCATTGTTGGTGCCTTCTACTACTGCACAACAGACTCTTTTTTCATCTGTTTTTACTCTGTATCACCTTTAGTGCGCTTAATTTGTTTGTGAAAGCGTGGATATCTTGTAGTTGGTTTCTAGGTTTGATTTCCCATTTCCAACATGAAATATTAGTTACTGTAGACTCTCTCTAAAAATGCTCGGCTTTTATATGGCTACTGTTTGTGATTCTAGTGAGTATTCCTACTTTGTTAGTCTCTTACAACTGATGAAAACTTTTAAAATTAGAATCTTATATTTTCAAAATCCCTTTATTAACATTTTTCAATGGCATCTTCAAACGTGTTATGTACAACACTGTTTTTTCCCCCTAACAGTGATAGAAAATGGATTGATATTGGGATATCTGTAGCACCGCAAGGATGTTATTAAGGCCTTCTCTTTGAAATTTCAGGCACCATTGTAGCTGCACCCTCACAAATATCAAGTATAGACACTATTTACACCAGTGTAGTTTAAAATACTTGTAAATTGCACCAGTGCAAACTGTTTTGCAACAGTGTAAATCATATCTACGTAAAGGGTTTGCACTGGTGCAGCTACACTAGTGGGTTAAATCTCAGTGTCAAGAAGGTCTTCGAAGTCTCGCCAACGCATAGGGATGTTCAGACCAACAGCTGAACATTTCTACATATTTCCACATAGAAATTGCCTCATTCTGTGAAAACAACAGGGCTATATTCTGATTTTACATGAGTGTAATCCAGAATAACTCCAAGGGTCAATGGGATTACTTCAGATTTACATTAGTGTGAGATCTGTACCTCACTCAACTTGTTCAAGTGAGTGGGTTGGACTTTTCATTAAAGTGTCATACTGATGGTAGTATGAGATCTAGTAAAATACATCTTATCTTTTTAATTTGTTATTTTATAAGATATGTTTATTTCAAAGTTTTATAATAATATATATGATGCCTGAAGATTGACTCTTGTGGTCCTGTAACCTCTCTTTCATAGTGGGTCCAGGAGAGGATTTTGCTATGTAGTCATATCAGATATTGAATGCTTTCGACTCCCATGCAAGTCAGGGTGAGTTCAGGGTGCTTAGAACCTCACAAGAGTGCTTAGCACTCTGCAGGATCAAGCCCATGACCAGGAACCACATGTGTTCCTTGACACATTTTATGATATAGATAACCTCAGAGCAAAATATATACACAGTTTGCAGTTGTTGTTTCTTTTAGTTAATCTGTTATTTAATCTCCCTAACCACTGCCAATATTTCTTTTCTGCCACCTAATTGGTTCTCATGTTCATTTTATTTTTAGAAATTTTTAGAGGCAAGTATATATTAATAAATATATATATACGGTATAGCAATTTAAATAATAAAAGCACTACTAAAACCATATAATATTTTTTATTTCTTTGTTCACATTTTGTTTTCCAGAGTTTCCAGTGACACACAAGATCTTGCTTGGTCATCTAAATTGTTCCTTCTAAATAAAAAAAATATTAAAAAATCAGAGAATGGTGACTGTGAGTCATGAAATGTGATTGCTGCAGTCTGGGATTTGAACATATGTAACTTAACCACAAGACAATCAAAGATAAATATGTCTGAAATGTAATTACAGAACACATTTGGAGCTTGTGGTTACAGAAAGGTTATTTTATATTTTGCATTTGTCACTTGAGAAACAGTTTGGATGACCATCAGTGGGTGACTCAGAACATGTTCACATTGTGTTGTACACTGGTAGATTGTCTACAAGAGCTTCACATTCACATGCTTTTTACTTTTTCATCATTAACATTTGATTGTTCATAAGCTGCTAAAATGTCAAAAAAATATGGACGGTTCGCTTTCCTGGTCTCAAGTGTCTCTCTTTTATTTAGTCCCAATGGTACTATTCCCATGCTTAAAGTTAAGCACATCTTTAGTGCTTTGCTGAAACAGGACCTAAGGTGACAGTACCAATAATCTTGGCTCTTGCTTCCCCAGTAAAACCATTCAAATTCGACTCACCTCGTCTAAAATATTGCAAGTCTTACTTATGTTTATTTATGGATTCATAGATTCTAAGGACAGCAGGGAGGGACCATTGTGATACTCTAGTCTGACCTCCTCTATAACACAGGCCATAGAACTTCCCCACAATAGTTCCAATTGGAATTATTTTGGGGAAGTCCTTTGGCTTATATTATACAGGAGGTCAGACTATATGATCACATTGGTCCCTGCTGGCCTTGGAATTTATGAGTCTGTAAATGAACATAGGTGAGACTTGTAAAATGTTCTAATCTACCATTGCACATCAGTGGGCCAGGGCGGTAGGACAGGACAGGAAGATCCCACATAGAAAAATAACTTGGCCAGTCTGTCCCATGGGCATAAAGAAATACCACTTTAGCATTCCAGGGCTATAAATAGTATAATATTGACTTACAAATAATTTTCAGTCTAAATTTATGGTTGCAAATCAAGCAAAACAAAGAAGGGATCTTTAGGTCCTCATTTGGGTTGTAGTTCACCTGCACTGATTTTTCACTGGTGGCAAAAGTTCCATTGACTTCAGTGAGGTCAGGATTTCACCTTTTGACTTCACCAGAGTTACTCTTCCTTTACACCAGTGTGAGATCAGAATCAGGCCTTTATTTTTTATTTACTCATTTTTACATATGCAGATGCATTGGTAACTGTACTAAAAAAACATGTTAGCACATGCAGACTATGAGGCTAGATTGTGAACCGTTTGCTGACGCTGGGGAGCAGTTACTCATAGGAATAGTCTAACTGAACTAAATGAGACTGCCTGTGAAGTAAGCTACTACTTTGCATGACTAACAGTGGCAGAATCTGGCCCTAGAGAGTCACTGTCACAACCAGGTATTTGCATGTATTCATTTGCAGTTGGTTTTGTGAATGCATTTACTGTTTGTGCATATTTTGCTGGATCAGCTTAAGCCTTGTTTGCAAATTTATCTTTTTATGTCTAAGAATAGTTCAGAAAACTGTGCTTTTATATAGAGCTTTCCATCTAAGGACATCAAAGCACATTGCAATAATTAATCCACACACTACCCCTAAAATATTAGTTTTTTTCTGAGTTATCTTCATGGAGGTGTTAAGTTATAACAATTGAGTTACTTTAGCAGGATGACTCATAATATAAGGTAACTCTGACCATGTGAACATAAGGGTCCACGGGGATGGATCCCTTTCCAAAATCAGGGCCTTAGTTAGTATTACTAAATAAGGGACAGTCATTTTGTAACCTGGTCAATTCACACTTATTTCAATGGGTACGATATAAATGCAACATTTAAAATATAATCTTATAGTACTAAATGCATGTATTTTAGAGGGAAAATAATTATTTCCCATGCCCATATTAGATTTCCCTCTACATAAATATATCCTTCCAAATGTTTACTGAGCAATATATATGTAAGCACTTCATTGGTTTTTGAATTAGGATCTTATGAAAAAAATCAACAGCCACATTTGAATCACTGCCTTTATGCTCTTAAAAAACATTATTGTGTCCTTCATGTTTTTAAAGATATTTTGACAACTTGGATGCTTTTTTAAACTATGTTCTTGTCATCATATATTTGTATCTCAGATGTGTCCTGCTGCATCATATCAATAAATTACTGCATCACACCCTGGCATAATGTAGTGCCCTTTGGTACACTTCTATAACAGGAAGCATTTGATCTACACTGTCTATTCATATCTACTGTCTCATATCACATGTGTACATCTGTATATTTTAAATTTTTATCACAGAACTGCAGTTTGCTTCAAATGCATGATGCAATCAGTTTTGCATTGTTTACAGTTTGATATAGTGTATCTTAAAAGATATACATTTCTAAAGTCAGGAGGTTTATTTGTCACTTTACTTTCACTGCAGGGTGAGAGACGTCAGAGGAGTTATTATTGAGATAATAACTGAAGTAATTGAGAGATATATTTACCTCTTTGTATGCAACAACAAAAATATGGCTTTAGATTGTTAGCAGGTTGTGAATAGTTGGATCAGGAAGTGTAAGGGAAAGGTTTGTTCTCAGTTAATCTTAAAGAAAACTGCTAACTTGGCCTGTGAGTCACCAGAACATAAGAATGGCCAGGCAATTAAAATACTATTAACCACATGTTATTAAAACACTATTAATAAGCATGGACTTTATCACGTGCTGAAAATTGAACATGTTGAAATGTTTTGATGAATTAGGCTTTTGGTGTAGTTGGAGCATGGCTGAGAGAAAAGATAGAAACATTAGGCCAAACTCTGACCTTATGCATACCTGGCCACCCCGTTATGTGCAGTGAGGCAATCAAGGAAGGCAGAAGGCAGAATTTGGGTCAGTAATTGTGAGTGTGCCTTATCCCATAGCTTTATTCCCAAGACAAATATTGATACATTGAGTGACAAACCAAATCTCAAATCACGTCATTGTAATCTGATACAAAAGGTGATTTCAAATACAAACCCCCACCAGATTGGGCAGACATACGCCAGTCAATGCTCAGTGTGGTTGGATGCCTGTAATATACCCTTTTCATCAGAGGAGTTGAGGCAGAAGGTTTCAACAGGCTGCCTACAGGAAGTAGTTCTTCAAACTCACACCTTTGTCAACATGCAAGGTCAAAAAGAGCCCTCTCTGCCCAACCCCAAAACCTTAATTATAACCTCATACTTGTACCACAAACACATAACATGCCACCTGCTTAGTCTGTTCACATATATAAACAGTGAGTATTAGTTAATGTTGCAGAGATTGTAATTAAGATTTTTTATTAGGGTGATTATCAGCAGGAGGTGGAAGGAAGTTCTTTTGTGAAGATGCACTGACTCATTGTCAGTAGAAACATGCTGTGTGGACATTTAGGCTACAGTTAAGAGATGTTCCACACCTTGACATTCCTTGCTTTTAAAGGTTTGCAATGGATGTATATTACCCTTAACCACATTCATCCCTTTTAAATGAAGTTTTTTCTTCTCAGTGTGTATGTGTGTACTCTATGAATTATCACACAGTTACATTCATTACAGTCATTCATTTTAGTAGACACCTAGATACTACCCTGACAGATGTGTTATAAATGCCACAGAGAGAGAGAGAGAGAGATTAGATAAAAAGAGTCTGATTTTAAAGCTTTGGTATTGAAAGTGCCTCTCCTGTAATGGACAAATGTTGAATGTTTTTGGCCTCTAGAGAAAAAAATAACACTACGTCAGAAATATGTTTTCATTTTTGGTTTTTAATGCCAAGCCCTATACTAGTTATTATTTTACTGTATGTCATTTTAAGGAGGATGTTTTCTTTTCTTATTCCTGGCCTGCTCTCACCAGTATCTATAATTCATAATCCCTTGTCTATGACATCATAACCCTCTCCAGCAGTTGCAGATTAGCTGTCACAAATAAAGGATTAAGACTACTTAGACTAAGGAAGCTGGGGGAAGAGATGAATTATGAGAGGAGAATGTGCGTGTACACAAATGTCCTTTAGATAGGAAAACAAACAGAGGGATTTTACACTCGTCTTCTCTTGAGCACCCGCAGTGGTACTATTCACATACAAATTTGGTAATCTAGTCTTTGTCTTGCTGTTCGGGAATAGGAATTAAGTACTTATTAAATCATAACACACGGAAAAGATGGAGCTCAAGCCTGCTATCCAATACATTGGTCATCCTTGTCCTGGACAGTCTCTTTTATAATTACTATCTTAACTCCCACTCTTTAGATGTGTAAAGAGATCTTGTCACAGCTGGCAAACACAAAATATTACCCACTTTCTCTGATGTTGTTTTGAGCTTGCCTCCCACCAGCAGAAGTTTGTCCAGTAATAGATACTACCTGACCCACTTTGTGTCTCCAATATGCCAGGACCAACACAGCTACAACAACACTGTATACAAGGAAGATTTTCTAATTTTGGACCAGATCTTCAACTGGTGTAAATCTTCCTAGCTCCATGGCCCTTTATTTTTAAGAGGTTCAGAAAAAGAATTGTTATTTCTGTAGAAAATAACAAGTGCACCAATATTTTGACAAGCTGTGTGTCTGTATGTAGATCTGTGGCTGATCTAAGTAGGTCACTATGTAAATGATTTATCTTGAGGGTTCTTTTTTATACATATTCAGTGAGTTTCCTATGCAGCAATGATCTGATATCATTGTTCTTTCTTTTAACCTCTCTGTGTGTTTTGTACAAATGCTTACAGAGCACAGGCACTGTATCTGATTTACAAGGTGCTGTTCATGGTGTTGTCTGCTCATATTTCTGAGGACAGGACCTAGCCCTTAGTTAGCATTAGTGCAGTGCTTAGGAATTGGGTAGTATCCTTTTAAATAGCTTTTAATGCCTTTAGTATGCCTTACTGTTTTCTGTGTTTCAGAAACTACTAGAACCCAGCCACAGCAGCAATGTATATAGTTAGATAGGATTTGCAGGTTGTATATAGTTAGAAAACATGGTTATTTTGATTCCACGGTCCCCTTATGGTCCCTTCATAGTACCTATGTTGTCTAAAAAGCAAAAGACACAACATTTAGACTCTTAATATTACTAGTAATGATCTGGCTGTAATGGGCTCTCATATTTTGGTGTTTGTTTTGCACAGCTGCAGTGGAGTTGCATTGGCTAAGTGCTGGAGCGCGGGCAGTGTTTTCAGAATCAGCATGGAAGCCCAGAGCCTACACATGTATTATTCTGCCAGGGATCTGTAGGTTCCGAGTGTGAAACCCTATGTTCATTCCTAGGAAGTGCTAACTCTGCCTACTCTGTCCTCATCATCACTTCATTCTGATGGAACCATCTGGGGAAAACTCTTCAAGGAGAACCTTGGAGTGGTTTTCTACCTCCCTTTCCTCCTCCCATGAGTAGAGGAAGCCTAGAATTTGGGCCACAATTGTCAAATATGTATAAAATTCCAGGTGGGGTGTTGGGGGTGGGGGAAGCAATCTTCTCTATAGGATGGAGCATATGGTACACACAGACACACCTGTTGTGCAGAGATTCCCCAGAAGAGACTGTGTGCCTGAAGTACAGTCTCCCCAGTGTTCCTCCTGGGATAAAGCTGCTTGGGGCAGAGATGTAAATGCCACAGACTGGACCAACATACATTTATTATTTTAACCAAAATATTTTCATGAGTGAAGAGCTGCTTTTCTTTCCATGTTAAACTGATAAGGAGAGCCTTCTGTGGGCAGCGCAAACGGTCACCTTAGTAAGAATGACTCTATCAGGGAAAATGGTGTCAAACTGTTGTGCAATCATGTGGCAAAACAACAGGAGGAGCAGGTAGATATAAAGTCCTCTACATTTTGAGCTGGAGGTATAATGCCCAGCTCAGGAAGGCATATTTGTGCTAGCTCTGACCTAGCAGTGTGCTAGAAATAGTAGTGGAGCTGCAGTGGGATGAGCGACAGGAGGGGCTAGCTGCCCCACATGTAAATTATTAGATCTATGATGGATAGTTTTTAGACTTTGAAATTCTAACAGACTTATTTAACAATCAAACTCAAAACATGCCTGGATAGGAATAAAAGAGAAATTGGCAATGACAAAGCTTGCAGCAAAGGCGTGTTCCTAACAATGTCAACTGCATTAAAAATGTTTGTTTCTCTCTCTAGCAAAGTAGTATCTGTTTCTGTTAAGCGCTGCAGAGAAAAATGTTGAGCAAAGAATAGTTAAGTTAAATAATTCAGTGAGTCACTTCACTTTAAGAAACTCCTGATGTGATATTATCAATACCCAGTGATTAGAACATGGTTGGACAACCAGTGAAGGATGAATTAAACCTAAAAAAATTGCTCATCAGCAAAGGCACTTTGAGATGATGTGTTAACACAGAAGTCTTTGTCTCCAGTTTCACTTATTGTTTATATCTACAATTTGAAACATCCTGTTCCCACTGAAGACAGTGGCAAAACTCACGCTGGCTTGCATGGAAGCAGAGTTAGGTCCTATTTTGTATTTAGTTTACAGTGACTCCATTTAGCTTTTTGATAGTAAGCTTGTAGTATTTGATTTTATTCAACCAGTAATGTCATAGGAAATGTTAAGAAGTATTTTGTAATAAGGATAACCATGTTTATCCAAGAAGTATGTACTTTACAAACAAAAATTGTTAATTTACATTTAGAAATTCAGAATGTCCTTCCTCCTATTTATGGTGAAGTTGAACTAATTTTTTTTATCTTTTGTTTGATTTTAATATATAATGTTCTTAATTTTTTAAAGCCAAAGCCAACTGAAACTGTCACCACTGATGAGTCTGGGGTAAGATTAGTAAACTGACCCCAGTGGTTGTACCTCTACTTGAGTTTATTCTTTTTACCATGCCTATTTTTCCCACCAATTTTTCTGTATTTTTCATAATTGTCCTACGAGCAAGGTGTATGCAGTGGTTTGCATTCGTTGTCAGTGTACTATTGAACTCTACTACAAATGAACCCAACATGGTCCTATTAACAAACTAGGAAACTTGGAAATGCATGTGATGTGTGAAGCATTTCTACAGATCCTGTGTTCTTCGCATGTATTTTTTCCTTTCATATCATGCTTATAAAGATGAAAAGACCCTAAAGTACATTTTCAAATCTTACCTCTTTCACCATTGCGTTTGTTGTTGTTTTTCTGAAAGTGTTGCATGTTCTGCTTTTTACTTGGTTTCACTTCTCCGTGATACCCTTCAGAACTCTGAAGACAGCGCTAGAATCTCCATCACTTTTTTCCGTCTCTTCCGAGTGATGCGATTGGTGAAGCTTCTCAGCAGGGGTGAAGGAATCAGAACATTGTTGTGGACATTTATTAAGTCATTTCAGGTGAGCATGATAATGTTAAATCTGCCTTTTAATTACAAATAAATCAAATTTAATTTTTATGGCTCAGGATGCAAGTAGCAAAATATTACTCTAGTAATTATATGTTACCTCTCATTACATGGAATTTAAAGTATATGGGATGAAATCCTGGCCCCACTGAAGTCAATAAAAGCTTTGCTATTGACTTCAGTGCAGCCAGGATTTTACCCTTAGTCTTGTAATCTTAGTTTTTACAATGAGATCTATAAGGATCAGAGTACTTATTCTAGAAGTGACTTTGTAATTCTAAAAATGGCTTTTCATACAATTGCACAATAGGTTATGTATGACATATTTATGTAGACTATGTTCACCTACAGCATACATAACTAAAGATAGATGCTTACTAGTGCTTGTTGGGATCAAAAATTCTCAGAGGGATATGAACATGTCTTCAAATGCTTTAATTTTGTGATTATGTAAATGAGGTATTTACCTCTTTAACAGATAGATGTCTAAGGTCCTGAAACTGCAAACACTTATGCACATGAAATCAGTCGAACTACTGGCATGTATAATATTAAGTGTTTATGTTTTTGGAGAATCTGGAGCTAACTGTAGTTAAAATAAAATAGAACTGATGTTTTGAAATAAAGAAATATCTTTCTGGCAGAAATAATCTGAAATATCTATTATTTGGTTGTAATATGCTGGTTCTGAAGAGTGGAATTGCCATCCATGCCACAGAAGTGCATATATTACATGTCAGTTCAGATTCTGCCCCCTCCTGTGGCTACTCTACATTGCTTAGACAGAGCAAAGTGGCCTAATCTGTCTCTAAGGAACTAGCTGAGAGTTCCCCTAGCATAGGGTAGCTCTCACCTTGAGTAAACTCCCTCTTCCACCCCAGCATAGGGGTGTATCTTGGGGGAGGGCATGTTATGGTTGGGAGGGCTTTTGCCAGCAGGAGAGATTCTGGCAAAATCTCTATAAATGGGCTATAAACTCTAAAAATGTCCCCATTGTACATGGAAGAGTATTAAGTGATTTGAGCTCTTTTCCGACATTTTAATAATTTGTACAAAAACTAAAATCTTGGATAAATCTGTATAGAAGGGCTAAATTTTTTTTTTTAAAAAAAAAGCTCCATAAATTAAAATTATTAAAAAATAATAAATTTATTTGGACATAAGCTTTCATGGGCTAGAACCCACTATTGAAGTGGGTTCTAGCCCACGAAAGCTTATGCCCAATAAATTTGTTATTCTCTAAGGTGCCACAAGGACTCCTCATTGTTTTTGCTGATATAGACTAACACGGCTACCCCTCTGAAACCTAAAAATTAATAGAAGGCTTTTCCCATTGTTTTAGGCTCTGCCATATGTTGCTCTTCTGATAGCTATGCTGTTTTTCATCTATGCTGTTATTGGAATGCAGGTAATTATGAGTAATTTGCCCCTGAAAATGAGTATGTTGCCATATTCCTGCTGATGGACTGTTCTTTCCCATGACACTGGGGTTTTGCCCATGCTAATAAAGACATTAGGCTAGATCTGTGTGCTAGAATGATCCCCATGTAAATTCCTGTGTCCCCAAAGGGTATAAGAGTTTGGCACAGCCCAGGAAAGAGGGAAGTCTCCACAGTTAGGCTGGGGTGAGGAACATCCTATATGGAGTGGCTTTCCTTTCTAATTCTCCCCTTTTCCCCATCATTCACCAGAATGGGACAGATGCCCTTATGATTTTTAATCTGACATTATGCATATAGAGCATAATAATATTAATCTTCCTAAAATAGGTAGGATAATGGTCTCTAATATACTGTAATATCACATACATATATAATACAATATAATATAATATCTGAAATACTGTATTGGGAAAGGAAGGCTGGTCAAGTGGTCAAGCACTGGGCTTGAACTCAGGAGTTCTCGATTCAATTCCCTGTGCTGCCACTGACTGACTATATGACTTTGGGCAAATTTCTTAAACTCTCTGTGCCTCAGTTCCCTGCTCTGTGTCTGTCTTGTCTATTTAGATTGCACAGTCTTTAATAGAGGGATTATATTTTACTATGAGTATATGCAACACTAAGCACAAATGGGATCTTAATCTCAGTTGTGACCACTAGGTGCTAGTGTAATATAAATAATAAAGATAACATAATCTGACCCAGCACACAGGAGGATGCATAAAATGTGTAATAATAGATTCAGTGATGTTGCACCAAATATTTAAATATCTATTCATGCAATATTTACTGCATGTTGTCAGATTTGCATTATTACCATGGAAGAAGTGAAGAAATCAGACGAAAAGCAATTATCATATTTGTAAAACTGTTTTTCACACATAGAGATGCTAATTTAAACTGCTGGATTATGGCCACTGTTCATTTAGACAAAATTATGTAGAATGGAATCAAAAATAATATTGGATCCCGACTTCTGCTTGCAGGTATTTGGTAAAGTTGCCATGAGGGACAATAACCAAATTAACAGAAACAACAATTTTCAGACTTTTCCCCAAGCAGTCCTGCTTTTGTTCAGGTAAATATATTTTAATCTTTGCTTTTATTAGCGCCTACGGGTTCTTAAACTGACATTTGGAAGACTCTTCTAGCTTGTGTAATGTCAGTTTGCTTAAAATCTGTTTGAAAGTTACAAGTAATTTAGTGTGACGGTATGTAATCCTTTCTGCCATACTTTCTACTGTTCACTGGCACAGAATAGTCTTAAGAGTGTACAAGGTGTACAGAAGAATAACCTAAAGTCACTCAGTCTGTTAAGAGAGCTACCATGAATAATATCTAATGGGAAATGTATTGTAATTTTCTTGATGCATTAAGGGCTGGAATATACCTGTCCCAAGCCTGAATGTGCAAGGGATAGAGAGGGTGAAAGGAGACTTGGCCTCCATTGGGCCCCTCATACACAGGGGCCAAGCACAGTGGGGACATGATGACTTCACTTGCTGTGATCCACTGTTGTGACTAGCCTCTGCTAAGGGTAAGGGGACTGCGTGCTGAATCCTCTTTTACAGTGTCAATGCAGCTGTGTTTGACAGGAACACCAGGGGGATTGAGTATCCCTAAAACGGAATGCCTTCTGTGGGGATCCAGTTCTGCACTACTCCAATGTAGGACTGTCGCTTCATGCCACAATTTCACCCTAAGGATTTTGATCACAAAAAAGTCAACAAAAGATTTTTCAATATGTTGGATGTACTCAAGTACTGATATTTCCATGGTGTTACCTAATTAACTTTGAACAATGAAGGTCCTTTGTTATCTTATCTTATCAAGAGATAAGGAACATCCAAATTATTAGATAAAAATGTCATGTGGCAGTAGTTCAGATACAATATCTAATGTGACATTTCCTGATCAAACGCTGTTTGCTAAAATGCTTCAGACAATAAGAGGAACCTTCTTTCTGTTTTAATTCAAATTGCTTAAAAAATTGAGGACCAAGTCAAGACCTCAAGTGAGGTGAAGGGTCCCAAGTTTATTTGTGCTAATCTACAATCTGCACTGGAAATCACCAGCCACAAGTCATGCCAATTAACTCAGTGAAGCCCAGAACCACACTTGCCAGGAGGGAAATGAAAAACACCACAAAGCAGTTTGGCAGTTCTGTATTGTGGGAAAAAATCCCTCAGAACCCATGTCAGGATTCCTTCCCCACTCTGAACTCTAGGGTACAGATGTGGGGACTCACATGAAAGACCCCCTAAGCTTATTTTTATCAGTTTAGGTTAAAAACTTCCCCAAGGTACAAACTTTGCCTTGGCCTTGAACAGTATGCTGCCACCACCAAGCATTTTAAACAAAGAACAGGGAAAGAGCCCACTTGGAGACATCTTTCCCCAAAATATCCCCCCAAGCCCTACACCCCCTTTCCTGGGGAAGGCTTGATAATAATCCTCACCAATTTGTACAGGTGAACACAGACCCAAACCCTTGGATCTTAAGAATAATGAAAACTCAATCAGGTTCCTAAAATAAGAATTTTATTTAAAGAAAAGGTAAAAGAATCACCTCTGTAAAATCAGGATGGAAAATACTTCACAGGGTATTCAGATTCAAAACACAGAGGATTCCCCCTCTGGGCAAAACCTTAAAGTTACAGAAAACGGGAATAAACCTCCCTCTTAACACAGGCAAAATTCACATAAAACAAAAGATAAACTAATCCGCCTTGCCTGGCTTACCTATACTGGTTGCAATATTGGAGACTTGGATTAGGATGGGTTGGAGAAGATGGATTTCTGTCTGGCCTCTCTCAGTCCCAAGAGAGAACAAACATGTAAACAAAGAGCACAAACAAAAGCCTTTCCCCCCCAAGATTTGAAAGTATCTTGTTCCCTTATTGGTCCTTTGGGTCAGGTGCCAGCCAGGTTAGCTGAGCTTCTTAACCTTTTACAGGTAACAGGATGTTGCCTCTGGGCAGGAGGGATTTTATAGCACTGTATACAGAAAGGTGGTTACCCTTCGCTTTATATTTATGACAACCCACAAGGGTGATTGGCCACCCTCGTGACAAATCATCTAAAGCAGAGGTTTACAAACTCTGGGACATCCCCCATAGGGGGCACTGAGGAACGTTCAAGGGGGCAAGAGGTGATGTTAGGCAGCTCGGGTTTCAGCTCTGCATGGTGGGGCTCAGGAGGGAGCACCACCTCCACCCCCGATTCACCTCAGTGGGGCACCCAGCCTATGGGTCAGTGTCAACATCCACCGCAGCTGTGCCGATTTACACTGCCAGCAGCCTCCATGCCCAGCGCTGGCTCTGCCCTCGGAGACTGTTGCATGTGCCTTCCCCCACCCTGAAAACCCAAGTTGCATGGGGCAGGAGGTATTGTGTCTATTTTTCTCTGGGTTGTGGCGGTGCTCAGCTCAAAATCTGTAATTGTAATTCAAAGCGGGGGCTCAGCTCAAAAAGTTTGAAAACTGCTGATCTAAAGGGAGGTGAAAGGAAAGCTGGAAAAGGGTGTCTCACACTGGCAGCCCAAGCCTGCGAAGCCACTTCTGAACCCCAGCTAGGAGTGAGTGGATCCAGATTGATGTACTGCTTGAGGACTCTAATGGCAATGGGATGGGTAGGCACAAAAGTGTACCCCCTTGTCAGCATGCAACTCCCCCCTCAACAAAGTGTGGCTCTGTCCTCACCTGAATAAATTGGGTGAAGACAAGAAGGATGTTCCCCTCACCTGCAAGCCCTTTAACCCAAAGTGGGTATCTCAGTTGCTGTCTGGCCCCATCAAAGCCACACTCAGGTTAGCAAATTTGGGCAAATAACAATAACAATTGTTAACACATTTATGTTACTCGAAATTCAACAGATCCATGGGATGGTGGTTTTAGTCTCCTTTTGCACTATTAAATAATAGAAAATCTTTGCTAATCTAATACATTTATCCAAATATTCTATTTTTCACCTTTCCATTTATATTGTAACACTTTTGACCTCTATGGGTTATTAACCAAGCTTTGGTCTCTGTTCTGACTTAATTTTTTCATCTCTTTTATTTACCCCATGTACTTTTGAGGTTACAGATGTGCTACAGCACACTAAAAGGGAGCAGGGTGGCCTCAGTTACAGCCATGCAACCCCCCCCCCCCCAGGTATTGATTGGGATTCCATTGGTATAAGTGAATGGAGAATATGATCCATCAAGAAAACAACATATTTTAAAGCAAATTACCAACAGATGGGCATTTTGGTAGGCCTGCCATAAATAAACCACGTTTACAGGCATAAATCAAAAAATGTACTCACAAACAAATTACTTGGCATGCAGGTACTTTAGGCACAGTCAGTTACCTTTATGCACTTTGCACACACAAATATGTGTTTGCCTCCTCCCCCTTTGGAAAATGTTAATCGGCTATAATAAGAGTATGTATAATGAACACTGTATATGGTGTCCTGCCAGAAAGAGTCAGCTTCTTCCAGCCTTATCCTCTGTCTCCTCATTCAGGGTGCTTCTCTTCTGCCAATCCTGAACACTAAAGTACAACAAACTCCTTCACCACAGTAGTATGTATGGAGAGAAGCAAGTGACACATTAGAAACAAAAATAACCGAACGAGGGGTCCACTCCTACAAACTCAGCTTGGCATAGTGCTTCCAACTATAAGTATGTCCCTTCAGACTTCAGTGAGACTACTCAAGGTAGTCAGCCTTTAGGTTGACCAGTTCCTATCCACCACACCAGTCCCTCAAAGGTTCTGGAACTCATGTTGCTTATAGATAGAGATGATCAATTTTCCCTCAAAAACCAAGTGTTCTACTTCAGTCCTCCCATAACTGTCCCTGTAGGGGCAGTTCTATGGACCACTAGTAGGTGGGTCACACAGTTGCCTCTTGTTTACCCTAGGGACCTCTTGGGTTCAGAAACCTGACTTCTGGGGAGGAACAGCCAAACAGCACGGGCTTCCAAATTTGTATACAGTATTTCATTAACTAAACTAAATAACTAAGCAAAAGCATAAAATACATATGGAAAAAAAAGTGGGTTAGTATCAAATTAATCTAATTATCAGGTTGATTCAATTATAGCTAATAAACCAATAATTGCTCAGAAGCACTATGTAATGATTTGTAATGGCAGCAACGCTTAGCCTCAAAAGGAAGAGGATATTATAGAACTCAGTCCCAGCCTCATGAGCTATTTCAGTTCCAGCCAAAGAGGGTCGGATCCCTGCTGGGTTGAAGCTAATGGGAAGACCACAGCTTTGATGTTGATTAAGACACCTGCCGACATTACCAGTGGTTAGGTGATAGCCAATCTCTTCTATCTCCTCCAACTCCAATACAGGGACACCATGAAACAGTCCAGTACAACTCAAGATGACACAGCTTATTGCATTTCATATTCAAATGACAAATTTAGGTGAAAATAACAATTTTTCAGGATTTAACATGCAACTCCTAACCCACAACATATATTTCTGTGTGATCTTTTAGGGTATTTTCAACTCTTTTAGCTGCAGGTGTGATTCCCAGCTCAAGCTAGCATGCTAAAAATAGACTGTAGCTGTGGCAGCATGAACAGTAGGGTGGGCTAGTTGCCCAGGCAATGTTTGCAGAGTCTCAGATGGGTACACACTTGGAGCAGCTAGCCCATTCCACCGCCCACACTGCTGCGGCTCCGTTCTGTTTTTTGTTTGCTAACTCATTGAGAGCTAGTGCAAGCACGTCTTCTCAAGCTGGAAATCACGTCCCCAGGTGGAACGCAGACATACTTTTAGACAGCAAGGTTTTTTCTGGATATTGAAACACTATCCCACAGGCACCATTCTCAAATAAATTCTGTGGGTTCTAGCTGCACACACAAACGCACACACACACACACATCCCACACTATACACTACACTACCAGCCCTCTTCTGGAGTTAAAAACTAGTGCTAGAATGCTAATGGAGAGCTCATTTTGAAACAATAATTTTTGATGGATCTTGTCTTGTTTGTGCCCTAATAAAGGTGTGCGACTGGAGAAGCATGGCAGGAAATCATGCTGGCTTGTTTGCCTGGAAAACGCTGTGATCCAGAATCTGATTATAGTCCAGGAGAAGAATTCACATGTGGAAGCAACTTTGCAATTATTTATTTCATCAGTTTTTACATGCTTTGTGCATTTTTGGTGAGTCCAGTTAGTGTCCACAAACACAAGTGAGTTTTAGCATTTTGATTGGACAATAAGCTAACAACAAAAACCCAGATCCACAATCCAGTTTGTAAAATATTTTTTTCAGCGTTATATGTTTCAAAAGGACACCCAAGTCCTTTAGTTCAAACTAAAGGCCCAATCCTACCAGCAGTTATAGTTACTCCAGCGTGAAGTCCCATTGACGTCAATCTTGCCATATGTGCAGGAGTAGCAGTTTGCAGGATTGGGTCCCAAGATATATGAAATATGCTATGATAATTTATCATTATTGTTGATTTGTACTATATCATACCATCTAGGAGTCCTGTTCACTTACCAGGACTCCATTGTGCTAGGTGCAGTACAAACACAGAACAAAAAGTCCCTGGCTCCAAGAGTTTATAGTCTAAGTATCAGACAAGAGACAACAGATACAGATAGACTGACGGGAGTATGAGGAGACACTGAGAGAATCTCTGCCATGCAGCTAGGAGTGAACCTTCCAGCCCAGGTAGACAGAGTTGAGCTAGTGGTGCTTGAGCTAATCCTCTAAAAATCGCAGTATGGGCACTGCAGCCTGGGCTGGAGCTCAGCTCTCAAGCCCACCTGGCCTCCTAGACTTGAGGGCCCAAGCTCCAGCCTGAGCTGCAACATCTATAAGGCTATTTTTAATGTGCTAGCTACGGTCCCACTAGTGTGAGTCTGTCTGCCTAGGCTGGAATCCCAGCTGCAGTCTAGACTTAACCTGAGACAATATTGTCAGCATAATAGGCTGTGATATCAGCTCACAAGCAGGCTAACCATTGTCAAGATTTTTGTACCTCATGGCAAAGTAGATTTTTAAGGAGGGTTTTAAACAAGGATAATGAGATGGATTTCTAAGGGTTTATTAGAAGCTTCTCCCTGGCATGATGGTCAGCCTGGGATAAGGAACAAGGATGCTTGTTTGAAAATGTAACAGTTGGATGATAGAGGCTGACAAAATGGGCCAATCAGAGGCAGGAGTCGACCTTCAGTACTGAATGAGAGATGCTAAGCAGAGTGAGAATAGGTCATGAAGGGCCTTGAAAGTGATGCCAAATAGTTTTTGAGAAGATAGAGAAGAGAGAGCTGGTAGAAGGATTCAGAGAGAGAGGTGACATGGTCAAAGCAACTGGAAATGATAATTTAAAAATTATCTACGCAGCAGTATTCTGAATGGATAGCAGCAGGACAAGATTGCATATGTTATGTCAATATAAATAATAATAATATCATATTTGCTGGAGAAAGTTTAATATTTATCAAATCTTGTATCCACTGATACTATTTAACCAGCTTGAATTCTAACTCTGCTGAAAGTTAAGTTATTTCATATAAACACATATGTCAGCAAAATGAAGGCAAATATAAATTTTGAATTGTTTTTAGATTATCAATCTGTTTGTGGCTGTCATCATGGACAACTTTGATTATTTGACACGTGACTGGTCTATTCTGGGTCCACATCATTTGGATGAATTCAAAAGAATATGGTCAGAATATGATCCTGAAGCAAAGTAAGTTTGATCATTTCTCTGCCCAAATATCCCTAATGAATATATAAAAGTAAAGTGTTAAAGACTTTCTTCAGAGGCACATATAAATGTGACAACTGGTACGTATTTTTTGTAGGGGAAGAATAAAGCATCTTGATGTAGTTACGTTGCTGCGACGCATTCAGCCTCCACTTGG
Organism: Caretta caretta; assembly: GCF_965140235.1. Taxonomy (NCBI): domain Eukaryota; kingdom Metazoa; phylum Chordata; order Testudines; family Cheloniidae; genus Caretta; species Caretta caretta. Next base: position 28,357,692 of record NC_134212.1, on the reverse strand, counting down.
TTTTGGCAAATTATGCCCCCACAGAGTGGCGTGCAAGGTAGGTCTTAAAATAAGTTCCCCTTGTTGTTTTTCTCCATAGTTCATAATTTTACTGCATTACCACGATAATGCTGTCCAGTTTCATGGGTGGGGGAAATGGTCCCTCTGATAAGCTCTCATTCACCACCGAATTACTCCAGTTTTGCACTGGGTTTATTCTGCCCACTCAAATCAGTTTGTTATTTCAGTGAATTGATTTCAGTGTAGTTATACCAACATAAAGCACTTTAGGATTAAAGAAGTGGCTGTATAAATGTATCATTATTCTATTTTCATTATCATAGTTTATGTGTATTTCCAAGAAACTGGCTAAAACATCATTTTACCAACGAAATACAAAACAATATGTTTTTTTTCTTCAATAAACCTTCAGTCAAACGTCATTTGTGCTACTTAACTATGTACCTACAAGAGACCATAGCAGCTCTTATACTTGGCAGTGAATCTTGGGTTTTGCTATGGAGAAATAGTCTCTTTTAGAGGGCAAGCCAGCTTTTACTTAATGTTTACTTTTTTTTAACTTAGTGATTGCAAGTGGCCTTGCATGTATGACATAAGCTCATTTCCCCAGGATGCCTTTTTGCTACCTGCATTCAGAAGGAGAGAAGTCAGATTTACAAAACCCCTGCAGTTTTTCTGAACATGTTAAACATCTACTTGTGATAAAAATGGTTCTGTTTTCATTTTACATTCTTTAGGAATTATTTCACAGAGAAAAATTCTCAGAAATTCCATTTTCAGGCCTACACACAAGTGTAGGAGAGAGCACTCCATCCCTCAATTTGTTAATCAAGGGTTGGAGTTCTGCACGGGGGCCTGAAACTAGTGGGTATGTACTTGGCATGGCTAAGCTATGCTTCCACTGCCGCTACTCATGCCACAGTGTCTCCGCTGCTATTTATACTCTGGCTAGCTTGAGGAGAGCTAGCGCAAGCATGTGTGCGCGAGCAGAGGAATCGCATCCCCAGCTCGGAGTGTGGACATGGTACTACACTAGAACAGAGGAAATATCAATTAGATAGGAAAAAATTCTGATAGATCAAATAGCGTAATTTTATCAAGCTCACTGAGGCACTTCTGTGAGAGAGATTACTGCTTAAAATGCTGATGGTGATAGAGTAGATGACAATTCAAGTCTCATGCAGAGCCATTCCCTAGTTGAATCAGGAGGTCCTTTCCAGATTGATTCAACATAGTTATTACTGATTTTCCAGTTATGCTGGATTACTTAATTAAATGAGTCTGAGATGCGTGATACTGTGTAAAGCACTCCTGGAAAATGTACTAGCATTTGCAAGTCAGTTTTGATGATGTGGCTCTTGGGTGGGCATACACATGAATACGAACAACTGAGAAAAGCTAGCTGCTGACAACAGTGAGCCAAATTCTCTCATGCAGTGCAGCTGTTTTGTGCAGCACTACTGGCACAATCTGGCCCTAAAGTTGTCAAAACTGTCCCTGAGAGGATCTCCTCAATACAGGGGATCCCCGGTGGCAAAGAGCCAGCACAGAGGCTCTTGCACCACTGCACCAACCCCCACCCCATTGCTGGCCTAGCAGGGACCAGGAGGCATGGCCAGAGGGAAAGCTGTGTAACTAGAACTCCCCTGCACTACTCTGATCCCCAGCTGCTTTTATTGGTCTCCTGGGGCTGTTAGCAGCTGGCGTAAGCTAGAGCAGACCTCAAATTCCTTTAGCTCAATGCCAGAGGTCTGGTGCTGCAGAGGCAGCAGGATCAGGAACATATGCTTTTGCATACACAAAGCTACATTTACACCACACTGCCCAACCTTTCTGCTGTGTGCAGTTCAGCCTTCACCAAGGTCCTGGCCCGATGTCTGCAAAGGGGCTTAGTGACTAAAATATGAAAACCACCGAACATTTTCAGCTCCTCTGGAAAAAATTGTGTTATTAATATCATCTATAAATTGTACACAGCTGAGATGGATCTTTGGAATGCCATGGTTCATTTCTGGTGTCAAGCAAAAATGCTCTCTTGCAGAGCTGTAGCCTGTTTATCAGCTAAGGGATATGATTTTTTTTCCACATACCTTGTCAGGTGTTATTCTTTTCATATATGTCAGCTTTTTAGATAAATGAAGATAATTAAACATTGTTGTCCAAATATATTCCCTCAAGAATTCATTTTTTAAAAAGATTCATTTGTTTTCTTTTTTCCACGTACAGAGGTTAGTAGCCATGAACATGCCTCTGAACAGTGACGGAACAGTTATGTTCAATGCTACTTTATTTGCCTTGGTTAGAACTGCGCTGAAGATCAAAACAGAAGGTAAGATAATATCTGTGAAAATGACACTTTGTGTGTCAAAATATGTGGTGAAGAAAAGTTCAGGAGATGTGATATTCTGCATAATTCCTTCTTGCCGGACACCAGCAAGCCTGATACTGGTTTTGGATTGAGGGCTATATTCCCAAATGGCTGGAGTGTTCTTTTCTGGTTCTGCGGTTAGAAATTGCATGAGAGTGCTGAGGTACAGGGAGACCTTGGAAACCGTTACAGACCTATATTTGGTGAGATAAGGACACTGGCATATACTGTGGAGGCTGAATCTGAGTGGGTTTAGCAGACTTTTATTACTGTGCATTAAGAGAAAACATTACAAGTTTCAAGAAATGATTTGTGATAACTATACCCTTAAACAACTTCACTCTGTTCTGTCATTTACTGTCTCAGTCTCCTTTTTCCTTCTAATTTTTTATTTTTCTATGTATTTTATTACTTATTGCTCTCCATCCTCTGGTGGCTCCTCCATTCCCCAGAAGACTTCATGCTCCATTGCCCATAACAAGCTGCTTAGAATAAGCCTCTGTATGTAGCATTGTGTGGCAGATCCATATGCTGAGCTCAGAGAAGGGAATCCTACTACCCAAGCTAGTCAATGCTTCTGGCTGCAACCTGCATGCTAACCTGGAGAAGGTCCCTTTCACTGTGTATTTTTGTTAGAATTTGCATACATTTAAATGAATAACTCAATCTCCCTAATTTCTCCTGGATCTCAGTGTATTTTGCACCCTTGTGAGCCATTTTGGTTTTTTTTCTTTAAACTAAACAATTCAATGTAAAGACTAAAGAATCATTAATTCCAGCACTAACTGAAATGTAATTGTTTTCTAAGTTATGTGTAGCATAATCATTTTGTCTGTCTCTCTACAGGTAACCTAGAACAGGCAAATGAAGAACTTAGAGCAGTTATAAAGAAAATCTGGAAGAAAACCAGCATGAAGCTCCTTGATCAAGTTGTCCCTCCAGCTGGCGGTTAGTGGGATAAACTTTACAATAAACTATGAGCAAAATCAGAACTTTGTCATTAACCAACAGCAAACTATAATGCCAAAATAAATATATCAGATATTATATTTTGTTATGTTAGATAATATAATGGCAGGATGATCAAAAGAGGAAACAGAAAAGAGAGGTTTTCTGTTAATTTTCTTTCTTGCAAAAATATCTTTAATTAATTGAAATAAAATTGATTTCAGTGCATTCAGCAGAACATATATTTTGTACTAATTAAGCTTAACATTATATTTTTGTTTATATTCTTTTATATTTTGAATATTTCTGGGAGAAAACTGAAACCTTTCTATTTCCTGTTTAAAAAATAACATCTTGCTATATTTATTAAGCCAAAAGGCTCAAATCTTCACTCTGTTACCCTCATTTAAATTCAGAGCAATTCCACTGTCTGCAGACAGTGGAGTTGGTCCACATTTACACAAGCATAACTGAGATTGGAATATGGGTCAAAATAAATAGATTTTTAAATTCCACTGATTTCAGTACGTTGGCAAGAACTACAAGGCATGTATGTTACTTGTTATTACGTACTGTAAAATGACACGTCAAATCTTTTGTTATATATTTATATATAAATATATTATATATATATATATAGCTTTTCTTTACAATATATACATGCATAGTAATATCCTGTAGGGTTAGGTGACTGTTTTTGACTTGCTTTTTCAAGTTTTAAAGGTGCAGGATCTGTTGCACAGTATCATCCATACCAGTAATACATCCAGACATCCAAGATACAGATCCATTGTAATCATCTGGTATGTTTTGTAGCTTACTGTACTTTCAAGACTGATCAGACTCAGGTTTGGAAGCAGACTCAAGATCCCAGACCCGATGGTGGTGGAGGCTGATCTCTCTCTGAAGGTGACATTCTCAGTCTCTAGGGGAGAGAGAGCATGCTGGCTGCACTGCTCTTCGGCATGACTCAAGAAGCAGCATTAGCTTTAGCGCTGGAGGGAGCCACTTGCTACTGGTGTGGTGGCTGCCAGCTAAAAGTGGGGATGATGCCAAAAATGTAGACAATTTGGCTACCAAAAGGGGAACTGATACTGCACATTTAAAACAACTTTTTGTGTGTGTTCTACTCTATTCTTTTTAGCCTTACACCTGAGTGCTTGCATGGCATATATGAATTGCTTTGTTACTGTTGTAACTATGTGCTTGAGCTTTTTCTGCAGCCTCTGTTCCTTTCAACTATCAGTCTTTCAGAATATTCTGAAGCAATTCTGTTTTAGGGTGGTGGCATGGAATTAGTGTTGCCTCTTGCCTCTTTATTCCCCTACATTTTTATTGAAATATGGATGCATGCTTCAGAATAGCTAGCTGTGCCTGCATAAATTAATCTCATAGAGAATCTTTAAAGATTATATTCTTAGAATTAATCTTCTACAGTTGCACTATAGTTCACCGTTTAAACTTTGGTTTCATTTCATTGCTGATTACAAGCTGTATATTAACTTTCGGTTATACTAAAATCCATTGCTAGTACCATAATACTTACTTCAAAAATGTAGTTCTTCAGTGTAGGTAGGACAGAAGATAAAAAATTTGGACCATCATTAAAACTGTAGAAAACAGATTGTCTCCAAAGATTTACAACAGTATAGTACAAATATAAGACCATGTGACCAAGTTCTTTTTCCAGTCACTTGACAAGATCAAATCTTTCTGTTTCAGTCCTGTTTTGTTTCCTTGCAGAGCCTAGTCAGTATGATTTAGATGAGTAAGTGAAATACAGAAATCAATGGTATCTTAGCTTACTGAAAGGAGAAAAGAGAAATACAGCTATTTTACATTCATATCTGCTATGAATGTAAAATAGTTAGTATACAACATAAAATAGTTCTTACTGAAACAGTATTCAATAGAAAAATAAGAGATAGCAATACAAAAGTTGATGTTTAAGTAACAATCTGTAAGTGAATAAGTCTTTAATCAAATATGAGCAAAGTATCTCGGTTCAGTATCAAAATCTGTTACATCAATGGTATTTAAATTGGCCAATCTATTATTTTTTTCTGCAGTATTTTTTTGTTGTGTTGATGCAGGCTAGATCTTTTCAGATACTTACATATGCAGTATGCCTGCACAACAGGATCAGAACCAGTCAATTCCCTGATTGACAGAATGGAAATAAATCAAATTACATTTTTTCTGAGCTATACATAGATGCAATATAAAAAAATTAAATAAATATTTACTAGCACAAATTAAATTACAAATTACTGTAAACAGATTTCATTAAATCATTAGTAATTAACAACTGATTTCAGCTCAAGAAAGTCCCTTGCAAAAGACAAAATATTAGATGTTTGCTGTGTTTAGCATGAATTAATGTTCTTAATGTAAGAGAATCTAGGGCGGAAGACATACCCAAGACCCACTAAGGTCCATCTCCTTTCTGGAAAAGGAATTTTCCTCTGATTTCCCCCATCCTTTGCCTCCAAGCCTATTCAATCTCATTTAACACTTTCTGCCTTCTTTAAAAATATGTTCCATGTAAATAATTTCTTTTGCTCTCCTTTTAGCTGTAATTAAAATCTCTCTGTGGTGTGATCACTTCTACTTAGCTGCTTCCCTGCCTATACATCTCTAGTCATGTGTGTTACTCAAAAACAAAGTCAAGAATTACTTCCTTTGGCCCAGTCTCAAATTTTCTGTGCCCAGGTCTCCATATACAACTGACTGTGCCTGCAAAAGCATGTGTGCATCCCTTTTGCATGCACACACTAACATTTACATAAACAAATTAGGCAGCTGGGAACTCAGTCTGTCTAATTTGCACAGAAAAAGTGGGTGTATGCCAGTGCTGGTAGGCACACAAAGCTGCAGTGCAAAAGTGGTTGTGCAGCATCATGGACTGGCTTGAGGCATGCTGTCAGTGTGGCCCATAGTGTATGTGATACAATGTCTGATTTCTACTCATTTGTTCTTTTCACAAACCATTTCATATATTATTTCCTTAAGAGCTCTGTTCAAACACTGGAGAGGAAATAATATTAAGGATGGGGAAAGACTTATGTTGGGAGCCGGAGCAAGGACATATTTCAAGAAGTAATGGTCTTAATTAAACTAAAGAAGAAAGGTTGAGATTAGATGACTTTCAGGGAAATCTTCCTAACATTCAAAACAGAACAATGAGTCAGTTGAACAGCTGCCAAGAGTGATGACAGGTACAACAAAGGAAGTGTTCACACAGAGATTAACTAACTTCAGAGAGTCTAGGAAAAACATTCTGCCTTAGGACCTGATCCTGTGCAGTGATGAGCTCTTCCTGTGGGGCGCTGAGCCCCCTCCATTCCCGCTGTAGCCAGTGGGAGTTTGGGAGGCTCAGTACCTTTAAGGAGGCATCAGCACTTGGCAAGAGCAGGCCCAATGATGCTACATTGAATGCTACGGTTGAACAGACTGGGCTCCCAACCCAAGCCACTTTAAACAAATTAGCAATAGTTTTTTCCTTACTGTCCTTTGATACTTTTAAAGGCACATAAAATAAAAAGCAGCTCCAAATATATCCTTACTGTATTTCCACTGAACTCAATGGTGTTCTGTCTGGGGTGAATTTGGCCCACATCAGACTTTACTGTCACCGATATTTATTGGTCTGAAAGGAGCTTATTTTGAACAGTAGATAATTAAAGAATTCAGTTTGAGAACGATGCTGCTATAAATATAAAAATGTCATCATAATGGATTTAATTCTGTACTGCTTTTTAAAAAGGACATTGTAGTTACTGAAACTAACTACAGAAACAGACCATCAAAATGAAATATTATGTGCACTTACAGTAGCATTATTAAAAGGAGTAAATTAATTAAACTTAAATTCTTAAAAGATGCCATATTATAGGTAGCAGTGGATCCAGTTAACCTGTTGGATCTCTCAGGACATGAGATAACATATAATGCAAAGTCAAAGGGAGACTCAATTTGAATCAAAGTGATACTGTATGACATGATACAAAAAAAGACAGAAGAGCATTTGAAATGTGTGTAATATACAATCCACAATATGTTTCCCAGCAAACGTATGTTACAGTGTGTCTAGACATAGTATTTAGTGTTCATATAGTCTTTCTAAATTCAGCCAATAGAAGTCACAGTTGTGTCTACTAACCCAGATCCTGAGAGGTATTAAGTACTTGTCTTTCACAATGAGGTCAATAGAAGTTACAGATACTTAGCACCCGTCAGGATTTGGCCTACTAACAGCAAAGTAGACTTTGGCACCACCAATATTCTAAAACACATCAGTTCCCCTTGAGGAATAATACTGTGTTAATTAGCAGCCGCATTGCAAACAGCTTTATCAGTATGTTAAAAATATCAAGAGAGAAGGCAACAAACAAATAAGGCAGCAAACTTCACTCTAAAAGTAAGTCCAGGAAAGTAAAGAATACCCAACATGGAATATTTTTAAGCAATAAGATGTCCATAGCTCTCTAATATGTATTCCTTACTAGGACATCAAAAGTCCATATTTGGGTGCTCAAACTGGCCTTTGGTCTCATAAAATAAGCATATACATAGTTAAGTGTGAGCTGAGAACTTGAATGTGGGATCTGGCTATCTTATTAAGGCAACTGTATTTGAAGACTGGGCTTTCCATATAAAAGTGTGGTATGGTTCACAAAACCGACTCTGTAAAAATTGCTCATTTTTATTCTGCTCACCAAATGACAATATCTTCTGAATTATAGCTAGATAATTAACTGGCAAAACATACCTTTACTTTTATTAGCATTTCAGAGTCAATATGCTGCTATAGGAAACATTATGTTCTGCCTCATACATACTACTATTGTCATATGCTAGCCAATGAGCAAATTCTTACTCAAACAAGATTCTCAATTAATTAATTTATTTATTTATTAATTTTGAATTTATGAGGGCTGTGGGATTTGTCCCTAAATTCTCATTTCAGAATTTTTGTTGCTGGTTGGCAATAATAAGCAGATATAACGCTGCCTGAAAGGTGCTCAGATACTATGCTGATGGAGCATTAGTACAGGAACTACAAAGACAGTTAAATAGATTTGAGACCACTTTGATGGTGCAGTTCAAAAAATTGTATTTTGATATGTTAACTGTGCAAATTTGGTTTGGTAGGAAGTAACTGAGCAAGAATAAATTAAAAACAGGACATTTCATTTTTATATAGTCAATCTTCTGAGCATATTCAGTTTCTGTAGCTCTGATTTTAATAAATTTGTTCAAAGTAATCAAAGCCAGTAATTCAACTCCTGTGCAGATACTAACGTGTTTATGATTTAATTAAAAAGTTACCTGCTAGAACTTAGTAAAATATTCTGTTTTCTTCTACATTAAGGACTACTTCACTGAATTCTAATATTGAGCTAGACTGTCTGCTAAAATATTGCTTTATGCTAGGTTTAGGCTATCTTATGAAAAGGGGAAAGCATAGTGCTTGTTGCACCCATCACATTTGTTTTCCTGAATCAGATCTGAGTGTTTAGGCTATTGGTGAAATGTGCTGACTTGGGAGAGATCTGTCTGGTCTGTTCATTTAGATGATGAGGTAACCGTGGGGAAGTTCTATGCCACCTTCCTGATACAGGACTACTTTAGGAAATTCAAGAAACGCAAAGAACAAGGACTGGTGGGGAAACATCCAGCGAAGAACACCACAATCGCTCTACAGGTGAATTTGTTTTTACATTTTAACTAACCATTTTGTAAGCTTATTTGAAATAGCAGGTAGATGACTGTTGATGATTGGGTAGTACCTCAAGGATTTTATTTAACTGACACTTTGGGTCCTTCGTTCATCAAAACATAAGAAGTAGGTTTTCTGTCTATAACAAGGTAAGTGCAAAATGTCTTTCTTGGTGTGCTACTAAAACAGTAGCAAGCAGTTATATAAAAACTGCTTAAGTTTAATAGGTTCATTGCAGAAATATGAGACAAAGCTGATAATAAGTCAGCTGAAATGAAGTGTCACTTCTGAGCTGTCATTTTCCTTCTCTTCTTCATGCCACTTTCTTTTAAGCTACTGGTTTTTTTGCTTGTGTTTCTGTAATGTCCTAGGGCAGGAACTCTTAAATATTTTCATAGTATGCACCATCTCTTAATGGACAGATTATCTTAAGGAACAACCTTCTCTCCCATGACTTGTCCAATTCCTTTCCCACAGATAATCACATATGCCATCTCCTCTCCTGTTTACAATTATATAACGTCACTTTGGCAATTGTGTATATGGAAAATAAATATTTGCAAAGTACTTTTGTCTGACTTTTAATGCAATTTAGCAAGCGAAAACAAGGAGAGACAGTTCCATTTGATCAGCCAGCTCTCCACAAACCACCAGCAAGTGGTCTATGGACTACTGGTCCACAGATTATAGTTTGTAAACTTCTGCCCTAGGAAGATGCCTTCTAGATTAGTGAACTGGGCTTTGAAACAAAAGGCTACATTTGTAAGACCCCCAGTTGTTACACTTTTCCCAGTTTATGTTGGATCAGGACTTTTCTGACATTCAATTAATGCTAGGTAAATCTCCATATAGTTTAAACAGGTTTAATAAGAGTGATAACTTCTTATTTTGATCTTGAATTTTAGTACACTAGCCTGAGAAGCAGTTGATAACAGTTTCCACCAGGGAGTATTTTAACATGGGTCACATATTGTTTTCTTGAGAACTAGATGCTGATTTCCAAGTTGACATACAGGTAGGAGAGGCAGCACAGACCGACATTCACTATAGCACCTGGGAAGTTGACATATGAAAATAGGACATGTCAGGGCAGCAAGATCTTGTATTTGCATATCAGAGGAGAGATGAAATACTGGGAGATTGAGAAGAGATAAAAACAAAAACAGTGGAGTTCGGGTTGGGAGAAAAATGAAAGGTATCAGAGAGGCCTGGGAGAGATCAAATAGGAAGGTGAGTGGAGGAGGAGAAACCTGGGAGATGGTGGGCCTAACTCTGAGCAATTTTATGCCATCTGCAGCCCCCCTAACTTCAGTGAGATTGTGTGGTTGTAAGTCTTATCAGAACGTCTCCCAGCACAAAGGAGAGGGGCTTAAACAAGATGAAAGACAGCAAGGGAGCAGGACCATCTCCCCAACTGTGGGCAGTCCTACCCACTGTCTAAATCTAACTATGTCAATATTAGCCAACCACAGTGTATTAGCTAACCACAGTGTATTATGATCAGTAAGAAAAGTAGAATGGAATAATAGATTCAAAATTATTCTTCTCTCATGGTTGCAACATACCCCTCTGTTTTTTCCTTTCTTTTATCTGGCAAACCACTGTGGAGAGAGACATACAGCATTCAGATTTCATGGAACTGCTCAGTACTGTACAGTTATCGAAATTCTGTAAATAACACATCTCCTGCCCTGCTTGTCAGCTTGGACATCCTGACACTAGCAAAATTCCTCTACTTCACTGTTGCAGTGACAAAATTATACATGTAAATTTTACATTTTCAGTTTACAAAATCTTTCTCTAAATCAAATGGACTTGAACATGTCAGTCTGTCCACGTTTGAGCTGTGGGTGCGACTTCCAGCTCCATAATCCCCTTACCTCTCATCAAGCTAGTACACTAAAAATAGGCTGTAACTGCAGAAACGTGAGCTGCAGGAGAGGTTAACCATCCTGAGTACATGCCTGTCTGACATCCTGTGCAGGTACTCAGGGCTTGCAGTACCACGGCTAAATTCTGGTTTTAGCATGGAAGGTTTATGAGAGTTAGTGTAAGTGTGTCTCCTTGAGCTGGGAATCACATCCACAGCTCCAAGTGTAGACATGCCCTCGGGTAGCATAGCTTACTTCTTATGGCCCTTACTTACTACTGGGGACCCTGTTACTGGTCTGACTACTGGAAATCTTTAAAGTGGAAATCTTAACACCTACAGGCTCAGAAATTAGCTCACCTTACAAAAAAAAATGTTTATTTCCTCCTGATCCTAAAATATCTATCAGCCCTCCAGAGTGAGAGCTACCGCACCGTTAAAATGGCAAATACTTGCAGGGCTCTGGGTTTACTACCTGGATTGGGTGTGCACATGTTCCACCCACATGCATGCGTCAGCTCTAGGTAGTCCCTCTATTATGCCTGCTTACTTTGACCATGAGAGGGTATTTCAGGATGACAGGATGGTGTTCCCCCTGCTGTGTGTTTGGACATGTGATAGCTGATAGCATAAAGCACTGAGTGAGTTTTCAAGCCACAGTACCAAATTCACAGGTGGCGCGTATAATAGGCCAACTCTCCCCTGGCACAGCTGCTGCCAACCTGCTGCCGAATACCTGGGTTTTGGTGGCCACGCCTGCCCTCTGCCTCTTCCTGTCCCTTCCAGTTCCTCCTCTTCTCCACTCCACTCCCCCATCTCCGGAGGTCCCTGCTGCTCACTGCATCCGTCCTCTCCTCCACCCCCTGCCCGCTGCTTGCCTGGTCCCTGTGGGTGGTGAGGGCCTCGCAGAGGAGTGGGGGGGAGGAGTGAAGGGACACAGCAAGTGACAGGTGGTGGGGACCTTGCGGGGGAAGAGCGGGAGGAGAGGAGGAATGTGGCGAGCAGCAGCAGGGGGAGCTGAGTGAGAAGGGTGCAGGGTCTGGGGCTGAGTGGGGGTGGATGTGGGCGGAAGAGGCGGACAGGGAGCTAGCGTCACCAAGGGGAAGCTTCACCCACTGCCCATGATCAAAATTCTCCATTCTAATTTAATAAGAGATCAAATAATTAGTAGAAAAAACACTGTTTCCAAGTAGGAATGGACTTTTCTGTTTATTGTTACTTTACTTGCAGCAAATTGCTCAAATGTGGGGATTAAAAAATGAGGAAATAGATAGGACAGAATTACTCTTTCTGTTGCCTTCATACCAGTGGGTCTCAGCACACAATAGCTGAAAAATCGGCCCATGATGCTTCTCCCCTCATATACCTGCAAATAATTGTGGGATTTGGGGCACGGCATGATTTTTTGGAACATTTTTGACCATTCTGTGATGAGGCAACTGGTGCTGCTGGATGGTAGGGGCCACTTCTATCTGTCTCTCCCTGCCCCATGTTTCCCCTCTGCCTGCCTCCAAATTCTATCTGCTTCCCCAGGCCCACCTCAGATCACCTCTCCCAAAATGGAAGCTTAAATGTTATTAAGCATGCATATCAGTGTCTCTTAGACTGCATAATTTAGGGACACACCACTACCATCAAACTTGTGTTTAAACTATCTAAAGAGATTTAGTTGAATGGTGTGTGTGTAGGGTTTATAATTCTAGGCCTGTGAGTTATACCTGAGAAACTATAATTATTACACAAAGAGGTGTTTTTATTTTTCCCCACAAGCCTCACATCTTATAAAAGAATTTTTGCAAGTTTCCCCAGTAAATAGATTAAAATAATGAAAGTAGCCAGCATACAATATCACTTTGACTCAACTCTAGTGCCCTTGGTGGCACTGTTTTTGCAACGTATACCACACTTCCATGATAAACTGTATATGTGCTTTATGTAATAATGATAATAGTCTTACATATGGAGAATCACTTGCAGCCGAATGGATTGCCAGATGATTTATGTATTTTTCTAAACCATACGAAAGGTACATATATTCCTTTACCTACTACTGCAATGCAATCACCCCTGTGCTGAAAGATGGCAAGTGGTTAGCAGTGCCATAAGGTAATACAGAATGGCTTGCAAGGGGGGGAGGGATAGCTCAGTGGTTTGAGCATTGGCCTGCTAAAGCCAGGGTTGTGAGTTCAATCGTTGAGGGGGCCATTTGGGATCTGGGGCAAAAATTGGGAATTGGTCCTGCTTTGAGCAGGGGGTTGGACTAGATGACCTCCTGAGGTCCCTTCCAACCCGGATATTCTATGATTCTATGACAGGAAGTGAAGAATACCACCGCCAGTCCAGTGCTGAATTTGTAGTGAAAGAGGTGCCGGGGCTAAAGCAATTACATACTTTCATAACTAATGCAGCAAACCCAGAAGTGCCAGGGCTATGAACTATCAAGCCCATAGGTGCTGGGGCTATGAACTGCCAAATCTAGAGGGGCCGGGGCTATACACTGCCAAGCCCAGAGGAGCTGGGACAGCCCTGGCAAGCCCTGGCACAAATTAAGCACTGCTCTAGTCACTGAAGTAACTTTGAGAGGTGAGGTTGCTCACTAAAGTTGCGATGGAACAGAGTGTAAGAAAGCCTTTGAAGTACTCCCTTATTTTGATCAAGGCTTTCCTACAACTGCATCCTATTGTTCATGTAATGTAACCCTTCATTTTAGAACTCTGGTTAATTTACATGTACAGATACTCAGGGGAGGTATGTTGGTCATCTCCTGCATTTTTTGAAAAGACATGACTTTGTGGGAGACTGTGCCTGGCCTCTGCATGGGTGCACCAGGGAGAGAGGATGCAAGGAGCTTCCCCCTCCTGTTGCACACCTACACAGGGGCCGTTCTTTATGGCAATCTGTGTGATCAGTGCTGCCATTGGTCCTGGTCTTTCCATAGAGCAACTTCGTGGGCATGACTGAACTTCCACTATAGTCAGTGCTGGTCATTACATTGACTTCAGTGAGCTGTTGAGTGGGGAATACTCTCTTGGCATTCCTTGAACTTCCAGGAGGGACTGGCCTCTGTTCTTCGCTCAGTGCAGTATGTGCCTAAAAGGCAAAATATTAGCCAAATTCTGCACTTCATTACACCCAATCCAACTTATTGACGCCAGTGGGGTAGCAAGGTCTGCGGGTAGAATTTGGCTTACTAGTTGCTGGTAATCACCAGTAGGGCTGTTAGGGCATGTCTACACTTACTTCCGGAGTGATCGATCCAGCGGGAGTCAATTTATCGCGTCTAGTGAAGACCCAATAAATCAACCACCAAGCGCTCACCCATTGATGCTGGAGAGAGAAGCGTAGGCGACGTCGACAGGGGCGCCGCAGCAGTAGACCTACCACAGTGAAGACACCGTGGTAAGTAGTTCTAAGTACGTCGACTTCAGCTACGCTATTTTCGTAGCTGAAGTTGCGTAACTTAGACCGACTTAGCTCACCGCCCCACCCCCAAGTGTAGACCAGGCCTGAGTTGTACATTTTTTCACAAAGAATGCCATAGCCTTTTTAGTACGACTAGCAAAAGGAAAGCAAAATGTTCACATTGCATTTTTGAAATCACACATGCTGAAGTACTGTAGTAACTCTTGCTAAAAACATGCAAAATGCAACTTTTTTTATTTCAAATGTCAAGTGTTAACCCAAGAGCAAAACCATCTATCACCAGTAGGGCTGCAGGCAACCAACAAAATATTATGGTGAACCTGTTCAAAGGCAGCTGACAGAGAAAATAAAAAAGGACAGAGTTGATGACGTCCAGTTATCTCTAGGAGAAAATCATCAATTAAGTCAGTGAAATTTGTGTGTCAGATCTGGTCTTAAAACTCTTCTCCCATTGGAAAGCATTAACTTACCTTACCCCCTTCTGTTGCTTTTCTGCTACAACCCTTTTTACACTCTTTCAAATGTAAATTAACCTCATTTTACACATCTATTTAATGCCAAATTGATGCAAACATCTCTATTTTGCTATGACATCCATTTTATGACTCATTACACCCATTGTAAAAAGAAAAGGAGTACTTGTGGCACCTTAGAGACTAACCAATTTATTTGAGCATGAGCTTTCGTGAGCTACAGCTCACTTCATCAGATGTTTACCGTGGAAACTGCAGCAGACTTTATATACACACAGAAATCATGAAACAATACCTCCTCCCACCCCACTGTCCTGCTGGTAATAGCTTATCTAAAGTGATCAACAGGTGGGCCATTTCCAGCACAAATCCAGGTTTTCTCACCCTCCACCCCCCCACACAAATTCACTCTCCTGCTGGTGCTAGCCCATCCAAAGTGACAACTCTTTACATAATCAAGTCGGGCTATTTCCTGCATAGATCAAGGTTTTCTCACATCCCCCCCACCCCCATACACACACAAACTCACTCTCCTGCTGGTAATAGCTCATCTAAACTGACCATTCTCCAGGTTTAAATCCAAGTTAAACCAGAACATCTGGGGGGGGGGGGGGTAGGAAAAAACAAGAGGAAACAGGCTACCTTGCATAATGACTTAGCCACTCCCAGTCTCTATTTAAGCCTAAATTAATAGTATCCAATTTGCAAATGAATTCCAATTCAGCAGTTTCTCGCTGGAGTCTGGATTTGAAGTTTTTTTGTTTTAAGATAGCGACCTTCATGTCTGTGATTGCGTGACCAGAGAGATTGAAGTGTTCTCCGACTGGTTTATGAATGTTATAA
This sequence comes from Caretta caretta, assembly GCF_965140235.1. Lineage (NCBI taxonomy): Eukaryota > Metazoa > Chordata > Testudines > Cheloniidae > Caretta > Caretta caretta. Next base: position 28,342,045 of record NC_134212.1, on the reverse strand, counting down.
TTCTTGACATCTGATTTGTGTCCATTTATTCTTTTACGTAGAGACTGTCCAGTTTGACCAATGTACATGGCAGAGGGGCATTGCTGGCACATGATGGCATATATCACATTGGTGGATGTGCAGGTGAACGAGCCTCTGATAGTGTGGCTGATGTTATTAGGCCCTGTGATGGTGTCCCCTGAATAGATATGTGGGCACAATTGGCAACGGGCTTTGAGACACCACTGACTTCCTGAGGAAACTTCAATCCATCGGTGATCTTCCTGATAACACCATCCTGGCTACTATGGATGTAGAAGCCCTCTACACCAACATTCCACACAAAGATGGACTACAAGCCGTCAAGAACACTATCCCCGATAATGTCACGGCTAACCTGGTGGCTGAACTTTGTGACTTTGTCCTTACCCATAACTATTTCACATTTGGGGACAATGTATACCTTCAGATCAGCGGCACTGCAATGGGTACCCGCATGGCCCCACAGTATGCCAACATTTTTATGGCTGATTTAGAACAACGCTTCCTCAGCTCTCGTCCCCTAAAGCCCCTACTCTACTTGCGCTATATTGATGACATCTTCATCATCTGGACCCATGGAAAAGAAGCCCTTGAGGAATTCCACCATGATTTCAACAATTTCCATCCCACCACCAACCTCAGCCTGGTCCAGTCCACACAAGAGATCCACTTCCTGGACACTACAGTGCTAATAAACAATGGCCACATAAACACCACCCTATACCGGAAACCTACTGACCGCTATTCCTACCTGCATGCCTCCAGCTTTCACCCTGACCACACCACACGATCCATCGTCTACAGCCAAGCTCTGCGATACAACCGCATTTGCTCCAACCCGTCAGACAGAGACAAACACCTACAAGATCTCTGTCAAGCTTTCTTACAACTACAATACCCACCTGCAGAAGTAAAGAAACAGATTGATAGAGCCAGAAGAGTTCCCAGAAGTTACCTACTACAGGACAGGCCTAACAAAGAAAATAACAGAACGCCACTAGCCGTCACCTTCAGCCCCCAACTAAAACCCCTCCAACGCATTATTAAGGATCTACAACCTATCCTAAAGGATGACCCAACGCTCTCACAAGTCTTGGGAGACAGGCCAGTCCTTGCCTACAGACAGCCCCGCAACCTGAAGCAAATACTCACCAACAACCACATACCACACAACAGAACCACTAACCCAGGAACTTATCCTTGCAACAAAGCCCGTTGCCAATTGTGCCCACATATCTATTCAGGGGACACCATCACAGGGCCTAATAACATCAGCCACACTATCAGAGGCTCGTTCACCTGCACATCCACCAATGTGATATATGCCATCATGTGCCAGCAATGCCCCTCTGCCATGTACATTGGTCAAACTGGACAGTCTCTACGTAAAAGAATAAATGGACACAAATCAGATGTCAAGAATTATAACATTCATAAACCAGTCGGAGAACACTTCAATCTCTCTGGTCACGCAATCACAGACATGAAGGTCGCTATCTTAAAACAAAAAAACTTCAAATCCAGACTCCAGCGAGAAACTGCTGAATTGGAATTCATTTGCAAATTGGATACTATTAATTTAGGCTTAAATAGAGACTGGGAGTGGCTAAGTCATTATGCAAGGTAGCCTGTTTCCTCTTGTTTTTTCCTACCCCCCCCCCCCAGATGTTCTGGTTTAACTTGGATTTAAACCTGGAGAATGGTCAGTTTAGATGAGCTATTACCAGCAGGAGAGTGAGTTTGTGTGTGTATGGGGGTGGGGGGGATGTGAGAAAACCTTGATCTATGCAGGAAATAGCCCGACTTGATTATGTAAAGAGTTGTCACTTTGGATGGGCTAGCACCAGCAGGAGAGTGAATTTGTGTGGGGGGGTGGAGGGTGAGAAAACCTGGATTTGTGCTGGAAATGGCCCACCTGTTGATCACTTTAGATAAGCTATTACCAGCAGGACAGTGGGGTGGGAGGAGGTATTGTTTCATGATTTCTGTGTGTATATAAAGTCTGCTGCAGTTTCCACGGTAAACATCTGATGAAGTGAGCTGTAGCTCACGAAAGCTCATGCTCAAATAAATTGGTTAGTCTCTAAGGTGCCACAAGTACTCCTTTTCTTTTTGCGAATACAGACTAACACGGCTGTTCCTCTACACCCATTGTGTACCTCACACCACCCTCTCCTGAATTTAGCCTAGAGAAATCCATGGGAGTTGCTCCACCTCCCACCCTCATGCAGACGCACACACACTAAAGCTCTCATAGTAGGAGTGACAGTAATGCTTGGAAAGCACTCTTCTCCTCCTCCAGCATAAAAGCACTAAACTAGTTGGCCTCTCCCACCTTTCTGAATGAGAAATGTCCTCAAGTACCCACGAATTCCTGCCACCGAGACCAGGGTGGCCAGACCAAGACAACTCTGTGGCCACTACTTTTAAGGCTCTTGCAGCCTTTTCAATCACTCTTCAGAAAGGCCAAAAGTTTAAGACACGTTTTAGTCCCCTCCAACTGTATACTCACTTGGAGCCTGAAAGATGCACCTGATGTACATATCATTTGCACGCTGTTTTTTAAATAAATCCCACACAACCCTAATATATTGTTGTACTTGTGTCTGCCTTGAAAGATGAATAAAATCAGCTTTTTTAAAAATTTACTAGAAATATGACAACCTATGGCTTATTAGGTTTTTGACTGCCCTCCAATTACAGTTACATTACAAATAAATATGATAAGTCACAGTTCTGTTTAAACCCAGGAGCTTAGTCATAGGCCTCATATTAGGGCTCTTTGGGCAATATTTAACAGCCTCCATACTACACATAATACTCTTTAAGCTAAATGAAAGTCAACTCAGGAAGCCATTTTGCAACTTGCTTGATAAATCCATGCTATCTTGAGCTGTTTTTTCCTTATTGGGAAACTCAAATGTTGGTGAGATAATAAGTAGCACTCTTCTCAGCATTGTAGAAGAGGCAGTTTTGCTGTTGGTCCCCCCATCTTTTGGATGAGAAGTAAAACCAAGGCCCTAACCCCCAAGAGCGTATTGGCTTTTTTATAGGTGACCCAAACAAAAGGTATCCTGGCTGAATTCCAGTTTGAGTAATTATATTCTGCCGGCTTATCAAATTTCCCTGCAGTTCCCCAAAGTTCCTTTCCTTAACTATTTTGTGCTATTAAAGAATTGTCACATTCTATTCAAGAAATTAATGCATTTCTGTTGTGGATGAAGTGAGTGTTAAATATTTAAAGTTTTATAAGAATTTGGAGATCCTTTTTGTGAAAAAAACCCACCATGCAACATAATATACTATTTGTTTTTATCATTATATTACACATATCTTTTTGCATATTATTCTGTGATAGAGGAAACTTTTTACGTGTGTCATCAGTCTCTACCTAAAATTTAAATCATTTGATGAAATTTAAAATACGACCAATCGAGTAATGATATCTGGAAATAGTCACATGATTCCATTTTAAATCATACTAGAGCCTTAATTATGCTAATACAACTAGAAAAATCAGTTATATAGCTAATAAAAAAATTAAGATAAGGCATTCTGATTAGGAGCAAATGACAAATTAAAGAATTATCTCCCTAGATAAAATGTAAATCTCTCAAAATCTGATTAAATTTGCTGTTTCCATATGCTTTGGGATGCCTTTAATAAGTTATTTGTTACTGATCATCTCATCAATATGTAGTTGCATTTCATTTATACTTTATGAAATCTTTGGCATGTTTTTCATTATATAGTATTATAGGAGGTGGCTGAATGGATAACATCACAGCATAAATACACGTTTATTTTAAGAAAACCAATAGTTCTCTACTTTTTCACATAATGCACCACTTCTTAAGCAGCAGATCCTCTCATGGGCTAACTCTTCTTCCCACACTGATTCCACATCTTCCCTGCAGCAAATATAGTATTAATTGAAAAGAATATTAGGTGAGTGCTAAGGAGCCAGCATGGAAATAAACTCATCTTAATACAGTGAGTGAAGTTTATTTGTTAATATTCCTCAGTGTTGTATCTGTGCTGCTCATATTCTCTTCCTGGGCATGGGGTTTACTTTTATTAGTATAAACTCCCCTGTATATTGTCAGGGCCCACTATTCTAATGTCTCCAGCTCACCATGCAGTTGCGTTATATCTTGCAAGGTGGTAGCAACCGCTACAGTTTTGGTGTCATCCACAAATTTGATTAGTTTAATTTACACCAGAAGAAGAACTGATGAAGGAACATGAAACAGCTGGGCAACGTGCGTAGAAGTGGCCTTCCAGGATTTTTTTGTTTTCGTTTGGAGTTTTTAAATTCCATTTAGAACTGCCTCTAGATATTCTAACAGTGTCCTTGATGGGGCTACACCTGGTACGTAGCATCACCCACCCATGTGTGCTCTGCAAAACAGCAGTGGTCTGCAGACCAATGTTTGAGAAACGCTTACATAAACTAACCTTGAACAGAAAAAAACAAAACAAAACAAAAAAAAATGAGGAGTTCTTGTGGCACCTTAGAGACTAACAAATTTATTTGGGTATAAGCATAAGCCCAAATAAATCTGTTAGTCTCTAAGGTGCCACAAGTATGCCTCGTTTTTTTTTTTTGTTTTGTTTTGTTTTGTTTTGTTTTTTGCTGATACAGACTAACACGGCTACCACTCTGAAACCTGTAATCTTGAACAGGTTATAGGAGAGTGAAACCATAAACAAAGAAGACCTGCCTTATCACATATTGTATTGCTGCCCATGATGGCTTATTTTACCATCCATCTTTGATTTTTGCTTAGTCTGGTATAACAACTACTTGGAAGTAAATGTTTTTCTGAGGACTTTATTAATCAAAATTAAAAAGACATACCAAGTATCCTATATACTTGAATTCTCTGCACATCTGGATGAGAATGTAGTTTGCACAACTTGCCTCATTCCAAAAATACCTGGCTACAAATTAAAATTTGTGGGGGGGTTAGCTGAACATATTTTTGTCTGCCCATACTGGAAGAAAGACAGGAGGCAATGGACGTGGTTTAATGAGGCCACTTAAAAATCTGGGAGTGCCCAGCAATAAATTGTACAGTGCAGAAAGGAGGAGAATCGGCTCTCTGCTGTTCCAGATGTAGGAGCCTGAAACCCCCTTGCTCAACTCCCTTAAAAGGATGCTTTCCTTGAAATCCTTTTCTAATGCATTTTATCCAATAACTGTATACCTTCCATACTGAGTACTGCACTGAACATCCTTTTACATATTAAGTTGCAACATTATAACCTAAACCCCCATTTCACCACGCGGGGTCCCCAACCAGCTCTGGGAAAGGCAAAAGAAAGAAAACAATCCACCCTGTCTCTGCCCTCCAATCTGGTGGTGAGGGAAAAATTCCTTCCCAGCTCCCCAAGTTCATGAATTGGTGCTGCCAAGCCAAACCTTGTAAAGAGGGCCTTTTGGGGGCTACAAGGGTATTACCACCACCCCCTACACTCTTCCGATCAGCAAGAAGAGCAGTGCAGTGACCTTGTCCTGACCTGGCCCCAGCTGCTTCCAGCCCTTCCTGTCCATTTCTGTAAACTTTCCCCCTTCTACCCAACTGCTGTAAGGGAGCCCTTAAAGGCAGTGGCCCTTTTCTTCCAGCTAGCCAGACAGAGACCCCTAACATAAAAGTTGCAGTGGGCACCTTATCATGTGTTTTCTCTATAGATGTGCAAAAGCATCTTATAATACTAATACTGCATTTTATAACATAGAAACGTTTGCCTTGTTCATCAACAAAGATATATTCTTCCAACATAGAAATACAGGAACCAGGAATGGTTTTACCTGATAGAGTTGCTAAATAAACATATGTACCTCAGAGAGCTTCCTTCTGTGTAAAATGTACACAGAGGCACACAGCACTGTAACCTTATAAATATGGGTAATAATAAAAATTGCCCCTGCCTTTACATAGAGGAACCCTTCAACCCAGTTGATACAGTCATTGCATGGGCCGTTGTAGTTTGGAAGGCAAAATAAATAACAGTACCAGAACCACTCCATCTAAGAACAGTCAGAAAGGGTCAGGGATTAAGCCGACAACTCAGCCACTTCTCTGGAAGAACAGTGAGTGACTAAATTCCATCCTAAGAACTCTCATCTCTCCGGCCCGATTCCAAGCCGATTAAAATGGTGATGTTTGAGTTACAGCTGTTCTTGTTTGTGAATGGTGAGGGCTTCCTGGAACTAATAGAAGCTCAGCTATCAAGTGTCCAGTCAGATGTTTTTCTCCATAAAGTTTGCCTCAGACAAATTCCAACTAGTGCATTTTGCCTTGGGAGGTTCTGAGGGCAAGACAGTTCACTTCAACATAGAACAAATGTCAGACCAGTGAATATTGTACCTACACGAGAATCTAGTTAGGGGTCTGCTGTGTGGGAAGAAATTCTGCTAGGGCAGGATATCTCACTTTGAGATATCTGCACTTTGAATGTGCAGTTGTAAGCCATCATATGCAGCACAAGTTGAGAGAGAAGGGATAATTGAGTAACTGGTCAGTTCATCTCCCTCCCCAGAGTTCATGGCACTGAACACTGGAGTTAGTGCAGTCCATACTGCAAATGGTGGGTTTTGTCCATTGCCTTGCATGCTATCCTATCTGAATTTAGTTGTGTAGGAGTTCCTTTAAAAAAAACAAAAAACAAATACTGAATAGGAAGCTGACACTGGCTTCTATAGCCTCCAGCCCTTGTTGATTGTATGTGGCACTTCACACCCCGAAAGAACTACAGGTTCAGAATGGTCTTCCCTGCTAACAGCTGAAGAAGCATGATGTGGTGAATTGTTGGAATCCAAAGAGACATCCCCATAAATACAGCAGAGCTACTCAACCATTGGACATACAGGCCACAGTGGCCTGCAGAATCATTGCTGATGAAAAGTAGGTCACATCTTGAGGTCTTTTGAGGGAGCTGCCTACTTGATGCAGAATGATAATTCTAGCACTAGCCAAGTGCTCCTTTTCACCCTGATTTCTGCCTGCTGGAGAGAAGCTTTTCACTAGGCTAGATCATTAAGTGAAGGATGAGTTGCCTTAGCCTGGATGTGAAGATTGCATAAGTGAAGCATGTCATGTTCAGTGCTGTATCCTGCCCACATTTTGCTATCCCCATTTCAAACGCACCGTATCTGCTTCCTAACCTCTAGATGATAACCTCTGAAACAAAAGAAAGGTGATTTATTGCATCCAAATGAGGATGGGCCTTCCAATCCAGAGTTAAAATAAGGTGCAGATTCATCCAGCTATATCCCCATTGAATCATAGATTGTATTGTTATTGTTATTAATTTGTAGTGTCAGGATCCCATTGTGCGAGGTGCTGTTCAAGCACATAGATCCCTGCTCTCGAAGGTATACATTCTACTTTGAAGCCAGACACAGCAAGTGAGGATGACAAACAAAAGGAAGGAAGTGGGGTGGACAAGGGTAGGAAAGATAAGGTCACGGTGACATGGAAAGCTATTGCATAAATTGATGGTTCCAAGTCAACTAAAATATTAAAAATAAATTAATAAAATCATCTGTCACTGGCCACTTGTAGCCAGAGCACCATCCATCCTCAATTCCCTCTCTGAATCCTGAAGGCTTTCCAAAAGAAAGGGGGTCAGAAGAGGCAACAGAGACTCATAAACAAGTGAGGGGGCACAATAGCCAGAGTAGGGATCACAGTCAGGCTCTAGAGGGAGTGGAGGAAATAGCCTAGCTACAAGTCAGCAGATAATGGGTTGCCACAGATGTTAGTTACAGAGCTTTCTGGCAAGCTTAGGGTTCTCAGTTGGCTTTATAATTAGGCCTATTATTTGTCCCTTAATTATAATCTTTAACACTATGAGTAACTCATGAGTCTTAAGCAATAAGGCCTACATCTGAGCCATTTGATTTCACCCAAGTTACAGGTATAGGCTGACAGGATTTACTTGAACAATCTGCCATTGATTTTCTTCTTAAGTGAAGCAGAAATTCTGCCTAACTGAATATTTTTAGACTGTTTCTTTTTAACCTTTTCAATAGGTAATCGTTCTAGCTAAAGAGAGCTCTCGTACTCCAGATTTTCTTAACAGCCCACCAATCATTAAATTCCACCTTAATATTGTCCTGCAATTCTTTATTGGAAAGCCTCTTTACATTTTGAATTTGATTTCTTGATAGAGAATAATATACTGTTGTTTCCATTAATATCTCCTTCTCTCTCTCTCTCTCTCTCTCTCTCTCTCTCTCTCTCTCTATATATATATATATATCCGGTGTTGCAATCAGACAAATGACTCACCTTTTTCCCTAGAAACATTATTAAATGGCATTATGAGGCATGGAACCATGACAGAAATGGCCACACTGTTCTGAACCAGAAAGAATGCCAAACACCCTGTAGATAAAAACAGGGGATCCTCAAGACTAGATGTTTAAACTCTTGCCAAGCCAGCCACGCCCCACCCCCAACATACCCTTAAAGACAAAAAGTTATTTGATTTCTGATATATCTTTGAACACCATTTCCATTAACTTCCCAATAATCAAACAATGATTGCATCAAGATGCAGGCTGTTGATAAACCTAGAGGAGAAGCAGTACTATTTCCCCATGCAGACTGAGGGGAACCAGACAATGTCAGGATAAATAGAAAAGGGAAGTTAGGCCACCTACAGTGACATGATCATGAAAGGGCAGTCCGGTCTTTAACATGCAGGGAGCAGTACCTAATCCTTGTTTATTAGTGGGAGCCACATGTTCAACTGGAGAGCTCCAGTTTGGGGCCGGACAGGGCAAGTGTATGGCAATGATACTAGTAAATAAGAATGTCCATCAGATAAATCATCCTGCATAAGTCCTTGTCCCAAAAGTGGAGGAGTGGAAACTAGTGAACAGGGTCCTGTAAAAGTTCCAATAGAAGATATTGTCTGTATCTCTGCAGGGCCCCTTCACCAGGGGCAGGTTGGATTGTAAAGTCTGTGGTCTTGGTTCGGCCAGCAGTGGTAATGTAAGAACATACAGGTGACTCCCAAGCAGTATCCAGGGTGGGGACCATATGGCCAGACGTTTTGGCTTGATATTGGGTAATAAGCATCCCTAGTGGGGTCGGTCTTACTGGATATTGATCTCTCTGAGGAACAGATATACTCAGTCCAGACCAGATATGAATCCTCACAGGGTCAGCCCCACTAAATCTCACAGGAAATGTATCCTTGCTGGGGTCATCCCACCTTGGTCCATCTTCCTCCTCTTCCTCCCATCAAGTCCACACAGTTGCTCACTCATGATGAAATCCAGGCAGCTCATGAGTGGTTCATGCACATAGTTCCTCATGTGATAGAAGTAGAACTACGTGTGTATAAAACTCACAAAGATCTCTTCCCTCACCATCACAGAACTGAATAAAGTACTTCTAAAATAAATACCATTAGAACACTGAAATAAACAAAATAACCTGCTGAATCATTAATATGAGATACCCCCAGTTCTTTGCAGGGTGTCTACACACTTTCACCAGTACACCTTTCCATGAACAGGTGAAGCTGCAATCAGTTGGGTCTGCTGTTCTTCAGGGTGTAGGATGACCACTTCAGGATAGGGGGGTACTGCTTCCCTCTGGCATCCACACCTTTTGGAGCCCTGCCTGCACCAGCTTCCCAGTATCTCCTCTTCCACCAGAATCACAGTGGCACCACTGCTGGCCATGGCCTTTGGCACAAGTGCCTCTGGTTGGAAAGGATGATACTTCTGGCCCTCTCCGGGTACAGGGACCCCAGTTCTTTCAGATGCCACTGAAGAGCCAATTCTGGGCCTCCAGTTTCTTCTTTTGTCATACCATGCCCATCTACTACTGGATTATGTTTCTTGCTGGATGAGGGCTTCAGACAGTACCCCCATCTCCACCACCATCGAGGACCATTTTGCCTTTATACCTAGGGTTTTCTGCTAGCAACTGTATAAGACTGTCACCACTAAGTCACCACTGTGCCCACCTGTGCCACCAACAGTCCCAAGTATAGTAACTAGTTGAGTCCAAAGACCAAAGCACCTTTGCATTTTTGAAAAATGTTTAAAATCTGGGAAAGGATTGATCTTTAAATATTCATGGTAAATAGGCCTAATGGCCTGTGATGGGATGGTAGATGGAGTGGGATCTGAGTTACCCAGGAAAGAATTTTCTGTAGTATCTGGCTGGTGAATCTTGCCCATATGCTCAGGGTTTAGCGGATCGCCATATTTGGGGTTGGGAAGGAATTTTCCTCCAGGGCAGATTGGAAGAGCCCCTGGAGGTTTTTCGCCTTCCTCTGTAGCATGGGGCACGGGTCACTTGCTGGAGGATTCTCTGCTCCTTGAAGTCTTTAAACCACGATTTGAAGACTTCAATAGCTCAGACATAGGTGAGAGGTTTTTTGCAGGAGTGGGTGGGTGAGATTCTTTGGCCTGTGTTGTGCAGGAGGTCGGACTAGATGATCATAATGGTCCCTTCTGACCTTAGTATCTATGAATCTATGTGCAGCTTGCTCACTAGGACAACTTATATTCTTCTTTAGACTCTGTCTCTTGTCTGAGATCTGTACTTTTCTTATCTCACATAAGCTTATGTAAACTAGAGTACAGAATTGGAAGGACAGAATATAAATGTTTTGTGATTCTTGTAACAAGGCAAGCATGTTTAAAAGGGAGATTGTGCATTCCTCAGTGGGGAAGAGAAGATG